>NC_134720.1:20240454-20543484 GCF_049634645.1 Pelodiscus sinensis | reverse complement strand
CTGTAGCTGAAGCTTGTTTGTGAAGAAGAACTGCTTCCAACTCACTTCCTGTGCCAGTGCTCTCATTTCAGCGGTAATTGCACCACACAAATTCTGTACAATTTTCTCCCACAGTGTGTCAGAGTTGCATATCTATTTATAAGAGAAAGTAGGCAGGGTTATTCTGGTTTAAACAAACATAGACAGACATTTTCAATATTTACTGACCATTTTGTTCCCAAAAAACAGATAGAAGGCAACAGAGCCTATTGTTTAAGAAGTCAGCTTTATATACAAGGATGTGACCTTTTTTGGAAAAAAAAATCCTACTGACCATCTTTAGATAAACTGTATGTGATGATATCAATTCTGTAAATTATTCTCATAGTTACTTTCTGTGTTATGAGTTAAAATATTTTTCCATCTGTTGTGACAGAAAGGCCACATAGGGGGACACTGTCTGCTGACATATATTAGCACAGCTCCACTGAAGTCAATGGATCTGTGTCAGTTTATACCAGAAATTTGGCTCATGTTATTTACAAATCATATTACAAACATATATGTATGTGTTTGTGGTAAAGAAAAAGGGCTGAATCCATTCATTTGTAGTGCTATACTATCAGATTCTCTGGATTTACATCAGGTTAATTTGGCCCACTGGCCCCATGCAACTGAAAGAAGCTTTCATAAGAATTGTGAGCAATTCAATTCTGGAGATAGATTGTAATGCTTGGGTTATGCTTCCCACTTTTGAATGACTGCATAAACAGAATTGTTTGGAAACAATCGAATTGGCCAGTATAACATAAGCAGAAAGAGGAAATTAAGTTATTTTTCAGATATGATACAACTATCATAAAGAGTAATATTAGGAAGACTAGATGCATTGGTATAATCATTATATACAGACTTTAAAATAAGTGATTCCGGAAGATACTGAATCTGATTCTCCCCTTACACAAGTTTTACAATTGCCTAAATTGGTACAACCCCTCTGTAGTCAATGGAGATGCACTATAAATTAGTCCCTATACAAGTTCCAGCACTGAATTGTGGGGGTTGTATTACCAGCATATTACATGCTGGGTTGTCTAAGCAAAATCGGAAAGCAGGGATTATGGGAAATACTGCTTCCAAGGACCTGAAAGAAGAAAAAGGGATGAATTTTAAAACCTTTCTTAAAATGTCTGATTGTTAAATTTCTCTGTTCTGTTGTACCCAGAAAATCTGGAATTGTATTAAATTGAAAATAATGGAGACTACCTTTTAGCACTTCATATGCAATATATAAAACATACAGGGCAAATCTCCGTTCAATATTATTATTTATTCTTTCAGTTCTAGTGGATTTCAGAATTGTGAAGGGGTACACTGAGCCCAAAGGCCCCCTGCTGAGATCTCAGGGCTTTGCCACACCAGTTCCATGTAGGGAGCAGTGGAGAGTGATTGCACAGGAGGCAACCAATCAGGGCCCAGGAGGTTCATATTAAAAAGAGTGGCCAAGCAGAGCAAGTGAGAGGGTTGCTAAGAGTTGTCAGGTTGAGCTGCTCCTAGGAGCTGTGAGGAGTCAGACTAGCTGCCTAAGGGAATTGCAGCACAACCATAAGGAAGTAGGGGAGGAACTGGAGGCTTTTCACTGGCTGCTAGGACTGGGTGATAACTGGGTGAAAATAGTTATCACCTGAGCCTGGGAGGGCTCCAAGGGGGAAGCCCTAAGGATACAGCCTCATACTAGGGCTGAAATTATTTAAAAACAGAGCCTCAAGTGAGACTAGAAAAACCTCCTGGGAACCTGTAAAAGGGGGCCACCAAAGGATACAGAATGTGGACATGTGACAAGAGGCGATGCTTGTGAGAGGTGGGGGTTGACCCCATCACAAGACTATATAATACAATAGTCAGTTTTCAGAGTTAGAAATTATGCTCTTTACTACACTGGTGTAATAGAGAAGCAACGACACGGAACTCATGGAATTACACCGGTGTAAAACTAGTGTAAGTGTAAACAAATTGGACTCTATAGTTGAGAACAATAATCTCAAATGTTTTTCTTCATGTTTGTATCATGGATATAGCCCCCTCTGGTGGTCACTTTTTTGTTGCCAGAAAGATAAGTAACTTTTTTTACAATTAAAATAACTGCTTTTATAGAACCATTTACAATTCATAAACAAGATAAATGTAAGAAATCTACTGAACCAGTAATGGAAAATTCCATGTTATATATTTCAGTAAATAGTGATATTTTGAAAACCTCTTGCAGTTCTTGAGTGGGGGTGTTCAAGTGGTGTTAAAACATTGCAAATAAATTCCTTGTTTAATTTTATAAAACAGCTTATTTTACACTCTTTGTTTTAAATATTACCCAGTGAAAATGCAAAAGTATACTTTGAAACTGGCATTAGGATATTAAATTCTGGACAGAAAAACATGAGATTTATGCTTCGAATTACATGGGGAGAAAATAAATAAACACATGAGTATGTGAGCAAATAAAGGTAAACATATTTAAAAGTGTACAAATATGTTTGCTGACAATTTGGGTCTTTGGCAAGAACAGGAAACAGAAGGTGGACTGTAGTAATGATGGGATAAAGGGAAAAAGATGCTCCACAATAAGAGCCACCAGTAGTAAAGCTAGCGATTATCTAGGAGTCTTTGCAGGTTACTTGTGGCTATGATATTTAGCCAGAATATTAGTCAGTGCCTGGAAATGAAAGGATGTGGTTATCTCTTTACCTTGGAAAGGAAAAACAAAGCTCTAGGTTGATAATTTGGTAATGAAAAGCAACCTTCTATGTCCTACAAGGCTCCATGGTTGGGAAGAAAATGATAAATCACTTTCTACAATCTTTTAGCAACAGCAATCTTTTAATTCACCTGAATATGGGGCTGCTCCAGTTTAGTGCTCATGGTCAAGGACTCTTTAAAAAAGAGAGAGAAAGAAGGGGAAGGGCACAGGGTCCTGGCACTGCCCCAGCTCTAATCATTAAGGCCAGTGATTAGAACAGTGTACAGTCTGCCCAATTCAAGTATGGCACAGCAACTATGTCCACCCTCCACCCCGACAGGTATTGTGTGAGGCAAAAGCTTCCAGAAGCTTTGGTTGGATTGTTTTCCTCACCACTGTCCCTATTGTATCCTCCACTTTACTTTCATAACTGAGCCCAATGTCCATACAAATATTAATATAGTTTAGAAATATTATTTCCCCTCAGTTGAGATTCTGAGTATCCAAAAGGTGAAAAAGGAAGTTTTACTGTGCAAAAGAAAAGATCTAAATACCACTTGATTATGTGGTCAGTATTACATCATATCATGAGTTCATGATGTAATACTGACCAAATAATCACAAATCACATATCACAGTGTTGCAGACTCATCCTCTTTAGTACCTCTTTGTGCCCTGCATCTGCAATGGTCTGTCACCTCCATGGCCTAACCCTCTGGCCAGTTCAGCTTTCAGGCCAGTCCCTTTCTGGGGTTAGAAATAACCAAATTAAACTTTAACTCAAAATAGCCACATGGGCGTTAAAGTCTTTGTCCTTCATAGAGACCCAAGGCCAATGTGGTCAAGAATAAGGCCTGGCTAAACTAGGTTTCTTGGGTTAAGCCACTAAAGATTATCTAGCTGCAAATTGGCTCAATAAAACTAGTCAGTCCAAGCCAGATTGCCCTGTCCTGACTTCACTCAGAACTGGTCCTTAATAAAAACTGCCGACTCTTTTTTGTCTGGACTGTTGGGCTCTGACTGGCCTCTGCCCGCTCCCAGACATTCTGGCTACGTCTACACTGGCCCCTTTTCCGGAAGGGGCATGTAAATTTCACTAGTCGTCGTAGGGAAATCCGCGGGGGATTTAAATATCCCCCGCGGCATTTAAATAAAAATGTCCGCCGCTTTTTTCCGGCTTTTAAAAAAGCCGGAAAAGAGCGTCTAGACTGGCCCCGATCCTCCGGAAAAAGTGCCCTTTTCCGGAGGCTCTTATTCTTTGAAGTAAGAATAAGAGCCTCCGGAAAAGGGCACTTTTTCCGGAGGATCGGGGCCAGTCTAGACGCTCATTTCCGGCTTTTTTAAAAGCTGGAAAAAAGCGGCGGACATTTTTATTTAAATGCCGCGGGGGATATTTAAATCCCCCGCGGATTTCCCTACGACGACTAGTGAAATTTACATGCCCCTTCCGGAAAAGGGGCCAGTGTAGATGTAGCCTCTAAGTGCTGAAGTAGTGTTTCTCAACCAGTGGTATGAGTACCCTTAGGGGTACTTAAAAGAAGTTCGTGAAGGGGGGGGGAGTAGGGATATATTAATTGAAATTTGGAGAAACTGAATTTTTAAAGCGCTTCATTATTTTTGTACTTTTTACACACAAAAATTTCATCACCTGCTACGATTAAGTTGTTTAAACAAATGTGTTGGAATAGTAGAAAAACATTTTGTGTATTTGAAAACTGTAGGTACTGGGGGGTACACACACACACACACACACACACACACACACACTTTTAAAAGGGATACTTTATTAAAAAAAAAAGGTTGAGAAACACTATGCTGAAGGACCAACTCTCACTGGTTCTGTTTGCAGCTGCTCATGAGACACCTCTCTAGGGTAACTCTGGAGGTGTGGATTCACTGCTCTTCCCTTTCAACAGGGTACCTTTTTAGGGTAGGATGTGCCACGCTGGTGGAGCCTCTGGCAGGGGCAGTGAATATGTGATAAAGCCCTTCATAGTTCCATGTAATAAAGCACTCCACAACAGTGTTTCCTCAAATTTCTTCCATCCATGTGCAGAATAAATTATGTTCTGTGCTCCAAAGCATATGCAAACGTACACCACCAATAGAAACACATGCTACTGGATGTTGGCGATTGTGGAAGCTTTGCTAATCAGCTAGGCAGCATTTGAATCTCTCCTTGGTGGCTGCCCAAGTGCTCAGCTTAAAGGGACCACTGCTCCACAATACAGATAAATTAACCTAAAGACATAAGAATGCAGCATTATGGACAATATTTAACTTTTGAATATGGTTGATTTTGCAAACAACAATACTGATAGTTTTGTACTGCTAATTGTAACTGATAATACGTTGTTTTAAATTCTCACCTTGGTTGCATCATTTAAAATATTTCCTTCTATGATTTCTTTAAAGCTGAGACTATCCATTAGGGAATGTTAACGTATAGCCTTTTAAATGATTAACTGATAAGCCTAGGCTTATCGGTTAATCTAGACAATTACACGCATACCCTTCCCCCTTGCTGCCTCTGATACGGGGGAGCAGGTGGCTCCACAGGACAGCTTAAAAGCTGTCTCCCCATGGGCACTGGCTCCCGCCTTCCCACCCTCCTTGCTGCCTCTGTAGGGAAGGCGGGAGCCAGTGATCATGGGGAAATGGCTTTTAAGCTGTCCTGTGGAGTCACCTGCTCCCCCATTGCCTCCCACAGAGGCAGCATTGCAGTGGGTATCCAGAAGCCAGTGCTCGGGGGGAGCCCGCTTAAAAGATGGCTCCCCACAAGCATCAGATCCCACAGAGCTGCCTTTCCCTCCACCACTGCGATGCTGCCTCTGATAGAAAGGCAGCAGCGTGGAGGGTGAAGGGGGCAGGTGGTAACCAGCATGCTCAGGAAGCGGGTTTTCAATCTGGCTCCCCACACGTATCAGCTCCCTGGAACCACCTGGCTTCTCACGCTGCTGCCTCTCTGAATCAGAAGCAGCAATGTGGAGTAGCAGGGGGCTCCCCAAGATTGGGGCTGAGTGTCAGGAGTGCACTAGCTACAAGCCTCACCCCTGGAGAGCATTTTAGTAACCATGTAACTGCTAAAAATTGTTGTGGCTACATGATTACTAAAATACACAATATCTAATATCTTTACTATCCATGGAGCCTGACCTTGCATTGCTGAATCTATGCAATGACAAAATCTTAAATATGCTATAAAACATGGGTCCAGTCCTTCAAATACTTCAGTAGTTCTCAAACTTCATTGCACCACAACCCTTCATGGGTTACCCCAGGGTATCTGTAACCTGAGTCCCACCACCGAGGGCTGAAGCCCTGGGATTTCAGATTCAACCTCAGGGGATGGGGGTTCAGACATCAGATTTGGGCTGCAGCATATCTAAGCCAGCCCTAGCAACTCCATTAAAAAGGGATCTCAATCCACAGTTTGAGAACCACTGAAATACTTAAAACTAGGAATAGTGTTTATTACCTGAATATTCTTAAAGGTACTCATATGTAAAGGATGTGTGTGTTTAAAGTGAACTAAATCAGGAGAATGTGCCATTGCAAACTATTACTTATAATAAATGTAACTATTATTTTTTTTTTACCGTTTTAAATCTGTGTGAAACTTGAGAAAGCCTGGCAATATCTTCAAGCTCCAGAAAGGAAATGATGTACAGGAGCAATGGGTCAGGAAGCCGTTCCAGGAAGTCATAGTTACCCCGGCACAGATTGAAGATATGTTCCAAAATGTTGGCACCAAACACTACAGCAATTTGAACTGTGATTCAAAGAAACCCAACAAAGAAAGAGATTTGTAAATGCCTTTATACTTCCTCCAAAGAACAGGGATACTCTGACATGTATCTTAAAAAACCAGAACTACTCCAAATTAAAAGATAAGCAGATACATTTCTGGATGTTTTATAGATAAACACAATTCTAAAAACCCTTAACATAAATACTATAAATATAATATTTTAGTTCTGTTCCACATAGGCTATGTCTACACAACAGCGTTATTTCGGAATAACTAACATTATTTTGAAACAACAAAATGTGCATCTACACAGAGAGACACTATTTAAAAATAATACCGAGATGGAGGACTTCTTACATTTCATGAGGAGCAAGGGAAGTCTCAGGAAGAGTGTTCTTCCTTCAATTTACTGCTGTGTAGACAGTGCCAAAAGCCAAATTAAGCTATTTCGACTTAAGCTACGCAATTGACTCCCTCCCAGACTCCAGTCACCCTCCTTCACCCCAGTCCCTTACCCCAAGCTCCCTTCTCAACCCAACCTCCATCCCAGACTCTGCATCTCTATTAATATCATGGAAGACTGGCCCTCAACCATTTCCAAAAGCTTGGAGTGGCCCCCCATCAAAAATTATTGCCCACCCCTGTCTCACTCCGATTCATGGTAACCCTCATTTCATGAGGAGGAAGCAAAGTCAAAGGAAGAGTGTTCTTCCTTTGACTTCCTGCTGTGTAGACAGCACCAAAAGCCAAATTAAGCTATTTCGACTTCAGCTACACAATTGACGTAACTGAACTTGCGTATCTTAATTTGACTTTTGTCCTACATAGACATGCCCATAGAGAGAAACCACAAATAACCATGGGAATCTTGCATAGGAAGTGTAGGATATTGCTCAAAATTTGGACATTGACAAGTCTATAATTCTTGTCCACTCACTTCTGAATTTTAATGTCAGCAAAGCAGCAGCAAGGAGACTTAGTTGAAACTTGTCCAATCACTTTTTGTGCAGGTAAGAGATATTAAAGACAAGTTTTTAATATTGTGCTATGCACTAATAAGTAGATTTAGAAAACAATTACAATTGCATTAATCTTTAAAATGGTTTCAACTTTGCAATTTTGTTACATCCTTCCTGTGTTTCTTGTTTTAAACATCTGTACTTCAAAAAATGAAATAAAACACGATCTTCAATATACTAGTTGATAATTTAATTTTAATATGTAACTTTATTAGAGACCTGTAGTACATTTTGAAGTGGTGTTTTTTTAAAAGTCTAATTACAAAAGATCTGTAAGTTAGATTTGGAAAGAGATATGTTCACAATGGGCCCTCCTTTCTTTCCAGAAAAAACAATTTTATTTCCAATTAAATTCTAACTAATCCAAACTAATTTTCCTCACAACTGAGCTATAGTTCTGTTAAATAAGGAATGGTACATGTCTCTTCTGGCATGTTATACTCTCAAAAATACAACTAGAATAATGGAAGCTAAGGGTATGTCTAGACTACATGGCTCTGTCGACGGAGCCATGTAGATGAGTTTACTAGACTTTAGAAAATGAAGCGTCGATTTAAATAATTGCCGCTTCATTTACATCAAAATGGCCACTGCACTGTGCCCATCAGCTGTTTGGCGGCGTAGTGGGGCAGTCTGGACGTGCCACGGTCGACAAGGGAAGCCTTTGTGAACCGCTCCGTTATGCCTTGTGAAATGAGGTTTACCGGAGTGGTCGACAAAGGCTTCCCTTGTCGACTGCGGCACATCCAGACTGCCCTGCTGTGCCGCCAAACAGCTGCTTGGCACAGCACGGCAGCCATTTTAATGTAAATGAAGCGGTGATTATTTAAATCGTTACTTCATTTTCCTATGTCTAGTAAACTCATCTACATGGCATCGTCAATGGAGCCATGTAGTCTAGACATACCCTAAGAGATGGAAAAGTCCTGATAGGCAATTTAAACCATCATATGCCAATGCAAGATTTTTCCTTCAAGTACTGTGTCTAGGCTAATTCTAAATTATTCAGGTCAAGAGGTGTTCACTTTTTCCTTTAAAACACTCTTCTAAAAATTCAACAGATCTTACCATTATTTTTTCTGACATTCAGACGAATTCACTTTTTTAATTGCATGCCTTAATTCCTATAGTACTTCTACCCTCTGTACTATCTCAAATAATTCCTTTGCTTTTTGGTATTTACATCCTCTTTTAATACTGGTGCACAGTTATGTCCCTTTTTGCAGCTATTTAAAATTCAATCCCTTCAATCTTTCCTGCTAAATCAATCCCTCCAGATTTTTAATATTGTTTTACTCTTCTCTAAATTATCTTCATTTTGCCTAACCACTAGTCCGAACCAACATCCCTCTGACCACTAGTCATGAACACTTCTCAGCTGACCCATGACAGTTTGCTCAGACAACCAGTCCCTCCGACTGGGGTCCAGCTGGGTATAGAGACAGTCGAGCACCTCCTAACCCTTTTCTGGAAGTTCCCTTATTCCTGATTTTAAGAGCAATAAGGGATCTTCCGGAAAAGGCTTTATTTTCTGAAAGATCCCGTATAGACTGGCGCTTTTCTCCGGCAAAGCCCCAAGCCGGAAAAAAGCAGCAGCCATGTTCATGCAAATGCCGTGGGGGATATTTAAATCCCCTGCGGCATTTGCAATTCCGACTGGTCTCATTAGCATCCCTTTTCCGGAAAAGGGTGCCAATGTAGACACAGCTTTTGTGTAATGCATGCTGAATGCCATCAACTAACACTGCATTTGAGCTACATGTCCCAGAGTGCTGCTTTCCAATGCCTCCACTCTTACTGACTTGGGTGCAAAGGATAATTTTAATGACAGGCATACGGCCTGTACTCCATAGATTCCCCTAAGGTTCAACCCTATTCCAGACTTAGCAGAGACAACTGACAAGTCCCCCTATCCTGCTGACCAGTGGTCACAGAGACTATGCCCCTACAAGTCATCATGAGATGCTGCCATTAACACCTTTCACATTTCCTGATCCTGGGTATTTCCTCCATAATATTCTCATTCACTGGCATGCATTAAAGATCAGTTTCTTTTCAGAATGCTACTGGTGCATTGCTTAACTACAGGTAGGAGAAGGGACACAGTAGAACTCCAATGGTCACAAAGCAGGGTAGTTGGTCCAACAGAGTCTTTCACTTATTCTGAGCCTCAATTTCTATCCCAGCAC
Organism: Pelodiscus sinensis; assembly: GCF_049634645.1. NCBI lineage: Eukaryota > Metazoa > Chordata > Testudines > Trionychidae > Pelodiscus > Pelodiscus sinensis. Next base: position 20,533,812 of record NC_134720.1, on the reverse strand, counting down.
ATTGATTTTACCAGTGTATTTGAAAACAGAATGAAGAAATTCTACCCCCTCACAAGAATTATGACTGCCTTGTTAAACTGAAACCAGAACAAATAAATATATTTGAATATATGAATGTCATTTCTGAACCTGAACTAACTGATATTTGCACCTACCTGCAGGAGTACCTGGCCAAGGACTTTATTGTAAGTCCACCTGGGGTGCCTACCCTCTTAGTTAAAAAGAAAGATGGTCACTTCCAACTTTGTATGGACTACCAACTACTAAATCAGCTCACCAATAGGATCCAGTACTCCCTATCCCTAATGTCCAAATTACTGGACTACATGGGGGCTGCTTATATATAGACAAAATAGGAGCTCTGGGGTCCAGATAGCTTCATAGGGGATGATTAGAAGACTCCCTTTTGAATCCATTGTGGACATTTTGAATAACTCGTGAAGCCATTTAGTTTAACTGATGTCCCTGCAACATTTCAACACTCTATTAATTATGTCTTCCAAGATATTCTCGACCAATATGAGCTGGAATATGATCTATGCTGAGCCAAAGAAGTATGCTTTTGGTCAGGACTCCATTAGAATTCTTAAGGTTCATCTTACCTCCTGAAGGTATTGAAATGGACCATTGTAAAGAAATGGCAAATATTGAGTAGGCAGTTCACAGAACATCCAAGAACTACAGCACTTCCTGGGATTTACAAATTTATATCCGCAACTCATTTTTATGCAAAACACATTTCACTTCCTCATTGCTCTACTTCATGAAACTAATAAATTACTCTGGTCTCCCAGGCTCAAAAGACCTTTGAGCAATTCAAAATTGCATTTACCTCCACTCACACAATAGCGCACCTAGAGGGCACACAAACCTTATCACTGAAGCTGACAATCAGGGCAGTACTTTCTCAGAAACACAGTCCCCAGCAACCACTATACCCATTTTTTTTTACTCTAAGAAACTCACACCCATAGAATACAACTATGAGATTTGTCTTTGATGAATGAGGCCATTATTTAAAAATAGTACGTTTCCATAAGAATTAAGAATATCTGCATAAAGACAAAGCCCTCAACCAACAGCAAATCTAGTGGGCCCAGCTTTTTTCTTGTTACAACTTCGTAATCTCTTAGGCTATGTCTAGACTGCAAGCCTCTTTCGAAAGAGAGCATCTAGACTGCACGCGGAATTTCGAAAAAGCAAGCTGCTTTTTCGAAAGAAAGCACCCAGTGAGTCTGGATGCTCTCTTTCTAAAAAGCCTGTTTGCTTTCAAGAACGCCTTCTTTTGAAAGAGCACTTTCGAAAGAAGGCGTTCTTCCTCGTGGAATTAGGTTTACCACCGTCGAAAGAAAAGCCGCATTCTTTCGATTTAATTTCGAAAGAACGCGGCTGCAGTCTAGACGCAGGTGAAGTTTTTTCGAAAAAAGGCTACTTTTTTCGAAAAAACCCCTGAGTCTGGACACAGCCTTAGGGTACATCTACACCAGTGTTATTTCCGAATAACTCCTGTTTATTTTGAAATAACAAGATAAGCATCCACATAGCAAGCCCAGTATTTTGAAATTATTTTGAAATAATGGGCTTGTTATTTCAAAATAATAACCCCTCATTCTACAGGGGATATTCTTATTTAGAAATGGCTATTTTGAAATAGGATTAGTGTTGATGCTCCTCTGCTACTATTTTGATATAACTACTCCCCGGTGCTTCCTGGGGCTCTAAGTCAAGATAGCGCATCCACGTTAAGGGAACCTGCCTCAGACTAATTTTGAAGCTTCCCTGTAGTGTGGACATGGTATTTTCAAATAGTTATTTCACAAGTTACTATTTTGAAATAACTTATTTGAAAATAACCTGGTAGTGTAGACCAGTCAAAGATTGCTTCTAGAGTCTAGAAAATATCATGCATCTGACAAGTGGGTCTTTGCCCATGAAAGCTTATGCTTCTCATTATTTAGAAAATATCCATGCCCTAACTCATTAAATCCATCCACAAAAAACATTTTAAACCCAAATCCGTAATAGCTGGGGGATGCCCTCGGGCTGAGGCAGTCTATTGGATCACTATCCATCACCAGGCTGTTCACTGGAATCATCAGTGGATGTGGGCTGATGGACCTAACTCTCCATAGCCCCAGCCAGCAAATCTCTTAATTGAAGGAGATGTCAGGCTCTGACTCATGGATTGATTTCTGGCTCTGACCTTTGGCCAGAAATCCACTCTGACTCTGACTCTACTGCTGACCTCTAGTTCCTGGCTCCATACTCCAGTTTTGACCATTAGGTCTGGATGTAAATGTTCTGTCTATGACAGTGGTCTAGAATGCAGTGATGTGCAGATTTGTAGGTCTATTAATTGGAATTCCAATTATCTAATTTATCTGGATTTTTATACTGTGCGCATCATTGCAATATCTAGATGTTATGTTCATCTGCACATGGTCTATCATCTTCACATTCATCTAGGTTATAAAACTGCAGTGGACTCTGATGCTAAGAATTATCTTATTAAATATAAGGCAAGGTCAAATAAGTGTGTTTTGCAGTTTCCTATGAGTTTGCTGGAGTTCTCGAGCATCCTAATATGTTGAGGAAAGAGCTCGACAGTTGTGGGCCAGATGGAAAGATCTATCTCTTGCCCACTCCTGAGGTTGAATAATGAGTTCCACAAGACGAGGCTGCAAGATCATGTCAAGGACTGATGTTCTTAATATTTAGATAATCTATAACAACAAAAATGTTTATGAATAGGTTTTAAAAGCATTATGTATGACTTTGAGGGAATTCCCTAAGGGTACAGCTACACTGAACAGCTATTTCGGGATACCGGAGATACCCCGCGTCTACACAAGCCGCCCAGTATTTAGAAGTATTTTTTTAAATAACGGGTGCACTATTTTGCCGTCCCGATAAATCTTGTAACACGGAACTCGAGGGATAAGGGATAGCTCAAAATAGCATGTTATTTCAAAATTGGGTACTGTGTAGAAGCGCCAAATTTCAAAATTAGCTATTTTGAAATAGATTTAAAATAAGATATGCAATTTGCATAGCACAAATTGCTTATCTTTTTTCGATTTTTGGGTGCTGTGTAGATGCACCTTAAGTAAATACTGTAAAGATGAAGATTTAAAACCAAAACTGCTGGATAGCCCGTATAATCAGACTGATGCATGACAAAGAGCCAACTCTTTATCAAAAAAGTTAACAACACACCTCAACTTCATGCTAAATGGCTAACCTGAAAGCTACAATCAGATTTTTTGTTGTTTCGATAAAAAATAGTTTTTATTACAAAATGCCAGTTTTTTTCAATCTGTAGATATGAACATATTAACATGTGACTTGTTTGTGGATGCTCCCAAAATGTATTTAGCTGTATTTATTTTATTTCTCTAAAAATACCTATTATATTTTTTCTGCAACTGATGGTGGCTTAGTCATAAGGGTATGTTTGAATCCAAGAGTCTCATGCCTAAAAGCAAGTGATAGTATTTAGTGATTTGCACCAGTTGTTCATTCGTATTGGAACTTAAATAGATTTTCTCTCCTTTCCTTGGAATACGAAGATATAGAATGTATACTTTATACAATCTTCTATGAATGTACAGTGATGCTGTAAACCAGCCTTGAAAAATCATAAAAATGTAATAAACTCTCCACCCTCCCAATTATCACTGTAATGATTAGTATGAGAAATGATCTTACATAGCTGTCAAATAAAACAAATGCTCTAAGCAGATGGATAATTAGTATTTTAGAAGACTGCTGTTTAGGGTATCAAAATTGAAAAAAAGTAAGTGTAATGCTGTATTGAAGTGTTTCTCCTAGATTATGTTATGAAGCCATTTTGTTCCTGGATTTTACACAACAATGGAGACTTGCTAACATTGCATATTGTATGAATGTTTCACTGTATCACTACAAGCTTATTTAAATGGTTAAGAAAGTAGATCAATGGTTTACTACTATGCAGCTCATGAACTGGATTTCCTCATAGATTGGTTTGCATATTTGTTATTATAATACTACAAAACTACAATAGCAATAAATCAGCCTACTGCCCTAAATGTGAATGTACATAGTTGTAAATTGACTTTTCTACTACTCTATAGAGTTTGTAGGCTGTAACAGATATCTAAATAATCAGGAAGTATTTAAAAGTTTATTTTAAAATGATTTTACTTCTTATACTTTCTACTGGATGCTTTGACTGCCTGCATGGATTAATAGCAGGCATAGTGTTTTATTTGCAAGGGAATTTATTTTACCTCATGTTTGCTTGATAAGAAGAAATCAAATAATATTGTTGTAGCACTGTTTTTGTGAACATCTCTAAGCACTTTAATTTACATAAAATCCCATAAAATTAAGACTAACTATGGGAAGGGCAATGCAAAATGCTAATTAATTCTTAAGACTAAATATAAATTTAGGTACTGGCCTGAAAGAGTGCATTGTCAGCACAATGCTCTGAATACACTTAAGAGCAAATCCTAAAATCAGTGGGGATTTTTTCCACTGATCTTAACTGAAACTGACTTTGGCACAACTTTCAATAAAAATAATTAAATACCTGTTCCAATAACAGTTCTGGCAGCAAAAGTAAGACTCGTAAGCCAAGAGGTGAGAAAAAGTTGTAAAAATGTCTGAGTATTTATGTGAGACTGCTGGAGAGATGATCTGGAGTAGTTCCAAGGCTGCCATATGAGTGCTTTAAAATATAATGGGTAGTATAATGCACAAAGGAAAATTTGATATATAAAACGTGACCCTAAGATAGTTATCTTTGGAAACAGGGATAAACTGTTTTACAGTAAGAGGGGCAAACTAACCTGACCTTCAATAGTGCCCATGTGATGAAATTCAGAATCACAAGTAATATTTTCAAAAGAAGCATGCAAATACAATACAAATTACACCCAATGATAGAGCCTTGAGTGAAACTAACAATGTTTTTAGCAACAATAGAAATACAGGGACCAAAAGAAAAAAGCCTGTGTATGTCAGAAAAGATTTAACAATATCCCAGGTAATCCAATACAGATGTTTCACTGTGACATTAAGCAAGTATCATATGCCATAGAAAGATCCAACAATAATTACAGTGACACAAAATCTTTGACATTACATACACATAGGTCAGTTTGAGGCTGAACAAAAGCTTACTTATGGATGCTAAAAGAAGAACAAATTACATTTGTCAAATAAATCATTAGGAAGTGTTGCTAGAATTCAGCTGCAAACACAGCAATCTGTCAGGAAACAAAGGGGAAGAAAATGGCTTCTCATCATTCACACCATATTTCCTAGAAAGCTCGGGTTGTTTTAAAAATTGATATTACCACTGCCAAGTTGAAACATTATGGAAGGCTACTGCATCTGAAGAAACAGGGATATTAAAATTTCACTAGTAAAAGAGCTTAATATATTCAAGAATTTCTTAAGCACCTGCCAAGGATCCAATTAGCAATCAATTTTGTGCTGTTTTATTGGAAATTTGTCATTTCCAAACAAAAAAATTAACCTATAGCAACAGTTACATTTAAATTAAGCTAATCTTAATAACTTAAACCAAAATTATCTGTAGTCTTTTGTTTCAGTCTGAAGTTGATATATATTACTAATTATTTTAATATTTCATTGTGGTGCTTGTGTTCTATCACTTAGAAATGACATGATTTCACAGATGATCATTCAAAAATATGATACATCTATACCATCTATCATGGCCCTCCATACGTAATGAAAATTGGCATATGCTTTATGCAAAACAGGTCATGTAATCTATTATTCAGAAGCCTGTGATCCCTTGAATGTGTATATCCTATTTTTATGCATGTATCATTCTTGCATGTGAAGTTAGAAATATGAGTCTCTTTTAAATGTTAAATGTGCTAATGAGGGCCATTAATGATACTTTAGGAACTTGATGGCTCAGTGATCAAGTCAATGACCTGTGAGTTGTTTTGCTTTTTTTCTTGTAAGCTCAAATTGCCATTGGTCCTATGAAGACATGTGGTCAGGCCACCTGATGTTGGATTTGGTAATTTCCCTCTCCAGAGGAGAAAAAATTGGACTGAGCACAAAGAATTTCCTCCTTGGGCAAAAGGAATACAAAGGGGGGAAACCAAATAATAGAGGGAATAACTAGACACCAGGAGACCCCCTAATTTACCACCCAAGATGCCTACTAGAAATATATAAGACTGAACAGGGAAAGGCTTGGGCTGAAACTAGGAGGATGCTTAACATGAGCAAGAGAGCGAGGGGTAACACTTTGCATGTAACAAGTTACTCAGGGCCCCGACCCAGCGCAGCAGGGCAGCCATGCAACCCATGGGAGCACGGCAGGAGCATGGCAACCATGCAACCCTGACCCTGGGAAGCCCCAGCCAGGCAGGACAGAAGCAGGGCCATGGCAGCTGGGGAGTTGTGTCCCCAGAGAGCAGTGGGCCATAGCCAAAGCCAGACCCTGTAGCAGCAGGGCTGGAGCAGAGCCAGCTGGAAAGAGGGGCAACGCCCTGGGAGGCTGGTGGCTGGGGACCTCCCCTGATCTGGCAAACTCCCTCATTTGGTCCCGAGGGTGCTGGGCCTCGGCAGTCCAACCTGTAGTTTAGGGAGAACCCAACTGCTTTAGACATTGCCACAGGACCTATTTCTAATAGTGATTATGAAATGCTAAGGGAGATTAGAGAGGCTATCAAAATAAAGAACTCAATAATAGTGGAGGATTTCAACTATCCCCATACTGACTGGGAAAATGTCACCTCAGGACGAGATGCAGAGACAAAATTTCTTGATACCTTAAACGACTGCTTCTTGGAGCAGCTGGTACAGGAACTCACAAGGGGAGAGGCAATTCTCGATTTAGTCCTATGTGGTGCGCAGGATCTGGTCCAAGAGATAACTATAATAGGACCGCTTGGAAATACTGACCATAATATAATAACATTTAACATTCCTGTGGTGGGAAGAACACCTTAGCAACCCAACACTGTGGCATTTAATTTCAAAAAGGGGAACTATGCAAAAATGAGGAGGTTAGTTAAACAGAAATTAAAAGGTACAGTGACTAGAGTAAAATCCCTGCAAGCTGCATGGACACATTTCAAAGACACCATAATAGAGGCCCAACTTAAATGTATACCCCAAATTAAAAAACATAGTAGAAAAATGAAAAAAGAGCCACCATGACTTAACAACCATGTAAAAGAAGCAGTGAGAGATAAAAAAACATCTTTTAAAAAGTGGAAGTCAAATCCTAGTGAGGTAAATAGAAAGGAGCATAAACACTGCCAAATTAACTGTAAAAATGTAATAAGAAAAGCCAAAAAGGAGTTTGAAGAACAGCTAGCCAAAAACTCAAAAGGTAATAACAAAATATTTTGTAAGTACATCAGAAGCAGAAAGCCTACTAACCAACCAGTGGGGCCCCTGGACGATCGAGATACAAAAGGAGCACTTAAAGACAATAAAGTCATTGCGGAGAAACTAAATGAATTCTTTGCTTCAGTCTTCACGGCTGAGGATGTTAGGGAGATTCCCAAACCTGACCCATCCTTTGTAGGTGACAAATCAGAGGACTTGTCAGAGATTGAAGTGTCATTAGAGGAGATTTTGGAATTTATTGATAAACTTAACAGTAGCAAGTCACCAGGACCAGATGGCATTCACTCAAGAGTTCTGAAAGAACTCAAATGTGAAATTGCAGAACTATTAACTATGGTTTGTAACCTAATCATTAAATAAGCTTCTGTACCCAATGACTGGAAGATAGCTAACGTGATGCCAATATTTAAAAACAATAGTGAAGAATAAAATTGTCAAACACATAGAAGAACATAATTTGTTGGACAAAAGTCAACATGGTTTCTGTAAAGGGAAATCATGTCTTACTAATCTATTAGAGTTCTTTGAAGGGGTCAACAAATATGTGGACAAGGGGGATCCAGTAGATATAGTGTACTTAGATTTCCAGGAAGCCTTTGACAAGGTCCCTCACCAAAGGCTCTTACATAAATTAAGTTGTCATGGGATAAGAGGGAAGATCCTGTCATGGACTGAGAACTGGTTAAAAGACAGGAAACAAAGGGTAGGAATAAATGGTAAATTTTCAGAATGGAGAAGGGTAACTAGTGGTGTTCCCCAAAGGTCAGTCCTAGGACCAATCCTATTCAACGTATTCATAAATGATCTGGAGAAAGGGGTAAACAGTAAGGTGGCAAAAATTGCAGACGATACTAAACTGCTCAAGGTAGATAAGACCACAGCAGACTGCGAGGAACTTCAAAAGGATCTCACAAAACTAAATGAATGGGCAACAAAATGGCAAATGAAATTTAATGTGGATAAATGTAAAGTAATGCACATTGGAAAAAATAACCCCCACTATACATATAATATGACGGGGGCTAATTTAGCTACAACTAATCAGGAAAGGGATCTTGGAGTCATCATGGATAGTTCTCTGAAGACGTCCACATGGTGTGAAGCGGCAGTCAAAAAAGCAAACAGGATGTTAGGAATAATTAAAAATGGATTGATAATAAGAAGGAGAATATCTTATTGCCCTTACTTAAATCCATGGTACACCCACATCTGGAATGCTGCATACAGATATGGTCTCCTCATCTCAAAAAAGATATACTAGCATTAGAAAAGGTTCAGAGAAGGGTAACTAAAATGATTAGGGGTTTGGAACGGGTCCCATATGAGGAAAGATTAAAGAGACGGGGACTTTTCAGCTTGGAAAAGGGGAGATTAAGGGGGGATATGATAGAGGTATATAAAATCATGAGTGGTGTGGAGAAAGTGAATAAGGAAAAACTATTTACTTGTTCCCATAATATAAGAACTAGGGGCCACAAGATGAAACTAATGGGCAACAGGTTTAAAACAAATAAAAGGAAGTTCTTCTTCACACAGCGCATAGTTAATCTATGGAACTCCTTGCCTGAGGAGGTTGTGAAGGCTAGGACTATAACAGGTTTAAAAGAGAACTAGATAAATCCTCTCTCTGCCCTAGGGTCGATGACCACCTTGGGGGCTCGGACCGTCCCACGCCCCAGGATGTGGTCCAGGGCGTCCAATTAGGGGCAGCTCTCTGGGTCTTCCCCTGGTTGGGAGTTGCCCCCTGTGGCCCTGGCATACGCCTGCTGCAGCTCCTTGATTTTCATCCGAACCTGCTCCTGGGTTCGGATGTGGCCTTTGGTGGCCAGGCTGGCACCCATCCAGCTGTAGACAGCTGCATTCCTCCATCTAGTGCGGAGATCATGGACGTTGGCGGCATCCCCCCAAACCTCAGTCAGGTCCATGATCTGAGCTGGCTGTCAGTGGCTTGCTGGCTCATGCTGCGGCTTGGCTCAGGGGCAGCGGCAGAGTGGCTCTGGGTTGGCAGGCCTGGTGCTAGCCACAGAAGACTGTGGCCAGACTCTATCCCTTTAAGGGCTCCGGGAGGGGGAGGAAGGAGAGGAGTTTTCTTGTTTGTGCCCAGAGTGACCACCAGGGCACCCTGGGAAGGGCTGGAGGCCCCCTATTTTGAAATAGCCTCTAGTCCCTGTCTACACAGTGACTATTTCAAAATAGGCACTATTCCTCGTAGAATGAGGTTCATCAATTTCGAAATAAGCCCTCCACTATTTCAAAATAATTTCAAAATAGCAGTTGGCTTGTGTAGATGCTAGGAAAGTTATTTCAAAATAACGGCTGTTATTTCAAAATAACTTTGCTGTGTAGACATACCAGAACAGATTGATTAAGGCATAACAATCTTTTGTGGGTAAAATGAAATTGGGTTTTACCCATGAAAGCTTATGCCCTAATAAATCTGTTAGGGTATGTTTACACTAGCTCGTTAATTTGAGCTAGGTAGGCAAATGAGGCAACCGGAATTGCAAATGAAGCCCGGGATTTAAATATTTGCATGTTTATTTGCATGTTCCCATCCGGTTGCCATTTTGAAATTTCACTAGCCCGAACTTACTGCCGCGCGGCTACATGTGGCAGTGAAACGTTAATTCGAACTAAGTCTTTAGTTCGAATTAACTGTTACTCCTCATTCCATGAGAGCGGTGTTCCTACATAATTACATAGCCGTTCCATATCCCCAACAATAAGTTGTAGCTTTTTCTTACTCTGAAGAGATGGATCATCCAAGAAGTACTCATGAGATTCTTTAAGTTCCCCAGGCTTTGCTTCACGAAATTCACTTCTAAGAGAGATTTTCCACCATCTGAAAATTACCTATGATTGAAAAGAAGATATTGACAAGAATTAATGAACGACAAATACTAGTGGATATAATATTATTAAAATTCAGGCTTATGGTTATATAACAACTCATTCATTTCTAAGTATAAATTGCCATACTGTATCAGACCATATTTATATCCTAACAGCCATATATGAAGATTCAAAGGAAACAAACAAAACCCCAACTACCTTAATGTACCTAGACAAGTGTGAAATGCTGTATATGCAGAGAATATTCTTTCCTAATCGTTGCATGACAATTGTTATGCCCTTAAGCATTGAGATTTAATTAATATCTTTACTTGTATAACTATAAATATTATTTTTTATTCTGCATTTAGCAACAGATTTGGGTATACCAAATCATAAAATTAAAAATACATATAATGAACCTCTATTTACATAATCTAAATGAAAATTTCAACTAAAATTCTGATCATAATTTGAATAATGAAAAGCTTTGATGAGAAATGAGAGATCAGTTTACTAAGCAAGTTAGCAACCTTAAGAATCAAAAATGAAGAAGGTAAGTGCTGACATTAAAATTATTATCTTTACGTTTCAAAGATGACTCCCTACTAAGGTACATAGTGCAGTTCCCATTTCTTTGAAATGTAGTTTTCAGCTCCCCGCAGACTCAGGAAAATAACTACAGCATTTTACATGCAGTCAAAGTTTTTAAGGTTCACTTTATAAGAAAGAGGGAGGGCTAGAAAGATTGTTTTTAAAATAAAAACAAAGAAAACAGATTCTTGATCACATAACTAAGGCATGAGATTAACTGAATGGTGAATCCTGTGACCACGAAACTGGCCCTGCCTAATAGTCATTTTCCTGGATCACTTTTAAAATACTATGTAGTATGCTTGAACAGTTGTGTTAGACTCTCTAATTTTATATTTTATTACTATTATTTTATATAAGACAATTTCTCAAGTCAGGAAAAACATTATTGTCAACACTCAAAAATCAAGAATCTAGCTTCTCAAAATCATAAGGTTGGTTTAAAACTATTGAGATTTTAAAAAATAAGTATTGGGTTCTTTTTATTTATTTCTGGTTTTTGAGCATTAAGGGTGCACTTACTTTACATTTTCAAGCTTTCCTTTGCATCTGTCAAGGAGCTGCATTATACAGTTGGGCTAGAGCTGCTTCCTGAGTTTTTCCTTCAATTTCAATTCTCCCAACCTTCCTAATAAAGATTCACTGTCAGGCCCCATCTTTCAGAGTTTTCTTCCAGGGCACCATTTTATTAATACAAAGAAAACTCACAATTTATGTGGGCTGTCGGGGTCCAGAGGCTGGCCAGCTGACTGACACACAGCTAGCCAAAGCAGCCAACTTCCTCTTGCAGCTGCCCTTCAACTAAGCCCTATCACCCTTTGATAGAAAAACCCAGATCCCTTATAAGACGGAGCTGATAAAGTAAACAGGGCAGGCTAAAGTAGGCTCCCTGGACTTAAAGGGGACCCTGTTATAGCAAACATGAGGTCTAGAAACTTACTTTTTAAAATATGAAAACTGAAATTGTCATGCAATATCATAATTCCAGAATCTGGGCTTTATGAAAAACACATTTGTGAGACTTGCAATAAAATCTCAAGAGTTGGCAACACTGTAACTAGGTTTTTTCCCCTAAGGGCATGTCTAGACACCTTTTTTTTCTAAAGGAGATACGCAAATTTGGTGCCAATTTGCATATCTTCTTCTGATCACTTTTTTTTAGAAGGGGTTTTTTCTGAAAAAAAACTGTGTCCAGACTACTTTCACTTGCAAAAGACCCGCTTTCGAAAACGCGATCTGAAGATATGCAAATTAGCACCAAATTTACATATCTCCTTTTGGAAACCCCCCCAGTGTAGACATGCCCTAAGTGACATTACATCACTGCAGCTCTACCAGTGCAACTCTATAGTGTAAAGAACTAACATGTACAAAGTGCTGCTTACCTTGGTTTGAAAAAAGGTAAATGGGAACAAGCTATAAAAAAACTGTCCTCTCTGTATTTATCTGATATAGTCTCTTATGTCACCCCTGCCTAGTTTGTTTCACCAGTAACGCCAGCCCTGACATTCCATTTGCTCTTCCTCATATCTGTGCACATCCTTACACAATTCCATTTATATATGGAACACGGACCCTTCTTGAGTTGAAAGTTGCTACCTTCTCCTCATTTAAATCCCTCTGGAATAGCTACTACTTCTGTACTTCTGCAATGCCCATGAAAAATTCAAAATTCATTGGTTAGCCTTCGGCTTATTCATTTTATATATATGTTTTAAATGTATGTTTTATATATATGTTTTAAAATCTTGACTGCCTCATAGTGTGCACTAGATTTCACTGAGTACAACTGTAATCTTAGAGATGTTGCCTCTTTCTTATCTCATCTGTTCTTCCCTACCATTTTGTTACCTTATCTATTGTATTTTGTCTGAAATTCATTTTCTCTAATCAGGGATTATGGGTGAAATCCTAGTCCTACTGAAGTCAATGGCAAAACTCCTATTGCATTTACTGAAGCTAAGATTTCACCCAATGTCTTTTCTCTGATTGGGAGGTATCTCATACATTGTTGAATAAGAATATTTAATAATGAGGTTTTTATATTCACAAATACACACACACACATACACACACACACATATATATATATATATACATATATATATATATATATATATATATATATATATATATATATACACACACACACACACGGAGCCTTTTTTTCTATTAACATATACAAGCTGGAAGACTACTAATTCCAGTCCTAAAAAATTTTTCTGCTGATTTAGCTATAGCCAGTTAGGGAACATAAGAACGGCCATACTGGGTCAGACCAAAGGTCCATCTAGCCCAGTATCCGGTCCGCCAACAGTGGCCAATACCAGATGCCCCAGAGGGAGAGATCACAACAGGTAATCCTCACATGATCTCTCCCCTGTCATCCACCTCTAGAGAAACAAAGGCTAGGGATACCATTCCTACCTATCCTGGCTAATAGCCATTGATGTACCTAACCTCCATGAATCTATGTAGCTCCTTTTTTAATCCTGTTAAAGTTCTAGCCTATACCACGTCTTCTGGCAAGAAGTTCCACAGGTTGACTGTGTGCTGAGGGAAGAAAAACTTCCTTTTGTTTGTTTTAAATGCCTATTAATTTCATTTGGTGACTCATAGTTCTTTGATTGTGAGAATAAGTAAATACTTTTTCCTTATTCACTTTTTCCATACCAGTCATGATTTTTATAGACTTCTATCATATCCTCCCTTAGTCTCCTCTTTTCTAAGATGAAAAGTCCAAGTCTTTTTAATCTCTCTTCATATGGGACCATTCCAAATGCCTAATAATTTTTGTTGCCCTTTTCTGAACCTTTTCCAATGCCAATATATCATTTTTGCGATGAGGCGACCACTTCAGTATGCAGGATTCAATATGTGGGCATACCATGGTTTTATATAGAAGCAATAAGATATTCTCTGTCTTATTTGCTATCTCTTTTTTAATGACTCCTAACATTCTATTTGCTGTTTCCACTTGAAGGATCCTCCCTCCACATGATGCCAGAAGTGGTAAAAAGGCTTGAGGCAGGTTGACTAGGTATTCGCTAACTCTTGCCAAGACCTCTCTCTCTTTGTGAACCCACCCCAGAAAGCAGCTCTTTAAAAAAAGAACAGTGAGTTTTGGATTTCCAGTTTGCCTAGAAAGTCTTTTCAGGATTAATAGCTGGTGGAACCAGTGAGACTGTCTTCCAGCAGCTAGAACGGTTAGGGAACAGGTGGCAGCCTTTCAACGTCCACCAAGTCAAATAAAAAGAACTGGCTGCTTCCATCAAACATCAGTTCCATGAGGCAGGAAGGAAGGATCTTGCCTCTACCATAATCCACAAAGCCAGATTGGAGTTATGTCTATACTACAGAGTTTTTCTGGGATACTGGAGGTATCCGGGAAAAACTCTGCTGCGTCCAGGGAATACGTCCACTTTTTCGGATCAGTTTCGGAATGAATAATATGGGCTCTTCCAAAAGAGGAGGTTTTTCTCACATTTGGCCCTGTGTAGACGGGCCAAATGTCCGAAAAGCCTCTTCTGAATAAAAAAGTGGAAAAATGTACGCAAATTGTGGTTCACAATTTGCGAACCTTTTTCCAGAAGAAGATTGCAGTGTAGATGTAGTCTGAGTCAGGGCCTACACACTTTGGTGATCACACTTTGGCTACGTCTACGCTACATGGTTCTTGTGCAAGAGCACGTCCACATCTCAAAACACATTGCAAAAGTGATGTGCTTTTGTGCAAGAGAGTGTCCACACTGCATGGACGCTCTTGCGCAAGAAAGCTCTGATGGTCATTCTGTGCTTTTTTCCCTTGTGAGCATCCACGCTTGCCTTTCTGCGCAATAGCTGAAGCGCAAAAAGGAGTTCTGGCTTTTTGAAGGAGGTTTACCTACACCAGAAAAAGCCCTCTCTTCTGCCATTTTACTGTTGATTTACTTGCGCAAAAGTCCATTTGAGGTGCGGATGCTCCATGGGTTTTTGTGCAAAAACCTTGGAGTGTAGACGTAGTCTTTGTGTTTAGGTCACCAAAGGACTTTTTGATGTACTTACTTCGTGTGAATGTAACGCGCAGACAGGCTAACCCGAGTTAGATATCGGACTACTGAAAATTAGGTAAGTTCACTTTGCAAGACACCCATTGGCTTGGGCAAGCTAGTGACAAGGCTACGTTAGTCCTGGAGTTTCAGGATCGATAAGGGTATGTCGTGTTCAAACTAGGGATGCAAATGCAGGCATTCGAAATTGCTAATGAAGCAGGGATTTAAATATCCCACACTTCCAGAGCATGATCTCGCCGGCGCACTAGTTCAAATGACAGCTGATTCGAACGAGGAAGTGCGCGCCGGGACGCGTTAGTTCGAACCAAACCCCTTGGTTTGAATTAATGTTACTCCTCCATTTTTTGGTTTGGTTCGAACACGCCCTTTGCCAATGATGAGTGGCTATTGCAGACTGCAGTTTGCTCCTGAGATGAGGGGCTAGATGAAGACTGGCAGTGGGTTACTGAGGCAAGGTGGATATAAGGGGATAAGGAAGTTCCCTGGGAATAGAGGACCCTAGAGTGCAGAGATGCAGGATTATTGATAACTGCCTCCAGAAGGGGGGCTGAGGGACAACTGTAGTGGGCACTATTGGAGGGCAGTATCCTTAAGTGGATGCCATGGTCATAAGAACATAAGAACAGCCGTACTGGGTCAGACCAAAGGTCCATCTAGCCCAGTATCCTGTCTACCGACAGTGGCCAGCACCAGGTACCCCAGAGAGGGTTGACCGAAGACAATGATCAAGCGATTTGTCTCCTGCCATCCCTCTCCAGCCTCTGACAAACAGAGGCCAAGGACACCATTTTATCCCCTGGCTAATAGCCTTTTATGGACCTAACCTCCATGAATTTATCCAGCTTCTCTTTAAACTCTGTTATAGTCCTAGCCTTCACCGCCTCCTCTAGCAAGGAGTTCCACAGGTTGACAACACGCTGTGTGAAGAAGAACTTCCTTTTATTAGTTTTAAACCTGCTACCCATTAATTTCATTTGGTGTCCGCTAGTTCTTCTATTATGGGAACTAATAAATAACTTTTCTATATCAGCCCTCTCCACACCACTCATGATTTTATGGTCCGGGAGTGATGTGGGTCTGGAACTGGAATGTGGAGTGAGGACACGGGGAGACGCCATCCAGAGAGAGGCACCCAGGTGATGAGTTAACTCCCAGTGCTACCAGCAGGCGGCACTGTGACAGTGAGTCTGCCTTGTAACAGCATCCTAAAGCAAAATTTCACTGTAAATAACTAGTCAGGATTAACTACAGGGTTATTTCATAGAATATTTAATAGGTAAACAGAAGAAATACTTAACTAGTTTTTTTTCTATTTTAAGCACACATACAATCATAGAACCACCTGCTGCTGAGTTTTAGATCCCAATGGGCACTGGAAGCCTTGAATATTTGGAAGTTCTGCAGCCATTGATGAGCATCCCTGCATCACAATTCAGTACCACCAATCTGAGCTTGTCTCACAATGCCAGAACTGGCGTTGCACTGTGTCTAGAGGATTGACTGGTGGGTGCGCTAGCATGAGCGCCTGACCTTCCGTGAGCAGTGAGTCCATGCCATTCTGAGATTTGTACTTGTCCTCTTCCTGGCAGAGCGCCATGCATATGCTCTTGAAGTAGTGCCATGAGGCGCACCATGACAGACATGAGCATGACATGGATTTTGTGCCAATAGGCTCCATGCTTGTGGTGCTATGGCATCTGTGCAAGCAACCAGGCACCAAAAGGTGTGAGCACACAGCTTCCCCTTTATCTCATGTGAGAGGGGAGGGAGTAGACAAGTGCCTTATAGGATGCTGCAAATATAAGACCCTCTAACCACCCCCTGCTGAGTTTTGGACCCAATGGGCACCAGAAGCATAGCCCAGACTGCAAAGCTACCCACAATGCCTCACTCTGAGTCGATAGTAGGCTCTCTAATGGGGATACGCTGCTGCTTTGGCAGCAAAAGAATGTCTGGCTGCAGTAGTGCTACAACCCCCCATTTTTGCAGCAATGTCCCTACATTATCTGGGGATTCCTCAATGCCGCGAAAATCCCCATCTGATAGGGTTAGCCTGTTTTATGTCCCTTTATGCTGCCATATAAATGCAAATAGGCTAAAGTAAGGCTAAACATATGTTTTTCAGTGAATGGAATGGAGAGAAGAATCAACATAACACCCCCTTACTTGAGAAACAGAAGTTGCCATCCACTATATTCCATGTACTGGGTGGGAAGGAGGGAGGAAGAGATGTTCTTTTGCTCCACCTATCTTTGGGTATGTGTACATTTCATTCCTCTCTTGAGAGGAATGCAAATGCAGACACCCGAAATTGCAAATGAATCAGGGATTTAAATATCCCGCGCTTCATTTGCATAATCGCGTTATGGCACTATTGCGAAATAGCACTATTTCAAGAGAAAAAACGGGGTTATTTTGAGATAAAACCCTTCCCTCAAAATTTTTTGAGGAGTAAGCATTATTTTGAGAGAAGGGTTTTATCTCGAAATAACCTCTTTTTTCTCTCGAAATAGCGCTATTTCGCAAAAGCGCCATAATGCGATTATGCAAATGAAGCATAGGATATATAAAATCCCGCTTCATTTGCAATTTTGGATGTCTGCATTTGCGTTCCTGTCGAGAGAGGAATGAAGTGCAGACATACCCTTTCTTAGCAGCCGAGAGGAAGTGGAGAGAAAGAGAGAGAGAGAGGAAGGCCCTAGCTCTCAATTGTACATATATTTCAGGTTAAAAATATACCTAAGTTTCTTAATTCTGTCTTTTTATTTTGAAGGTTTTGGAGCTGGCTGTATTGTAGTGAAGAATGCTGAAAAATGATTTATTATACTAAGTTATTGTGAATAAAAGATTAAACTATATTCCAAGTAATAATGGAAGATTCCACTTTATAATAGGACATAATTATTACGACAAAAAATAGCTGAATAAAAATCATGGTATTGAACACTCCTTTAAACTGTTTCTCAGATTTGCTTCAACATTTATTTTAGATACAGCAAAAGTATTTTAGTAGTAGATTATCTAAACATGTTATATGACATCACTAGCATTATAATGAAATTATTTATTATCCCTCACATTTGATAAAATAATTTGTTCATTTTCCAGGTGATTTAATAGCCACAAGTAAAATTAACACAATAAAATTAATTGTATATATGAGTGTGATTCTAGATCCCTGCCTCATTCATTTGATAAATCTGCAATTATGTCTGTTTATAAAATGACTTTTTGATTTATTGGGCATACTGGTGATTCTTATTAAGATGTCTCTAGAAAAAAAAATGCTATCTGAAACAGGTGGCAGAAGGGAACTATTAAGAGGACCAGCTCAGTACAGTAGCATTTCAACTCTTCTAGTGAGTGTTGCTAAAAAAAATATTTGTGGCTGTGAGAAACAAAGAAATTGAATGGATTAGCCAATAAATCCAATCTGCCCCCAAATATACACCAGAAGAAAGGCCTAATATATCTTCCAAATAAAATAAGTCTCTAAGGGTATGTCTACACTACCCTCCTAATTCGAACTAGGAGGGTAATGTAGGCATACCGCACTTGCAAATGAAGCCCGGGATTTGAATTTCCCGGGCTTCATTTGCATAAGCCGGGCGCTGCCATTTTTAAATCCCGGCTGGTTCGAACCCCGTGCCGCGCGGCTACACGCGGCACGAACTAGGTAGTTCGGACTAGGCTTCCTAGTTCGAACTACCGTTACTCCTCATTCCACGAGGAGTAACGGTAGTTCGAACTAGGAAGCCTAGTCCGAACTACCTAGTTCGTGCCGCGTGTAGCCGCGCAGCACGGGGTTCGAACCAGCCGGGATTTAAAAATGACGGCGCCCGGCTTATGCAAATGAAGCCCGGGAAATTCAAATCCCGGGCTTCATTTGCAAGTGCGGTATGCCTACATTACCCTGCTAGTTCGAACTAGCGGGGTAGTGTAGACATACCCTAACTGCCTTGGACCAGCAAAGAAATCAAGTCAGTATTTCTGTAATATGATCCCTTCGGATATGTCTACATAACAGCGTTAAGGTGCATCTACACGACAAGTCTTTATTCCAAATAATGTCGAGCTGGAGGACTTCTTACTCCAGGCCTGGGCAAAATACGGCCCATAGGCTGCATCTGGCCTGCCAAGCCACTGGATCCAGCCCGTGGAGGCAGTGGGGAGCTCCAGGCAGAAACGTGGTTGCAGGGCTCCGTTTCTCTTTTAAAACGGGAGGGAAAGGGGGAAGTTTTAGAAGCCGCCCCGCCCCCAGCACATTCCCATTGGTCGGTTTCTGGCAGAAACCAGCCAATGGGAGCTGCTTATTAGAATAACAGGCAGCTAAGAAGAATCACACCCTCTCTCCTGGGCTCAGGTATTCATGAAGAACATGGCCAGGCAGGCACGCTGTCTGTCCGCAGGCAGGCAGACTAGTTTGGCAGCTGACATATAAGTCTCTTGGCCACAGCCTGCTTCTGGCACCCCAGACCTTTCCTGCCCCAACTCTCTGCATACCCAAACCCTCTGTCCCCCTTACACTCATATCCCCTCCCAGACCTGGCACCCCAATCTCCTGTCCCAGATCACAATCCCCTCCTATCCTAGGTCACATCCCAAACCCCTGCACTCCAGTCCCCCGCCTTAGGTCACAACCGCCTGCTTCATCCCAACTCTCTCCGAGACTCTAGTCACCCTCCTGAACCCCAGTCCCTTACCGCAAGCTCCCTTCTGCACCCAACCTCCATCCCAGACCCTGTATCTCCATTAATATCATGGAAGAGTGCTGCCTTTGACCACTTCCCAAAACCTTGGAGTGGCCCTTCATCAAAAATTATTGCCCACCTCGTCTTACTCCAACAAATGGTAACGCTCATTTTATGAGGAGTATGAGAAGTCGAAGGAAGAGTGTTCTTCCTTTGACTTCCTGCTGTGTAGAAAGTGCCAACGGCTAAATTAAGCTATTTCAACTTAAGCTACACAATTGACATAGATGAAGTTGAATAGCTTAATTCAACATTAGCCCTGCTAGATGTACCCTTCTAGAATTTTTTCTAATTTCTAATCTGCTACTTAAGGACAACGGACCTGTTCCTAGATCACTTAGTATCTGCAAAAGAAATCCCTTGCTAAAACTTTCTTTGAGCTCAACATCTGTATTATTTATTCTTCCTACCAGAAATAAATATGCATTGGGAAACATCTTTCAAATCACCTGTATGTATTACACAAGGAACCATCTCAACTACCTACTATTCACAGATAACTTTATTTAAATAAATTTAAAAAACCACAAATGGTCTGGTAGCACTTTATAGACTAACAAAACATGTAGATGGTATCATGAGCTTTCGTGGGCACAGCCCACTTCTTCAGATGACTGGAGTTTTTACTTTATTTAAGTCTTTAGTATTAAATAAATCATACATTTAATATCTTTTATTCTTATTAGCAACCTTGATTTAAATCAGGCTTTTATAAAAACCTGTCTAAACTTTAGAAAGTTTATACATTCACCAGTAAGGCTACTGTGACATACTGAGGATTTTGTCCACTCGGGCTACGTCTAAGCTATGATCCTCTTACGGAAGAGCAAATGCAAATGGAGCACTTATTTGCATATGTCACACTCTAATTTGCATTTTCCTCTTCCTTTCCCTTTTGCACAAGAGGTGCTGTGTATATGGCACCTTTTTGCACAAAAAATCCCTTTCGCGCAAGAGCCGTTCTTCCTCATTTTTTGTTTACACAACACTTTTTTGCACAAAAACCTCTTGTGCAAAAAGGAAAGGAAGAGGAAATGCAAATGAGAGCGTGACATATGCAAATGAGCGCTCCATTTGCATTTGCTCTTTCGCAAGAGGATGGTAGTTTAGATGTAGCCTTATAGTCCACTGTGTTCACTCTGTTTTGCATTCACTGTTTGTTTTATTGTGCTTTATGTGATTCTACTGTCCTCTGCTGTTCTGGAGTGACTCTGTGTGTGTGTGTGTGTGTGCCTCAGTTTCCCTGGGTACTGCAGCACTATCTAGATGAGAAGGGGAAGGCTGGGCATGACTCACTGTGAAAGTATGTCAGTTTCTCACATCCTGAAGACCAGGTGACAGCAAATAACACCTTGGGCCTGGAAACAGGACAAAGCAGGAGGCGGGGCTGCCTGGGGGCTGTGAGCAGTGGCTGTGAATGTGAGTTAGTTTCCCGTTGGCTGGGGGAGAAGGGAGCCTAGCTGGCCTGGGGGGTTGGGGCAGGGGCCCTGAGATGGGGCTCTGGGTCCCC
Source organism: Pelodiscus sinensis (assembly GCF_049634645.1). NCBI lineage: Eukaryota > Metazoa > Chordata > Testudines > Trionychidae > Pelodiscus > Pelodiscus sinensis. The sequence continues at coordinate 20,512,681 of NC_134720.1, read as the reverse complement.
CTTTCCCAAGATGGGCTGTACTGAATGCTCCTGGTTCCCGTAACAAGAAGTCTGAGCTATGCTGTGTCCCTGTGAACTAATAAACTTACTGTTCTACTTGCTGGCTGAGTCTCACATGTGACTGCAGATAGGGTACAGGGCCTGGTGACTCCCCCACACTCTGTGGCAGCTACATTTTAAAGTCATGAGTATTTTTAGGAAAAGTCATGGACAGGTCACAGGCTGTAAACTAAAATTCGTAGGTCAGCCATGACCTGTACTATATATCCATATACCCTGACTACACGGTGGATGCTCTCAGGGAATACTCCAGGGTATTGGGGGTGTGGTGGGTGGGCAGTGATGTGATGTGGGTTGTGGCATGTGGCTCAAGACCCTCCACTACTGCTCAGAGTGGAGGATGGTGTTGTGCAATCCAGGGCACTTGCAACTGCTGGAGGGGTCGGGCAGCAGCCAGAAACACTGGCTGCTGCTGGGGCTGTGGGGCAGTCCTAGGCCACTGCTGCAGCTGGAGCAGGGTGGATTAAGAGTGCTCCAGCAGTGGCCAGTGTAGCTGGCCCAAGAGCTTCCCTAACTGGATCAGCTGCACTGTTCATTGCACAAGTCATGGACAGTTGGGCCAACAAACTTGCTGGGCTCCTGGACAAGGCAGAAGCAGAGGGGCCTCCCGCAGCCTGCTCTCGGCGCCACCCTAAGTGTGCTGTGCCTATCCCAGGGAGCCCTCAGTGCCACCCAGAGTGCACCGCACAGGGCACAGGAAGAGATTCAAAGGGCCCGAGGGTGCAGCTGGGATGCTTGGTCCTTTTGAATTGCCAGACCTGGGGCAATTGCCCCATTTCTGCTTCCATCCCCTGTTGGCGGGCCTAGTCATGGAGATCCCAGAAAAGTCAAGAAATTCATGAATTCCATGACTTCTGTGACAGACTTGTAGCTTTATTCATCAGTAAATGAATCCACATTTTAACATAGCTGGGTATAGACATTTCTTTGTGCTTGTGTAACAAAGAATGCTTCATGCAAACTGCAATTATAATTTAAAGTAACAAATGGATTATCTGTACACAAAGCAGGTAATTTTAAAGATAAGTTCTTATTTCTTCTCCCTAACACATTAAAATCCACATCTAGTAGTGCCTCACTGCTGTACTGCAGTACCATTAATTAAAAAAGCAACAGTGATTATACTTATGATTCAATTTTCAAAATATAAAATCTTAAGAAAATGAAGACAGTGAATCTTAATGCAGCTTAGTGGTCACTTATGGCCATTCAAGCACATCCAGGTATGTGGGGGTGGTGGTGCACAACTGCATTTTCCCATGGGAAATGCCTGTCTAAACTGAAGAGTTTGGGAAGCGAAGGGGGGAGGGAAGGAAATTATCCCATTGCACCATAACTGCTTTCTTCTGCACAGTCTAATTATATAATCCCAAATTGTTTCCTAGCCAATAGTTTGTCTACAACAGGGGTGGGCAATAATTTTCGCAGGGGAGCCACATAATGAATTTTGCTATGTGGTCACAGGATGGCTCCATTCCCAAGAAGAAACAGGGCTGAGGATTAGCCTCCCCACAGAGTTGTCTGGGGCCAGAGGCTTTGAATTAAACACATAGTAAAGGGTTTGCGGCTACTGTGTTGCCTGGCAGCCGCCCTGGGTTGCTGAGGTTATTTAAAAGGCTCGTGGCTCCAGCCCATACCAAGGTCACACCACAACCAGGAGCCATTTAAATAGGATCCTGCTCCTTGAGCCACCGACTGAAAATTCGGTGGCATGGGCAGCAGGATATAAAGAGGAAGTGGCCAGATGCAGTCTGCGGGCCAGGTCAAAGTGTTAGGCAGGCCGGATCTGGCCCCCGGGCCACATCTTGCCCAGCCTTGGTCTACAACCTACAAACCTACGATAGATTATATTTTTAAAAACTGTACTGCAGGTAGAATTGAATGTATACTTCAGAATGAATGACTGGTATCATGTATTTAGCCTCTTTTTCTCTGAGTATTTTTAAACTGTATATATTTCTAAATTTTCAGCAAATACATTTTCACATTTTTATTGTCTGGTTATGAATATTTAAATTCTGTCTGTGTTGCTTAATTGTGATTAGTCAGATAAGTCACATGAGATTACCGAGTTCCTGGTTTAATGAAGAGCACTCCTGAGATGTGCTATTTGCTAGCCCCTGCATTCTGGGCTAAACAATTTTGCTCCAGGAAGGTATGTGTGGTAACATTGCAGTCTGGACTAGACTGCTGTCGTATACATTCCAAGAGAACCAAAAGAATGCAGATTTAGCATGCAGGTTCCTCAGTCTGCTCTAAGAGGAATGACAACAGGTGCCATTTACAGGGAATTTTATACGTCTGTCTGCTCTTTCAGCTATAGGAAATAAACTGATGGCCAGGTTCTGTATTTCAGCATTCCAACAGCGAAAACGTTAAAAAAAAAAATCCCCCACCAAAATCACCCCTCTCCCATACCCGGTCAAACCATCCCTCTTGTTTTGATATGGGTTAGTGATGTTTATGGCTATGTCTGGACTATGGAGTTTTATCGGAAAAAGGTACGCAAATTGCAAAGCACAATTTGCGTACCTTTTTCCGATTGTTTTTTCAGAAGAGGCTTTTCCAAAATTTGGCCCGTCTACACTGGGCCAAATTTTGGGAAAACCTCCCCTTTTGGAAGAGCCCCAATACAGGGGCTTCTAAAAGAGTGCATCTGCTCTTCCGCAAAAAATGTTGTAAGAGCAGATGCATTCCCTGGATGCGGTGGAGTTTTTCTGGGATATCTCCGGTATCCCGGAAGAACTCCATAGTCTAGACATAGCCTATGTGTGAGATCTTTTGTTGTGGGAATATTTAAAAATCCCAGTGTGAAAATATTTCCCACTACAAAAGATTTTATGGTTCTGATATCTGAGAACTATACAGGATTTCATGGCTTTGATACCAGGCAATGAAATATTATTTGTTTTTGCATGAGAAATTTTTTTACAGCATTTGGGAATACACAAATTTCTAATTTATGTTACTTCCCAAACCATAATCCACAAGCCAAAACCAAGTGCTTCTTAGCTGGTTTTAAATTTAACTGGAGATTTTTGTGTACATCTAAGAAACAGAATCATATAAAAATAAATATGCAGAATAACCAAGCAACATCTTGTATAGAATGTTAGTTAAAAGTGTTTTAATGCGAGAGTCTTGTGGTAACTACTAATGCTAGGCTAGAACATACCCTCCAGAGGGAAAAAAAACATAAGGGAAAGGATCAGAGGAAGGTAAACTCTACAGGTCTTTTTGAGGACATTTTTGAGGAGCTGCTGGCTGTGTCTAACTGCTGGAAGTAGACAGTTTTTCTTGAAGGAGGCAAACTAATGCCCGCCTAGAATCCAGGGAAGCCGCTTTAACTGTTAAGAGTTTGAATAATGCAAAGACTAAATCAAGATGTAGAGTGCACCCTGAAGTTTAAAGTCCTAATCTATTTTGTGAACTGAAAGCATGGATTATAGTTCCCAGAAACTCAATAAGATTCTAGCATTGAAACCCATGTTATACCATCTATTTCCAGAAGAGACAGCACCTCATTGTACAGTAGTAGACTATAAGGATTGACTGTTGGAACTTGCAGATGAAGTTCCCATTTGTGGTCTATTGTGAAGTGTTGGCTGAGGGTAGATGAGGTTGTGTTCTTGACTCCAGGCAGATAGGATGCTACTTAGATCGATGCTGTTGTGGATGCGCCAGTTCCACAGGCAAACAGCCTCCACACAAAGGGAGCGGGAGTGAGCTCCCTCTTGACAGTTGATGTAGAACATCATGGTAACACTGTTGGTAAGGATGTGAACCGTACAGCCATGAATGTCCAAGAAAAAGTGCTTGCATGCATTGTGCACAGCCCAAAGCTCCAAGAGATAGACATGGAGATGGGATTCATGGGAAGACCATCTGCCCTAAGCAAATTGATGCTGATGATGTGGCAACCAAAAACAGAGGCATTGGGTGATAATCTGGATGGAGAACTGTGTCTGGTGGAATGGGACCTCCGTGAGGAGGTTGTTGGGGTTGGTCCATCAACATAGCAAAGCAAGCACATCTGGAGGAGGAGAAACCTGCTTGCTGACATGGTGCTTGGAGGTGGTGTATATGAAGGAAAGCTAATGCCAGAGGCACTGAAAATGCAGACACACATGTCTGACAATGTATGTCATAGTGGCCATGTGACCCATAAGTTGTAGACCGGTGAGTACTGGTATGGTAGGGCTGGACGTGATAATGAAAATGAGATTTTGTATGGCCTGGAAGTGCTAGTCTGGCAGATAGGCCTGTGCCATAGCAGAGTCCAGATGAGCCCCTGTGAATTCCAGAACCGGAGTTGGGCATGGTAGATTTTTGTTCATTTATAATGAGTCCAAGGGACTCGAAGAGACTCTTGGTGAATATTATGTTTCATGTGATTTTGAGGGAAGGGCCTCTTATAAGGCAATTGTACAGTTATGAAAATATTCATAATTCGCTGGTGTTGTAGCTAGGCTGCAACAACTGAAAAGGTCTTTGAAAAGGAGCAGACGATAGTCTAAAAGGAAGGACTCGATATTGAAAATGTTCAGAGGCTATTTGAAGTGAAGGAAGCATCTATGCAATGGATGTATGGTCATGTGGAAGAAAGCATTCTGAAGTTTGAGGGATACAAACCAATCTCTCTTGTCCAGTGCTAGAATGATCAATGCAAGCATGAACTGTTGTTTGCAGAGGAATTTATTTAGCTTGAGAAGGTCTAGGCTAGGTCTCCAACCACCCATTCTCTGTGAGGAAGTGATTGGAATAAAATACCCTGCCCCAGTATTGCTCGGGCACTCTCTATATGGCTCCTATGTGTGTAGCAGATGGTCTACTTCTTGTTTTAGGAGCTTTTAATGAGAGGGTTACCTGAAAAGGGACGGGGAGGGTACGGAGGTTGGGAGAGGGAGATGAGAGGAATGGTGTATCCACATCTTATGATCTCGAGGATCCATTGGTCTTTAGTGATTGCTGCCCATTGGTAGTAAAGAGGGTGCAAAGGGTGATGGAAAGTTGTTGCACTGCTGCAAGGCACTGGCGAGTAGGAGAGGTTGGGCAGACCCCTGACCAAAAACTCAAAACTATTGTTTGGAAGAGTGCTGAGTGGAAGAGTGCTGAGTTGTTGTGAGCCCGCCTCTTTTGGGTCCTTGTTCTGGAACAACTCTGATAAAAAGCCCTCTGTTGGTGAAGAGTTTAGGAGAAATTTCTCTGCCTCTGGTATGGGATATAGCACCTTCTGCAGTGGGGAGCTGTGTACATTCCCAGTGTGTGAAGGGTTGTACAGGAGTCTTTGCTGGAATGGAGGACCTTGCCTGTTTTTGTGGCAAAAAGTTTGTCTTTGTCAAAGGGAAGGTCCTCTACTTTATTCTGAAACTCCTTCAGAACCTCAGCGGTCTGGAACCTCAGCGGTCTGCCAATCACGGCACCAGAGTCAGCACCGGGATATCATGGCTGTGTCTCTGTAAGGTGGAACAGTGCTGGGTCAGGGATACTTTTATCTTTATTCCTTTTGGAATGTCTCTTTTGACCCCTGAATTGAATAACTCTGTAGTTTGTATGTGTATATATATATATATATATATATATATATATACACACATACATACATACACACACACACACACACACACACACACACACATATATATATGTACCAAAATTGCTTCCTCTACATTCCTCTTCTTGCTTGTGCCTCCTCAACACTCAAATCTCTTCAGCTTTATTTAACTAGTAGTCCGTGCAATTTAATAATGTATTTTTCTTTACTTTTGTAATATGTACTTGGTATTCTACTGTTATTTTTTACTGTCAACTTAAACCCCTCTAATTCCATCTGACAGCTGTGACTGGAATACTAAGGGATCCATAACATTGTGCATCATCCTGATGGCCTAGTTTTGTTTTCTCCATTTTGTTTTTCACTGAATTGATAATGTACTAATTACTTGTAGATTTTAGATTCATTGTTATTGTCAGTACAGTTTGCACCCCCACATCTCAGCTGTAGTATTTAGTTTCTATATTGCTGATATCTATCACTTAATTATCCGTTACCTACTCCCATTTGAGAAATGTAGAAGTGTAACACATAAATTGTGTTCTCTGTCACAAGTGAATACTTGCTTCTCTGGTGCTCCCTATTGTTCTTTTTTTGCTTGAAGTTTCCATTTGCCTCCACTCCTTTCCCTCCATTGTTTACTATCATTTCATTATATTAATTATAACTTCAGATATTTACACTTACTGAAATCTTCTAGGTTTCTGATAATTTTTAGTCACTTAGCCTCCCTCTACATATGACTTTAGGTATTGTACAACGTACTTGTTATTCCTATGACTTGGGTTGCCAACTTTGCAATATTTAAAAACTGGACATTCCAGCAGGAGAGCCAGAACCTCCCCAACTCTGCTTCTCTTCCACTTCCCTTGTTGCTCACTGCTATTCCCCTCGCTCCTCTGCCTAGGTTGGGAGGGTCTTGCTTGTGGAGATGTGGCTCAGCCGCCTGATGATGGAAGAAGGCAGTCTTGGATGAACTGGGGCTGATGTGGGTGATGACCTGCACCTTTCTGCTGCCTCCAGCCTCAATAACAAGACTTTGCATATCCAGTGATTAGATCTGACTGAACATTGTCAGGTCCCCTTTCCTACTGGACTTTCTGATTGAAAACTGGGCATCTGGCCATCCTACCAATGATGAGACTCCTTTCCCCCCCAATTACTACATCTTACTTGTTCAGCTAATCTTTTAAGAGTGCCTTATTTCAGTTAATCTTATTCCAAATTGATGTAAATTAAACCCAAATAAGCTTGATTTAAACTGTAGTAAGAATATCCACATAGCATTTTGTATCCGTTTAAGCACAATGGTTTAAAATTACATCTTAAGCTAAACTGTTACAAACTTCTTGGCTGTCTCTACACTGCACCCCTTTTCCGGAAAAGGGATGCAGATGAGACAAGTTGGAATTGCAAATGAAGCGGGGGATTTAAATATCCCCCGCTTCATTTGTATCAACATGGCTGCCGCTTTTTTCCGGCTCGGGGCTTTGCCGGAGAAAAGCGCCAGTCTAGACGGGATCTTTTGGAAAATAAAGCCTTTTCCGGAAGATCCCTTATTCCTGATTTTAAGAGGAATAAGGGATCTTTTGGAAAAGGGTTTATTTTCCAAAAGATCCCGTCTAGACTGGTGCTTTTCTCCGGCAAAGCCCCAAGCCGAAAAAAAGCAGCAGCCATGTTTATACAAATGAAGCGGGGGATATTTAAATCCCCCGCTTCATTTGCAATTCCGACTTGTCTCATCTGCATCCCTTTTCCGGAAAAGGGGTGCAGCATAGACACAGCCAGCGTGTAACCCCAAAAACTTGTCTACAGCTGGAATTAGTCCTGATTAACTCCATGTGTAGTCATTCTATTCCAGAAGACTGCCTTCTTCCTGTTTAGCCTAACCCTCGTTGAAAGTGGGGGCTAGTTTACTTTACATGTGCTTTTCTGATACAGCTATACTACAGGATGGAGTTTGCTAGACCAGGGAAGATCAACCCCTCTGCTGACAGACTCCAGGCTCTCCTCCCAAAGTCTGTCAGCAGATTGCCAGGCTCCTCTTCCCTGGGCCACCAGCTCTCAGCTCCATGGCCAGCGAGGCACATGGAACTCCATAGCTGTGGGAGCACACGGAACTCAATGGCCAGCGCAGGGGCTTCTGAGCTCTATGGGCTTCCCTGGACTGCTGGGGCTCTGCAGCTAGCCCAGAGGCACTGGAACTCTGCTGCCCCAAGCCAAGGCTCTCTGGTCCAGCCACATTGGACCAGAGAGATTAATCTGTACCACTAGTATAGCTGTACAGGCAGAGCCTCCTAGTGTAGAAACTGCATGCCAACAGAAAGTTTTTCTGCTGGTAAAGTAAAACCACCTCCCTGAACACTAAATTATACTTACTGACAGACATACTGTTTTATTTGCACTTCTGCATATATGCTAGGAATTTTGCCAGCACAACTATGTTGGCTGAGATGTGTGCATTTTTTTTTACATCTGTAACTGACATAGCCACATCGACAAAATTTCTTGGTATAGACCTGCCCTGGGTAAGGTAGACATGAGGAAGGCTCTCTTGTTTTGGAATAAGAGTGTCTATGACTGGAGTTAAAGAGGAAAAGCTATTGTATTTTAAATTCACATCCTACCCTAATTCATGTTTATTTTCAAGTTAGACAAACTCTTAAATGAAAATGTGTCCATAGAGTGACATGCAACAGTTTATATTGGTTTAAAAAATAATTCTAAGTTAAGGTGGAGAATATTCCACGTGTGTAGACATAACCTTTGTCTTTTGGCTCTGCTTACTATATCTTCCCACTCCTTCCTTTGCTCAGACTCCTTTCTTCCTTTTTAAAATTTTTACATATAGCTGTACACCAGTTTCACAAAAATTATACTCACTCAGGATATTCTTTTTGTGAAGAGGAATAAAATATAATTATCATGATATGGATGGGTAAGTAAAGTCAGTGACTAGAGATGGTGCATTTTTATTACAACTTCGTAGGACAATTATACGGAAGAATAAAAAAGAAAATGTGCTATAAACAATTAAAAAACAACAGAAAACAAATTAATCTACTCTGTATTTGAGAGAATTTGTGCATCAGTGTGTTCATCCATTTGTCTGTGAATCCATTTGTTCAAGAACTCCTACTAAAAGGTCAGAGTTAGGACCATCAAATTTGTTAGGCAGCTTCCTCATATCATAAGCAAGGGCAGGGGTTGGTTGTGCTAAGACAATGTAATGTGATTGTTTCTCATCAAATGGAAAAGGAGGAGTGTGATAGTGGGGACACCCATACTTATGAATGACCACAGGGGGGGAGCAACAACTGGGGACAGTTATACTCCAGAATGACCACAAGGAAGCAGCAAGCACTGCAGTCTTGGGGAGGAGCCACTGGCCGTCCCCCCTGTTCTGAGTCCCCCATGCCCTCGTCTGAGTCCTCCCCCACACCCTGCCCTGACTCCTACCCCTCCTACATCCCTAGTCCCCTTGCCACACTGGGGGTATGTCTACACTACCCCGCTAGTTCGAACTAGCGGGGTAATGTATGCATACCGCACTTGCTAATGAAGCCCGGGATTTGAATTTCCCGGGCTTCATTAGCATAAGCGGGGAGCCGCCATTTTTAAATCCCCGCTGCTTCGAACCCCGTGTAGCGCGGCTACACGGGGCTCGAACTAGGTAGTTCGGACTAGGGTCCTATTCCGAACTACCGTTACTCCTCGTGAAACGAGGAGTACCGGTAGTTCGGAATAGGCACCCTAGTCCGAACTACCTAGTTCGAGCCCCGTGTAGCCGCGCTACACGGGGTTCGAAGCAGCGGGGATTTAAAAATGGCGGCTCCCCGCTTATGCTAATGAAGCCCGGGAAATTCAAATCCCGGGCTTCATTAGCAAGTGCGGTATGCATACATTACCCCGCTAGTTCGAACTAGCGGGGTAGTGTAGACATACCCTGGGTAAGTCTTCCAGTATAATAATAAAAGTAACTCTACAGGAGAGAAAGGAAAGTTTATATACACTTTTGATAGGTAAGAAAAAAAAGGAGAATTATGATGGAGAATTCTGCAGATATACAGCAGAGTAAAAAAGATATTCATAGGTTACTTACCATCCTAAATAAGCTAAGAAGCAAATGCAATTAATAAAAAATTAGAGATTCATAAAGGACAAGCAGTGATATTTTTTTTGTCCAAACAAGTCTGTAAAGGAGCCAGGTACAGCTGGAAAGTATTATTTAATGAAGATAAGATTGTTTTCCAATGATAGGTGTGTACTATATTAGTTACAGGCTTTACATTTCCATGACCTGACAATTATGTGCATGGCAGACAAAATTATCTCACTGTAGATATGTTTGCAGTTATCCATCTTCATTACAGTTATATATAGTCCATGCAAGACATTCTTAGGTAAAAATAAGAGATTAAGCCATGTAATTTAAGTGCCAGTATCATTAATCATATACTAGAACTGGTTTAAGAGTGAACAAAGTCAAACTAGATAGAAGGTTGCTGTCCCTTGACAAGACTTCATGAAAACTGAAAAATAAAACAGTATTTTAGGTACAAATACACTGTGATATAGTCCCATGATTAAATACAGATTTAATTTGTATTTATTCGCAGAAATATAGTACTTTGTAGAACTGGTCTGAAAAATTCAGTCAAAAATGTTTTTCAACTGAAACTGGGTTTTTGACTCCACAAAGCTTTTATGAAGTGTCTACTTTCTGCAAAATATTTGGATTTTTAATCTTAATTTTTTTCCCAAACAAAAAATATTTTATTTGGACATGCTGCTACAGTATCTTAGAGTATGTCTACACTTGCAGCCCAATTTGAAATAGTGCTGAAAATGTAGGCATTCGGAATTGCAAATCAAGCCCGGGATTTAAATATCCCACGCTTGATGTGCACCTTCCTGGCTGGGCGCCATTTTTGAAATTTACAAGCCCAAAGTAACTGCCCCCATCTACATGCGGCAGTGAAACGGGTGTTCGAAATAAAGCCTTAGTTTGAACTACCTGTTATTCCTCCTGCAATGAGGTTTAACACGTAGTTCAAAATAGGGCTTTATTTTGAATGCCCGTTTCACTGCCACGTGTAATCGCAGGCAGTTTACTTTGGGCTTGTAAATTTCAAAAAAAAAAAAAAAAAAAAAAAAAATGGTGCCCGGCCGGGAAGATGCAAATCAAGTGCAGGATATTTAAATCCCGGGCTTGATTTGCAATTCCGAATACCTACATTTGCAGCCCTAGTTCGAATTAGGCTGCAAGTATAGACATACCCTTATAAGAGTTCCAGTTGTGTTGCCTCATGTTTCCATGTTCGTTTATGGGCTACAGTCAACTCCAATGATGCAGCATGGTCATAGACTCACATGTTGTACTACGTTATCCAAGAGAGAAGACCATTGTCCATGGCGGGAGATATATTCCAAACAGGGAACCCAATCTATAGAGAACAGGAGTATAGACCTCCAAATTACAATTCTCATGAGGCACCATAGGAGCATTTTTGAACTAAAATATGTTGGTTGTCAGTAAAAAATGTTCAGTATTTTAATTTCTGAATATTTGAAGTATTCCACACAAAACAGTCCTATTTTCTAAACAACTCTAATGCTAACTCACATTTCTAAACTAAAACACTGTCAAAGAAATAAGATTTCTTTATATGATCTTGAATTTGGCAAATAGTAACAAATGTTATCCTGGTAACTTAATGACTTTATAGGGTAAAAAGCCAACATTTTTTAAAACATCAACAATTTTACAAAATCTTTCTTTTACAAGAGTGGTCCAATTCCACAGCTCTTGTAAATCAGTGTACCCAGAGTGAAATCAATGGAACTATGCTGATTTACATCATCTGAAGATCTGCTCCAGATTGGGAACAATGGCAGAAACTGTTTCTGCAGTTTCATTTTGCAAAATCTTATCTCTAATCATATCTAATGTCCACACCCTACAAGATCTCCACTTGAATCACTGCCTTTTTCTGACTCATTTCCTGTCTGCTATAATAACTTGCTTTGCTGCTTCTCCCACACACACACAAATTTCCTACTCTCTTCTTGGCCTCCATCACATCACTTGGTTATCCTTTTCTTCAGAAATTTTGGGTAAAATCCAAGAAATGTTAAAAGCAAACACATCCAAAATAATTAGTAAATTATTTGCACAGTTAATAAACAGTTCTAAATAAAACTGATAATTTTATTTAACCTAATTTTTAGAAGATTTCTAAGTAAATTTTCCATAATCTTACCCATTTTCTATTTGAGATCATCCCGCATAAGTAGTTTTGTCCTTTTCAAATCCTTCCCCTTGTTTCCTCCACAGACAGGGTACAGTCCCCCATACAGTCCCCCCCATCTTCCTTTCCCTTCTAGTCAGGCACTAAGAATCCTTCAAAATTAAATACTTGGCATTCTATTATTTGCAGTTTGATTCCTACACAAGATCTTTCAAGCACTGGAATGGGTTACCTAGGGAGGTGGTGGACTCTCCATTCCTAGAGATCTTTAAGTCTTGGTTTAACAAAGCCCTGGCTGGGTTGATTTAGTTGGGATTGGTCCTGCCTTGGGCAGGGGGCTGGACTTGATGACTTCCTGAGGTCTCTTCCAGCTCTATGATTCTATGATTCCAGCTATTCTGTATATCCATGGTCCCTGGTGGAAGCAGGGCTGCTGGGGGGCACGAAGTCGGGGGTAGGGAGCTGGCCGGGGAAGATTGGGCGGGGGCGAGGGGGGCAGGTGGAGAAGCGGCCGCCGGAAGCAGGGCTGGACGTGGGCAGTGGGGCTGGCCAAGAGAGATTGGGAGGAGAAGCGGGGGAGAACTGGCTGTCTGGGAGGAGGTTGGGGGAAGTGGGGCTGGCCAGAGGTGCAGCAGGGGAGGGGAGAGGGACTGACCCGGACATATGCAGATCTCAGGGTGCTGTCCCTCTTCCCCCTCCCCCTTGCAAAGCACGAGTTAGTCCAGCCCAGGGATTCTATTGTTCCCCGCCACGCACATCCCCTCGAGTAGTTGCGAACTGTCTGGCTGGTAGACACACTCATGCAGCCTGAGCACATTTAGCAGCCAGGCAGTTCGAAACTACAAACTGATACATCTAGTAATAATAAAACTTACCTAATGAGAAAATACCAGACATGTTATATGTCTGGTATTTTCTCAGTTTGTTTTTTATGTGTTCATATTTTTGGGCTGCAAAAAACAGTACTGAAAAAAAAGGGTTCCAACTAAAGTAAAAAGTTTGGAAAACCCTGGTCTAACCAGCTTTCTGTCTGTCTTACAGTCCATTTATCCAATCCATATTCCTTAACTTGCAGGCAAGAATATTGTGGGTGACCATATCACGGCACTGGGGGTTTTGGGAGGACCAGAAACAACTTATTTGAATATTCATAATTTGATTAATGAATATGCAAATATGCAAATGAACATTGCAAGTCCTCCAAAAGTTTGTGAATGGATTTACTGGTCCCCATGTCAAAAAGTTTGGGAACCCCTGGTCTAGAACACATGACCTATGAGGGAAGACTGAAAGAATTGGGCTTGTTTAGTTTAGGAAAGAGAAGACTGAGTGGGGACATGGTGACATGACAGCAGTTTTCACATATCTAAAAGGTTGTTACAAGGAAGAGGGAGAAAAATTGCTCTCCTTGGCCTTTAATTATAGGACAAGACGCAATGGGCTTAAATTGCAGCAAGGGAGATTTAGGCTGGACATCAGGAAAAACTTCTTAACTGTCAGGGTGGTTAAACACTGGAATAAATTCCGTAGGGAGGCTGTGGAATCTCCATCACTGGAGATATTTAAGAGCAGGTTGGATAGACATCTATGAGGAATGATCTAGACAGTGCTTGGTCCTGCTGTGAGGGCAAGAAACTAGACTTGATGACCTCTTGAAGTCCCTTCCAGTTCTATGATGCTATTATTCTATTTTGTTGGCAAACTATTGTAACAGGTTCTCAAACACTTTGAGAATCAACATATCCAGAAATTACAAGAAAAGTGCAAGATCTGAAAAGAATTACAACACCCACAGATGGTGGATTTTTATGTGACATCTGTAATCACATTTGCTGATACGAGGATTGGTTCAGTCACTCACCAATGGAGTCATAGAAGATGAGATTCATTGATTGACGGCTCAGTCCGTACATGCATATATCTGTAGACTGAGATTTTAAGAAATGCTAAGCAATTTTCACTGATTCCTCCCTACTTTTCAAGAACACGTAGACCATAAGTGATTCACAACAGGTTACCAGTGATGCCCACTCCTATTGTTTTATCATAAGTCAAATTTTCTTCACCAAACAAGAGAAGCAGAAAATTACTTAGATTTAAAAAAGCAAGCTGAAAGGCTCATGTATCACATGACTACGAGAGCTGGAATTTAAAGAAAACAGATCAACATTGCAATAAAATTACAAAAGTTAACAATACTGCAGTCAGAAATTATTGCAGGATTGGGTATAATTTAATACACCACAGATTGGTATCAAACAATAGACAGTGAGGCGGACAGAGAAGAGCAACAGTAATAAGAATACAGTACTTGGTTACACACACTAGCTATCTGTTCAACTTAACAGTTCTGAACCTAGCATGTAGTTATACAGGGAAATAATATAGGAAACATCAAAGTTGTTCCATAAGTACTTACTATGCATTATGTTTATGGCTAAGTGGTTAAACATTTTACCAACATGAAGCAATTCTATGTTGAGTAGATAATTCTCTGGTTACATTCCCAGTGTTACCATCCGCATTTCGTAGTCATCAAGCCATTTCCCAAAAGGACTTAAGCATGAGATTACTGTTTGTCCTTGCTCTGTGTCTTGCCATACTATCCCCACCATCTGGAATAAGTTCCCTGAAGGTCCTGAACCTTTTAAAATCCTACTTTTTTATTCTTAGCCTATTATCATCAATACAACAATAAAATGTTATTCTTGGAACTTCTAAATTTTTGTATTTTCAATTATGTTCCTTTACTGTGACTATTATATACTTTGTTGCCACCCACCATGCCAATAGATGTTAATTCTATCATAAGCTTCAGGGGGTAGATGAGTTAGCCTGTACAGAAAAAAAAAACAAATGGTCTCGTAGCACCTTATAGACTAACAAAACATGTATATGGAATCATGAGCTTTCGTGGGCACAGCCCACTTCTTCAGATGACTGGAGCTTTGAGTTTAGGATGTGCAGACCCAAAATAAATAGGAGAGAAGCGGGTGGGGGGAGGGGGCAAGGAGGAAAAAAAGAAGGGGGGGTGGGAGACAGGGAGCTAGAGGGAATCAGTAAGTATCTGAAGATTGGGTAGTTAAAACGAAGCAGATAAGAATCAAAGTCAATTGATAGTCAGGAAGGATACTAGGATACTATCAATTGACTTTGATTCTTATCTGCTTCGTTTTAACTACCCAATCTTCAGATACTTACTGATTCCCTCTAGGTCCGCCCCCCCCCTCCCCCGTTTCTCCTATTTATCTTGGGTCTGCACATCCTAAACTCAAAACTCCAGTCATCTGAAAAAGTGGGCTGTGCCCATGAAAGCTCATGATACCATCTACATGTTTTGTTAATCTATAAAGTGCTACCAGATCATTTGTTGGTAACTCTATCACAGTTTGTAATCAATGCTAAACAAATCGATCCTACTTACCGATAGAACATGCAAGAACTGCACAACATGCAAGCTGTGGGGTGCATGGGAGAGAAAGCATGAATCAATGCCCCATTCCAGAGCACAGTTTTGAAGGATAACTAAGGGTGTGTCTACACAGCAGCCTAAACTCAAAAATAGATACGCAGTTTGTGCCATGTGGAACGAGGGTTACAGGGATGCCAAAATAGCATGCCTGTTATTTTGAAAAATATTTCAAAATAATGGGTGGCTTGTTAAGACATGGGATAGCTATTTCAGGATACTTCTAATATCCCAAAATAGTCGCGCAGTGTAGACATACCCTAAGAGATAAAAGATATACCTTTGTCTATACTAGGGAATTTTACAAAAATTACCCGACCCATGCTACTATCAGTTCCAGAAGGAGTCCTAATATAAATAAAGCTTCTTTGGCCAGACCTGTTTTTTATCATTAATGTTATTTAAAACCTGGTTTTGGAGGCAAATAATCCTGCCTCTCTCTAGAAAATAGGGATGCAAAATCCCAATTAATCAGTTAACTGGCTAAGCCAGTTAAATGTTAAGTTAACCTAATGTTAACTGACTAAGCTCCAGCCCATGGGGCTCCCCACTCATAGGCTTGTGTGGGGCTGTCGCTGCCAGCAGCTAACCAGTCACCTGTTCACATACCTACTTGAAAACAGTGCAAAGCTATCTTAAGAATGGCCACTCTGGGTCAGACCAATGGTCCATTTAGTCCAGTATCCAATCATCTGACAAGGGCCAATGCCAGATGCTTCAGAAGTAATATACAGAACAGGGCAATTATTGAGTGATTCATTCTGTCTGCCACTCCCAGATTTTGGCAGAGAGAGTTTTAGGAACACCTAGAGTTTGGGGTTGCATCCATGAATATCTTGGCTAATAGCCACTGATGATCCTATTGTCCATGAACTTGTATAATTCTTTGCTTGAGCCCAGTTATACCTTTGACTTTCACAACAATCCCTGGCAATGAGATGGTCCTTGGAGGACCTCACTATTTACTTCCCTCCACTGTGAATACTAGACATTTATTCCTACCCTTTGATTCCTATATTTTAACCATTTACTGACCCATTTGAGGACCTTTCCTCTTATTCCGTTATTCCATTTTTTTCTGAGGAGCCTTTGTTGTTGGATGTTGTGCACACTTTCTGAAAGTTTAAGTGCACTATATCCACTGGATCAGCCTTGTTTACAAGCTTGCTGACACTCTCAAAGAATTCTAATGGATTGAGACATTATTTATCTTTCCAAAAGATATATTAACTCTTCCTTAATATAACATGTTCCTCTTTGAGTCTGATAATTCTGTTCTTTACTATAGATTCAACTAATTTGCCTGGCACTGAAGTTAGGTTTACCATCTTCTAATTGCTCAGATTGCCTCTGGAGCAGCGGTGGGCAATCTGTGGCCCATCAGGGTTCTATGGGTATGTCTACACTAGCCCCCTAGTTCGAACTAAGGAGGCTAATGTAGGCATTCGAAGTTGCAAATGAAGCCCGGGATTTAAATATCCCGGGCTTCATTTGCATCTTCCCAGGCGCCGCCATTTTTAAATGTCCCTTAGTCGGAACTCCGTGCCCACGGCTACACGCGGCAGGGAGTAGGTAGTTCGAATTAGGAGCTCTAATTCAAACTACCGTTACTCCTTGTAGACTTTTAGCCTTTTTATACAAGCACTTATGAAATGTGTCAATAGTTCGTTCATGAGATGTAGCTGAATGGGACTCATTCTCATTTGACTGTTTCTCTGTACTCCCACCTGTACCATATAAACTTCCATTCTTTCTTCTTTACTAGGATACAGAGTATATCCTTTAATAAATCCTTTCTTAACCCATTTCTCTGTCTGAACTGCATACTTTTTTCCACACCCATCAGCTTTCCTTTGACACTGAGCTCAAAAAAAGTTCTAAAACTTACATGCCAGCAATTAAGTTCTGTTTTGGTTTAGGTGAAATCCAACCTTCCAGTAGATACTCCTCCTTTTTCCAATTCCTAATTAACTGAAATCCACACATTGAGATTCTGCAATCCTGCCTGGCTAACTCGCCCTCTGTGTGGAACTGGAAGCACTTCAAAGAATGCAACCAAAGGGGTCATGAAAATGTCAATGTCTTACCTAGCATTGCTCCCCTTGTAGGTGTTCCACAATTCAAATAAATATAATAAATAATAATAGTAATATTTGGAAAAAAGATAGGTACTGAGTGGTTCTTAGTTCTCAATAGAGATGTTAGATAGCTTGTAATTGAATAGATGTGTAACTGCATAAAATATTATTAGTTACATGACTATTCTACAGTCCCTGGGGCGGGGCTGGTAACCAGTATGCTCTGGACCCATTCCCAGGGAGCCCCTTGCCACCCCACACTGCTGCCTCTCTATCAGTGCAGGATGGCAGCAGCCCCGTCCATGGGGACATGGAGCATCCTCTGTCTGCGGGGAGCTCAGACCGCCTGCAGAAAAGGGCCGCTGTCACGAAGCAGCCCCTGCCTGCAGTGGGTCCAGGCTCACTGTGGACAGAGGCTACTCCATGTGATACAGAGCAGCCTCTGTTCGCAGGGAGCTTGGACCTCCCCCCATGTTCAGAGGCTGCTTTGCAGCAACCGCTCCCGACCTCCACCCATTCCCAGGCTGCTGCCTCTGATAGAGGCAGCAGCACGAGGCAGGGGAGGGGAACAGGCAGCATCATGGAGCTTTTAAGCTGACTCCTCCCATAACTGGCTCCTGCCTGCCCCCCTTGCTACCTCTATAGGAGGCAGCAAGGCAGGGCAGACAGGTCCACAGGAGCCGATATATGTGGGGAGCTGGCTTGAAAGCTGGCTCCTCACATGTATTGGCTCCTGCCTGCACCCCTCACCCTCCGCGCTGCAGCAACTCTATCAGAGGCAGCAGCACATGGGTGTGGGGACAGGCGGATCTGGTGCTCATGGGGAGCCTACTTAAAGCCAGCTCCTCATGGGCACCAGCTCCTGCTCCCCCACCCTCGCTACCTCTGATACAGAGGGAGCAAAGGGGGGAGTGCATGTAATCGATCATTTACTCGACTATACTCTAACATCCCTAGTTCTCAGCTGCCTTCTCAACCTTTCAATTGCCCCTATCAACTAGGATTACTGCCTATCCACTTTGTTAGAGGAGAAGAGGTTTAGTTAGGAATAAGTATCCAACTTGGTCATGGCAGGTAATACCTGCTCTCAAGCAGAAAATGAACAATTATGGAATGACCTTCTGTGTTCACCTGGAGAGGGCACCAGAGAGATGAAAGGCTTATCCAAGAAGAAAATCTCATCCACTTACATAGAAAAATGGAATATAAAAGGCGTGATAAAATTATATCTAATGACCTGCTTCTCAGGTTCCCAGATTCAACAACTCTGTCAGTTTTATAACTAAATGATTATCCGAGTGAGGCAATAATGAGGACCTGATTGATTGATGGAATGTCCATACCAGGGGAAAAGTACTGATATAGGGAGAGTAGGACTAGGTGAAAACAGAATATTTGTCACAAGTGAACCAGATATTTACCATTTATTTGTCTGGTTTTGTTCATATAAGGCTTTACCTCGGGAGCACATGACCATAGTTAATTTCTGTGTCCTTTTTTTACCACATCACAAGCTAGTAAGACTGCCAACATACCTGATTTAATCATCTATGAATCACAGAATTTTGCATGTGTTACACTTAGCTGGCTTATTCACATGACCTAGTATCATTTGCCCAAGTGGGTGTTTAATTCCAATTGCTTACCGTTGTCTGTACTGCACATTTCAGTTCTTATCTTGGTTGACTTTGGAGGATATGGCTTTGGAATTGCTAAAATTCCTTATTTTTGCTACTCCACAATCTGTGTCAGTAATTATTTTTGTTTATTTTCTTGAGATCTGATGTACTCCATAGAAACCACAGGATTTTATCCAATATAGTTACTGATTTTATTCTTGATGAGCATATTATGGATTAATTTTCTGAGATGTGATTGGAAGCACAGTATGTTAATCCTGCCACAATTAGTCAGCAGAACTTTATGCAGGATACTCATATCTGCTGACAGGATCAAATAAAGCACCCTGCCAGCCTGTGACTCATATCTCTAATACCTTTATCAAAATCAGATTCCACAGATTCATAGTTTAATTGTTTCATATGGATATGAACAAAAACATACTTGCTGTGATTCAACCTGGACGAGGGGCAAGTGATGGAAAAAAGGAAACAAAGAGAGGAATGGTCTGTACCATTTGTTTAGAATATAAACCTACCTTTCACCAAAATGGTTCATTGTGTCCTGTATTGCTTCTGGACTCTGTGTCCAGCTCATTAGGAAAATATTAACATTCTTCTCTAAAGCAGCACTTCCCAATAGTTAAGTGACTATGTCACTATGTAGGGGCCATGTCTTTCTATGTGTTTTTTACACAGCCCCTCCCTAGCACAATTAAAAGACAATGGGTTCAACACATACAGCGGTCATTGCATTATTGAGGCTTTAATTTACTAACAGGTAAAGTGTAGTTATTTTCAGCAACTGGTCATCAAGTCGTTACTGTGAATTAACTGTTGTGTTCAGATGAGTGAAGGAGAGCAGGACTGGATTCCAAAAGAAATAAGAAAATGTTTTCTACTGTGCATGCTCCAACTGGGACATTCAAATAGTCATAACTATATGAAACCAAAGAACATTTTTTCAAACCCATGCCAAGCAACTATATATCAATGCTAAGACTCTTATCCTGTAAACATTTACACACAAGTAAAGTTCCACTCACTTCTATGGGGCTATTCACATACCTAAATGTATGCAGACAGGTAAATGTTTACAAGATCTGGCCTCAATGTGAACTATCAAATTGCTCTCTTTTAAAAAATATCTACCTGAAGTTCTTTAGCGGATACCTAAATATCCTTTCTACCTGAAAAATATAGGTTAAAATAAGATATTGTTACAGGTTGGGTTAAACCTCACTGACTCTGGTGGATATTAACAGGCATCCTTCATTTGGGAAAAAAATGTAAAGAGCCACTGAGCTACTTTATAGAATAGATGGCTGAATGGGGGCCTTTACTTTGCTCAGAACAAAGCCACAGTCAAGCCTGGGGTCAGTTTTAGTCATGTGGCAGGAGGTCTCTCTGATCCTGGGGACAGGGTTTGATTGGACTAGAGTGGTGTGGTATATGTTACAGGGAAGCAGTGAAAAACACCATAGAAACAGACACAGGAAAGGAGGCAGCAGAACAAGCAGTCGGAACATGGCCCTAAAGAGCCTAAAGAGAGAGAGACAATGAGAGAGAGAGAGAGAGAGCTCTTTGTGCTAAGTGGTGGATAGTAAGAGAATTGGAATTATAAGCAAACTAACTGTGTCTTACTTTTAATTCCTGTTGTATTTAGGGAAACAGAAATGTACATTTCTAGTAAATAAGCAGATTACATCAAAGAAATACCTGCCTCCATTATTAATTTCTCCACCCAAATGAAACGAATCTCAGGGATCCAAATACTGACAAAGTATTTACATCATAAAGGGGTAACAATACATTTTTTTCCCAAAAATGGCAGAGCGATGAACAATTTAATGAATATTTAAAAAAAACAGACACCCAAAGCGAAAATTTCAGCCCCAAAACTATTTTTTTCAGAAAGATATTAAGTCAAAAAGGAAGTTGTAACTGAAACTATTTTGAAAATCGTATCTATTTTTGTTGCTATTGTTGACTGGTATACTTTTGCATTCATTAACAAAAACAAGCCAACAATTAACTATAGAAACACTTTTAGAAGGAAGCCTTTGAAAAGACTAAAAGAAAAAATGTGGGACATGTCAAAAGTTTAGAATTGTATTCATTTTGGAATTATATAGTTTTAATTTTGGTTTGCTTATTTTACAAGCCAATTCTCGCTCATTTGGAGGAAGATATCTTTTTTATTTTGGATTAGTTTGAATATAATGTAAACAGTGTCTCCTCCTTGTGACAAATAATTTGGCTACATGTTTCAATGAGAGAATTAAAATGCCAGTCTATTTTTTAAAAATCTCACAACGTTAAAACTGATATACACATTTTCAGACCTCTTGCACCTACTTTCCATGTGATATCTTCAATTTCAAAATCAACTGCTGTCAAATTTAGATGAAAATGAAACAAAACTGAAGTAAATCTTTAAAGAAGTGACAATTAGTCTCATCCTTTGTAGGAAAGAATCTCTTATAAGAAATTAATCTTAAATCAATTTGAAGATATCAGTCTTATTCTTATGATAAAGGATTTTGCAATATGTTTCAATAAGACATTTAAAATCTCACTCAAGATTATTTAAAACACTCTCTGCCTCATTTTGAAACCATTCTGGGACATTACCAGAAAAATAAGATTGTAACTAACCTACCAAAGAAATGTCTTGACATATATTATCCTGTTAGATTCTGAAAATGAATTGGCTTCCTGTTCCACTTTACTTTCCTGGTTTTATATTTCAACGTAAAGCTACCAACTTGCCTGTAGATTCAAGTTTATTCCAGTTCCTTTAAAATTTGCTTTTCCTTAGGAAAAGCATTGTGACTTTTCTCAGCATTGTGTTCTTTTCTCTGATCACCCAATCACTGTTTTGTGACAGTCTTTGGTTCTGTACTTCAACCCCCCCCCCCCCCCCGCCAAGATTACATGAGAATCATGCAACTGTGAAATGTTTTTCAATGTTACAGACTCATGACTTTGCAACACTACATTTCAAGAAAGATGTGGAGAAATTGGAGAAGGTCCACAGAAGAGCAACAAAAATGATTAAAGGTCTAGAAAACATGATCTATGAAGGAAAACTGAAAGAATTGGATGTGTTTAGTTGAGAAAAGAGAAGACTGAGAGGGGACATGATAACAGTTTTCAAGTATCTAAAAGGGTGTTACAAGGAGCAGGGAGAAAAATTGTTCTCTTTGGCCTCTGTTGATAGGACAAGAAGCGATGGGCTTAAATTGCAGCAAGGGAGGTTTAGGTTGGAAATTAGGAAAAACTTCCGGGGGAGGGGGAGGGAGCAGGTTAAACACTGGAATAAATTGCCTAGAGAGGTTGTGGAATCTCCATCACTGGAAATATTTAAGAGCAGGTTGTATAGCCATCCATCAGGGATGAGATTCTAGATGGTGATTGGTCCTGCCTTGAGGGCAGGGGACTAGACCTGATGACCTCTTGAGGTCCCCTCCAGTTCTATGAACACTTTTTCATGCTCAACTGGTGACTTTTCCGCTTTACCCCTTAGGTGCTTACTGGCTGGGGACAGGTTGGCTCCTCAGATGCTTTAAATGCATTACTCAGATCCTATCTGGTGATGCTACTGACCACCTCCCTGGATAATTCCCCATGCACGCCGGGGGCCTGGAGGCCCAGGTAACAATGCTTTCTCATACACTCACAAGCCCATGTCAGTGACGCTTAGGAATCCTATGTACCCATGGACCCACCTTTGGCGATGTTTGCCAGACTCCTAGTCAACAGCCTTTGCCAGCCCCGCCTCTGGCTCTCCGGTCAGTGACAGACCCATGGACCCTCCCCAAGGTTCGGGTTGCCCCCACAGCTCGTCGAGTAGCCGCATCTGCGTGCGAGCCGCCGCAGCAACAGCCCGGAGGGCAGGGGTCAGTGGGATGGGGGCGCTGGCGGCGGCCGCTGGCGGAGGCCACAGGCAGAACCTCCCTTCTGCAATCACCCACCTCCGTCCGGGTGACGATCAGCTGGTAGAAGTCCTTGCTAGGGGCCGGGGCCTGCGCGTGGGTCTCGAACAGGTTCTCCTGCAGCAGAGACGCCATTTTGGGACGCTGGCAAGAGGTGGCTATGGCAACCAGGAAGGGGCGGGCATCCCGAGAGGTCACCGGGAGCCCAGCCCCCTCTTAAAGGGACCGGGTCGATATTAACGCTCTAGCCCAGCGGGGTCTTTGCCCCAGCGGCGAGGAGGGGCCTGTACAGCCCTTGGTTGGTAAAAACAGCCCCTCCAGCGCCGCTGACCTGAGGGGAAATACTTGCACGGACCCAGGGGTGACGACCCCGGCGGAAGGATACCGCTCGCTAGGCCAAGAAACGCCTGGCAGCGCAGGGAAGCAGGACGAGTAACCCGCCGGTCCCGGGGCTTCGCGGAGGGCGGCCAGCCGGGCGGGGGGAGCGCGTTTAGGCAGGGGGGGCGGGGAGGAGCTGCGGGCTCTGTTGGGGGGTAAAATATTCCCCGGCCTCCCCCTGTGCCACTGGAAGGGATTCGGCTGCGGAGGGGGACAGCACGCTGGTCGGTGCTGCGGCTTCAGCTGATAATTGAAGGGAAGCTGCTGCTGGGGTGGCACGGAGCGTCTGCGGAGGCCGCATCGGGACAAACTAGGTACGTGGGGCCCTTTTCTCTTTCCCTGGACACTGAGCTTGCGAGGGGGTGTTAGGCCCCCTCAGCTGCCCAAGGCCCTTTTGGCCAGGCCTGTTGTGTCACCCCGGTATGAGCTCAGCTGCCTCTCCCCGTCAGTCTGGGGCAAGGGGGGGAGGGGAGACGCGCCATCATAGGCATTGTTTGTGGGGGCAGTGAGTGCTAGGGTCTCGGGGCGGGGTTGTGATGGGGGACATACTACGGTAGAAGGGCTGAGGAGGGGCCTGTGTTTAATAATGGGATTCTGGTGGTGAGGCCTTCACTGAGGAAGGAGGAGGGGAAGGGATGAGAGGGGGTGGAGATGGTAGAAATGGAGCTGACAAAATGGCCAAGCAGTCAGCCACTGAAGCTGACTTCAGTGCACCTCTCAGGCTCCTAAAATATTAATGAGGGGGGACGCTGCCCGCTCCCCTCCCCCCCAAGTCCTTGCCTCGAGCAAAGCCTGGATCCCTAAGGTGTGGGACTCTCCTCCCCTTCAGCTACGATTAGCTTTGGGGCCTGTGTGGTTGCTAACACAAAAGGCTAGTGTCAGGGTTGACACTACTGCACCAGATTTGTATTTGCCTTCCCTCCATTAACCACTTTTCCTTTCTGCTGTTATACCTATTTTCAAGGAGCTATCGGATCTACTTCTCATAATAGCAACAGCAACACAAAAGCCAGAAAGAAAAGGCGAAATAATCTGTCGCCGTCCATATTTCCCCTGTGTGTGTGGGGTGGGGGGGAGGGGGTGGCGGCGGCGCGGGGGGAGGACGCGGGGGGGGGGTGTTGATTCAAGTTACAATAGTGACTACCCAGGAAAGTATTATTTCCATCCGCATTTGTTCAGAGCCGTGTTTTTCTTTCCTTTCTTTGTGTGTGTGGCTTTCGTTATAGTAACCAGTCCTTTGGCCCTGCCGTTTGTTTACATAATGTTCACACGTACATTCTCTCTGCCCCCGTCGCCCCTTTTACTAGTAGCCCGTGATACTGTATCGGTGAGAGTAGCTGGATTTTTGGGCCTCCGTGAAGATTCTTTTTGTGGTGCTCACAACCCTCGCGCCGATCCCTTTCTAGCTGCTGTCCTGGCTGTCTGGGGTTGGTAAACAAACTGATGCCGGGGCTTTTACCAGAGCTGCAGGCCCATCTTCCTGCTGTTCAACTTTTTTATTGTTCCCCTCCCCCCCCATGAACTGGCTCGTCGGGTTTCTCCGCAGTTGTGTGTGTGAAGGGGTTGGGAGTCTCAAAGTCTAGAGACTGTGAACCGGAAAATAATAGGGTGAAGAGTGGAAAGTTGTGTCACGGGCTTTGGGGGAAAAACATCGACGTAAGGAACAAAGGTCCTGTCTGAAATGGAGAGGAAGAGAGGCCTTCCTATGAGGCCCGATTGTGTCGCATTTACACAAGGGGGAAAAAAATGGAATCTTGGCACTGGTTTAAATTCACCTCGTAAGTTTGGCATACAGTTTAGAAACATTTTAGAATGCATACAGTTTGTTTTTTAGGGTGGCTTTGATATATGCTGCCATCCATCCCTAATTCAGGGTAAGTTTGAGTGTAAACAATCTTTTTTCACGCTGTTCAGCAGTAGAATTGGTACACCAGATCTAAGGCCACATCATAAAAGTTTACTGTAGCTGGGTGACTTTATGAATTGCTCTAGTTGAAAGCATAAGCTTACCTTTTCATGGAGTTCTTAGGGCTGTCAAAGGCAATTGGAATAAGGGTACTGAATTGACAGCCAAATCCTTTATCACAAGAGAAAGGAACTCTTTAAAAGCTTCATTTTGTATTTTAATGTAGACACTATCCTCAAAATAAATAAGACTGGGCTTGTCTCTGAATACTATGTATAAGCCAAGCATTAGCTAACAATCCTATAATTCAGGATATGCTTTCTAATGTCTTCATATTTTATTATTTTCCCCTCTACCCTGGAATTCTGTAATATGGTGGCTTCTCTAAAAAGATAAGAACAACACTCCCCAAATTCAGTTCTTAATGAGTCTTTAAAGTATCTGATAAGTTGGTTTAGTTTTAAGCTTAATATTAAAAAGCTAAAATTGTCAAGCCACTACAATGAACTTCAAAGCAATATTTCAGTGAGTAAATACTGTAAATAAGGCAGTTTTAGACAACTAATTACAAAGCAGTATTCAAAATGGTCTAACAAACTGTGGTAAGTTTTAACTTTTTAACCACACTTAAATTTTTAAAAGGCTCTTCGTTATGTGCTTCAGGTGCATATGTATTTATGTTCCTTCTATAAAGTAAAGGAATACTTCCGAAACTTGTCACATCCATAAAGCCTCTCAGTCTTAGAAACCTAAGGAAGAAAGATGGGCTGCCTCCATACTTGCACTCATTGGTTGTTGGACCAACTTGAGCAATTAATTTGTCTCAATGTTACTCTTCCTGAGAGAGATCCCAAACCTCAAGATGGCTAACATTCAGGATCTGTGAACCAGCCGCTCTTTATGAGCTCACATTGAACGTTTCATCCCAGCAAGGGCCCATTCCAGAATATTTAGGATTTTATAGGACATCTAATGCTCTTTTTACAGAGACAGAATGGAACCAAATGAAAACTACTCCAGCCACTGACCACAGGCTAGGGGCCAGTGTTTTGTTTCCACGAATGGATTATTTGTCCCTTCAAAAATAGACACTGAAAGTACACTAACATGTAATCTTTAAACTTCAAAAGCAAGGAAATGTGTAATTGTAGTGAAGATGCAAAGCCATGGACAACACAACCTCAATAACAAAGGCCTGTAAACAGTGGGTGATAAAATGCAATACCTAGGCAGAAAAATGTAACCAATTAGCTTTGAGTTTTCTTGCTTGCCTCTATTAGGCTGCATCTGTAACCAGGCCTCCATGTCTCAAGGATCTGAGAGATAAACAGCCTATAGAAAAGTTGTCCCCTTAAGCCATGTTGTCTAGCTTAGTTAAGAGCATAGCTAGAGTTCCTCTGTCTAGGGATGTAAAATCCAATTTGGTATGTTTAACTAATTAAACAATTATTCATCTGGTTAAATGATTATATGGGTTGCAAGCAGAGTGTCTCAGCCACCCCACACAAGTAGGGGCTGCTCTGGCCTGACTGGAGTAGCACTTGTCTGTGGTGTTCCAAGGGGCTGCTCCCATGTCTGGGTGTCTGCCTGCAGGGTGCCTAGGCCTATCCCAGGCAGGGGCTACTCCAGCCTGGCTGAGCAGCCCGTGTCTGCGATGGGCTCTCTGAGGGGCTGGAGCTGCCCGCTGCCCTCAGCAGGCTGGGAGCTGCTTCTTCCTCCACCTGTTAACCAGTAAGACTTGCCTGTTACCAAGAGGCTTACTAGTTAAACATTCGCATCCCTACTCTGTACTATATGTTCTGGTTCAGGATTCCATGGTTGCTTGCATTTTGTGGGGGCAGATGGGGCCTAAACATAGCTTTGTTGGTTTCTCTAAACAATAGGCTATAACTTCTATGGATTATAAAGATTTAGATAAATTTCTTAGATGGCTAAAACTTACTATTAAATGTTGTATACTGCTTGTAATGATTTATCATTGTTACAAAGTAAATAAGATATCCTTTGTTTCTACTATTTCAGCGATACCACACCTATACACTGGTTACGAAGTCACTTCTCTAAACCAGTAAACATAATTGAGGTCAGTAGAGCCTTGTCATATTTGGAGGCTTTTTTGTGGTAGGTAAGATGGTCTTTGAATGTGAAGGCAATGTAGCACAGTATGGACTGTCAGCTGGACAGGAATTTGGGAGTCCCAAATACCGTTCCTTAGGTTCATCTCTGCCACTGGTGCACTGTATCCCTGGGGCAAATCCTGTCTCTCTCCTAAAGCTGCTTCCAGATTTATATAACGTAGTCAATATTTACCTCCTTTATAAAGCTATTTGAGATGCAGGAATGATATCCAAGTACTTGTACACTGTAAGATTCCTTAGTAGTAATAGACAAGGAAAGGACAATTAAATTCCTTATTTGTTAAAATTCATGGTCATTGGCTCTTGGTTTTGTTTATATTTTTTGAGGTAAAATTCAAGAGCTAGTTCATAATACTACATGTTAAGCAATATATTATGGAAGTAGATGCATCAGATACATGTATGAGGATTTTTATGTCAGTAGCTAGCTGATGGCTCAGGTGGCTGGAAAAGCTGAAAGTGGTATCGACTTTCTTACCTCTTCCTCACTTTCTCGTCTTCTGTAATGTACATGAAGTCCTATATTTCCTATGATAGGAAAGTTATCCTCACTTCTCTTGCTTCAGAATAAGCATCTGTTTCTGATAAAACAACATTCTGCCAAACAAAATAATGAAACAAAAGCCAGTTACTAAACCTGAAATCAGCAGTGTTTTAGATATGTTTACAGTAGCATTTCTTTAGGATTTCAAATATATAGTCCTTTTTTAAGATCATGATTTAGTTAACTAGTCTTTTTGGATGACTGGTAGGCAAGTGTTTGCAACAATCAGTTTTTTTGTGGATATATATTTTTCTATTCTGCCATATAATAGCCCTCTTAATCAAGTTGGAAGAAATTAGCTGCTTTGGCTATGCAAACAGGCAGCTAGTGGAGTAGTTACTCTAATCTAGGAACTGGCAATTTAGCACACATAACCAAATAGCCTATAGCTAGGGAGACTAATAGCAATTTTTTTGCAGTGTCCTTAATGAGACCAGTGTTACTTATCTCTCATGTGCATGAGTACAAATGTGGCTGAATTACGTAAAGCGTATGGAGGAGTGCTATCAAGATTATTGGTAAACTAGGCACAAAGTGGCTGATGTCAGTTCAGGATGCACACTGAAAATATCTGAATGTAATGAGACCATGTTGCCAATACCAGGGATGTAATAGTATAGTTGATTAACAGGTTAACCAGTAAGCAAAAGCTGACTGGTTAATGCTATAGACTACACATTTCCCTCGCTTCTCTTCTCCTCTCTTTCCGCCCCCCCAGTAAATTTTTTTTTTTTTTTTAGCATGCTGGCCAGCAGCCTGGCTCAATTCTGTGGTGGGTCTAGGATCTACCCCTGCTACATCTCTGCATTTAAAGTATATTGGGAGCCAGGCAGGCAAGCACCTTGGCTCAGTTCTGGCTTGTGCTGGGTCTGGGAGCTTAGACCCCCTCTGAGTAGGGGCTTCTGCCACCCTGCAGCTGGTCCGTGAGGGGAGCTGGTTTTAGACTGGCTCCCTTTGTAGACCAGCTCCCATCTGGCAACCTGTTCTGATGTCTTTGATACAGAGGCAATAGCACAGACTGGCAGGGTGCTCCTCGTGGGTTGGAGCCAGAGCGCATTGGCTGCTGATCCCACCCCTGGGACACTAGAATGGTCGAGTAACAGATGAGAATTCATGACGTTACTTGACTGTTCAGTTAACCAAAATTTAATAATAATAGCATGTGTGGAGTGTGCATGTCTGAGCGTTTTTTTTCTTTTAAACGAGAAGGCAAAAGTCTATATTTGACTGCATCCACACATTGATAACTAATTTTACCAAGTGTTCAGTTCCTACAGCTTACAAAATGACACATTATCTTGATTGCTCCCTACCTGCATATTAGCAACACACATATAAGTAACAGCATTTTACAATATTGAGAAGAGGGCTGTCTTTAGGAAAGCATGTTTGTACGTTCCTCTTTCCCCCACCAGATGGTACAAGCGTCTCATATTGCTGCCTCTGTGTCTGAGGCGGCAGCATGGGGTGACAGCAACACCTGTTTCGGGGGAAGGGGTCTGAGCTCCCTGCGGACAGAGGCTGATGCGGAGAGGGGAGGGGTGGAAGAAGCTTCCCTGCAGCTGCCTCTTCCCTGCGGACAGAGGCTGCTCTGCGGGACCCGCATGCAGATGAGCTGCTGTCTAACCAGCCTCTGTCCGTGGGGCATTTGAGCCTGCTGTGGACAAAGGCTGCTTGGTGACCACCTCCCTGCAGAGTCAGCAGCGGGGTGGGATGAGGCCGGTGGCACCATGCAGCTTGTGCTAGGGGAAGCCAGGTTTTAATACAGAGGCATCAAGGGCATGGGGAAATGCGAGTTAACTGTATAGTTGTCTCCTTGTTGACATGTCTAGTCTTACTAAAGAGAGCCTATAGAATTGTTATTCCACTGGACAAATGTGAAGAGGGATGGTTCCATGTTTCTTGGTGGAGCGAGGGGGGGTTGCCCCAGACTCTCTCAGCAGCAACCAGACCACTCCTCTCTCTCGCCAGCCAACCCTCAGACTCAGTGTGCCATGTGGGGTTCTGGCTTTGGTTGCTGCAGTAGCAGTGTTAATGACTAAGAGCCCAGGGTGCTTGCGCATGTGCGTGTTAACTAAATCACTGGGCCCCTCAGGTAGAGGGCTTAGTCTTACCCAGAAGACTCAATGCTCAGTAAAATTCAGACTTCAGTTATTCTCTCTTCTGTGGGACAGAAGCCATTCTTCTTGGGATTTAAAACAGACATCCTTTCTGTAGGATGGGAACAGTCCTCCATATTGATAGGAACCCATGGGGCTCAGGGTGGTTTGTGGGATGATTGGGGGAGGGGCCAGTGCAGGGAGGGAATAGGTGTCCCCTCTACCCCCATTCACCGCAGCAGCAATCTTCCAGCTGGGTTGCTCCACTTCACTGTGACAGCAGAAAGTGGAGTGCCCCTGTCCCAGTCCACCTCCTCAAGCTCTGTGTTCCTCAGAGGAGTGAAGTGCAGTGGGCTGAGGCTGAGGCTCTTTGCTTTCTGCCTCTGCAGTGATACAGAGCAACCCAGCAAGGAGAGGGTTGTGGAGTGGTACACGCTGCTGCGTTGCTCCATTTCCTAGGTGCCTACCAACACAGTGTGTGTGGGGTGAAGATGACCCCTGCTGATGCCGTGTGCCAAGCTCTCCCTCCCCTCAGGTAATCCCCTGGTTTGTGTAGCTTTGGGAGAGTGCTTCGGGCAAGGGCTGCAGGGGGTGTATGGAATGGGGTGGAGCTTGAACTGGGTGGAGCTGAGGAGGGAGGGGTTGCCTTTTGCCTGCATATGGACAACCCTGGTTTTGAACATACATTCTGGAACTGCATTGGTGTTTTTGAAAGTGGAAGCTGATGTATTTAGTCTTGATTGCAGGTTCATGACGAACTCTTCCAAAAGCATTTCTGGACATGCTTTTTTTTTTTTTCCGAAAGATAAGTACATGTTACAAGTTCACACTTACTGCATCGTATCCATGAGTTGTTCTGGAAGCTGGTTAGTATCTTTATTTGGGTAACTTGGCAAACTGTTCCTGTCAAGTGACTATTTCAATACAGTGAGTAAAAAAGGAAGGTGTGTTTGGAGAATGGGGTGGTGTTGGGGATGGTGGTTAAGAAACTTTAAGTTTGCATGTCATGAATAGGCACTACACTCTGGCTAATCAGCATATTGTTGATATTTCTTGAGACTGGTGACTGGCTGCAGTTGAACACAATTCTTTGTGTTCGAAAGTGGGAGAAGGGGTAAACCAGGAGGCAGAGTTCACAGATGGCCAGATCTGAAGCTGACTGCAGAGTGACAAAGAAATCTCATAGAAGTGGGTGACAAAATGGCAGATGAAATTCGATATTAAATGCAAAATAATGCACATTGGAAATCATCCCAACTATCCATATAAAATAATGGAGTCAAATTGGCAGTTACCACTCAAGATGATGGTCTTGGATACCTAGTTCTCTGAAATCGTTCATGCAATGTGTAGCAGCTAAAGCTAACTATTAGAAACCATTAGGAAAGAGATCAATGATAATGACCATATCATGCCAGCACACAAATACATGGTACACCCACACTTTAAATACTGCATGCAGTTCTGGTTGCCCCATCTCAAAAAAGTATTACAATTGGAAAACATACAGAGAAGGACAACAAATGATTAGGAGTAGGGAACAGGTGCCATAGAAGGAGAGATTAGGAGGACTAGGACTTCATCTTGAGGGAGAGGGGAGATTAAAGAGCGGGTCTGAGAAGTGTCTGTAAAGTCACTAACTGTGTGAAGACAGTGAAAAGAGAAGTGTTAATTTGTTGACATTATATAAGAACAGGCATTCCAATGATTTTAATAGGCAGGAGTTACAAAATTAAAAGGAGCCTGTTGACACTATGTACAGTTAACCTGTGGAACTTGCTGGCCTTTGCAACATCACCTGGAAAAGTGCAACTGGGTTAAAAACAAAATTAGATAAGGTGGTGGAAGATAGAGCTATTAATGGCTCTTAAGCAAATTGGCCAGCTAGGCAACCTCTGACTGCCAGAACCTGGGACTGGATGATGGGATTGATAACTTGATGATTGCCTTGTTCTGTTCATTCCATCTGAAGCATGTGACATCTTGTCCTCTGCCAGTGGCAGGTATTGGACTTGATGGATTTTCTGTCTGAGTAAGGCTAACCTTATGTTCATGTTATTAGCATTGTGACTGGTAACTGTTAGGTACTACTTGTCATTCTAATCTAAGATTGTTAGAACATACTATCTTATACCTAAAGGCATACTAGCTTGACGCTCAAAAGTTGCTTGAATGTAGAACCAAGCATATGGGGAGAGGAAAGGCAAGTAAATGGGAGAGGAATACAGAGAGAAATAGCTGTCCAGCCATTTGAATACTAGCGTTTGATCTGACCTTTCTTTTCTAAAGAAAACGTGAGAGTTACTCTTACTGATTGATATCTTACTGATATTATTGTGATACAAAACATCTCTGAAAATGTCCTGCTTTTCAAATAAACTCATGTATGTTCCTGACACTAAAACTCTAACTAGTTTAGTGTTTAAGGAAAAGCCTCTTGATTTCATTGACCTCTCCAAGAGACTGAGCCACATTAGGCTTTCCTCACTGAGTGTGTATTTTTTAACAAACTTTTTATCTGACAGTTATAGCAGTGAAACACTAACATGTTCAGCATGTTTAATGCGGTGGCAATTGATCCATTTTGGCTGTTGAATTTCTAGTGTGGACTACTCTTCAAGGAATCAAATAGGGATGTTAGCATATAGCTGTTGAAATGATTAACTGATAAGTCTAGGTTGATCAGTAATCTAAAAGACTACATGCAACCACTCTACCCCCCTCCCCTTGCTGCATCTGTATCAGCGGCAGCAAGCGGGGGGGGGGGGGGGGGAGGCAGGAGCTGGTGCCTGTGGGGAGGCAGCTTAATGCCCTGAGGCAGCATCCAATGGGGAGGGACAGGGGATAGCTTGTGCGTGGGGGGGAGGGGGGAGCCAGCTTAAAAGTTGGCTTCCCGCTAGCACCAGATGGGCAAAGCAGCCTCTTCTCTTCTTTTCTTTCTCCTCCTCCCTCCCCCCCCCCCCCTTGCTGATGCATCTGATACTGAGGCAGCAGTGTGGGGTGGCAGGAGTGCACTGGCTGCTTGCCCTACCCTCAGGGAGTATTTTAGTAAAAGTGAAACTGTTAGATATTGTGTATATTAATCACATCCCTATAATCAATCCATCCAGTATACAGATGCTTAAAACTAAACTTCTATTTGGAGACAAAACTGATAACCATGCGAGGATAATAATGTAAATACAGCATGGTGGGATTTTTAAAAATCCAGTTGAGCTCTTGGACTGCAGTTGCAGACAGAACTGGGGAGCTGATAATATGTCTCTGTATAATCTTGGTGACACAGTACTCAGTACTTCATCTATGGACACGTTTCTTAAAAAGATATTGGCAGATAAAAGTTCAGGGTGGGGTATTAATTTCTTAAATCAAGGTGTACTAATAGGATCAATAGCAAGTGAAGAGAGAGGGTAAGTGGGATATGTCTGCATTTCAGATTGATAGAGAGGAATTATTTAGGATGATACAGGAGATGACAAAGAGCTGCAACAAACTCAGGAAAAGCTTTCTGAAAATTCAGTCTGTTAGATGTGCCATTCTAAGTGAAGTATTAGAAACTACATCACATGATGTTGAACCTCTCTATTCTGGCTCTTTCTGGTCCAGCAACATCTGAAGACTGGCATAATTTTTGTTAGCTGGATGTCCACTTATCATGGGTATAGCCAGGTTTCCTGCAGTCCCATGAAGTTTGTTCACAGGGTAGCTGATTAACTGATAAGCAAAAGCTTCTAGGTTAATGCTACTGACTCTATGCATTTTCACCCTTCTCTCCCTTGTCAGTAAACCTTTTTTTAGCAGGCTGGCCAGCAGCCTGGCTTAGTCCTAGTTTGTGATGGGCCTGGGACCTACCCCCTTCTGCAACTCTGTATTTAAAGTGTAGTAGGAGCCCTTGTAGTAGACAAGGACGGCTGCCTCTTCATCAGACACAGCAGCACAGGGCAACAAGCAGCTGCTCTGTCAGGGGGAGGTGGTTTTTAAACTGGCTTGCCTTGTGGACCAGCTCCCGCCTGGCACCCTATGCTGCTGCTTCTGATGGGTCTAGTCAGGAGTGAGGCTGGAGAGCACTGGCTGCAAGCCCTGCCCCCAGGGACTATAGAATAGCCCATTAACTGATAAGCATTCATGAAGTTACTCAGCTATGCATTTAACTGATATTTAACATCCCTAGTTCACAGCTACCAGTCCTGGCTCTCCCTGTTCTGTGTTGTTTGGCTCTCATTTACCCCTACCTGTCTTAAAAGCCCAGTGAGCAGTAGAAATGTTAAGAGCTACATGTCCGATGACATACATTGGATGCTTCAAATGCCTGATTCAACAGTCTGACATAGCTCTTCATAAGTCACACATCTAAGAAGATATTTATTTCCTGCTTTCTTTATGCCAAAGCCTGCTGCAATACAGTACTCCTTCATGCTGCATTTTTGTTCAGTGTTTCACATTACATCAGTGCCTATTACCATGCATATTCTGCATGGATAAATGGCTTAAAAAAGCCCCCCAAACCGTTGGCTTCTAACTATTGTACTTTGGGTGGAATGAACGAGCACAATGTTGGGAAGCGAAAAGGACAATCACAGCCTTTTGTGACTGAAAAATAGGAAAGTGAACTGTTGAAGAGGAAACCACTCTCATCCACTGGATTAGCAGCAGGTAACAAATGTGTTCTGAGTTGTATTGTCTTATGGATTTACTTGTTTTCAAAATAAACATGTTCCTGATGCCCAGTGTGTTGTGTGCAACTAAGTACTTTCCTGCAGTTCTGATAACTGCTAAACTACGACAGCTTTTAGAAATGCATCATTCTGAACACAAAGAAAAAGGCCTAAGTTTCTTCTAGTGGAAGCTTGCTTTCAATTAGTGAACGCCCAGTGATGAAAATGGCTATATTGGACAACAAAAGCATCCTATGAAGTGAGCTACTATATTGCACTTGCTGGAGAAACACCTACAATTGCAGGAAAAATGCAAGTCTTGTGCACAAGAGTGATGAGCAGTCTAGTAAAAAAGTGGAAGCAGTGGCGCTGTCAAACAGCATTGTTGCATGTCGCATTCAAGATTTTGCTGCTGAGTGAGAGAGCTAGTAAGGGCTCTCCCAAATTTTTGCGAACCCATAGCACAGAGGTGGGGAACCTAAGGCTCAGGAGCCAGATGCAGACCCTGGCTTGCTTGGATCTGGCCCTCAGGGTTGTTACTCCCCCGTCCTCCTCCCCCTAATATTGGGGAGTCCATGCTGGCACTCCAGCACCTGCCACCCCTCATCTGACTGTCTTATTTTTATTTTTTTATTTTTATTAAATGGGTCAGCAGCCGTCAACCCAAAAATGGTTTTCTCTGTCTCTTTGCCCCGGCCATAGGGGTGCCACAACCAAAAAGTTTGCAAAACCCATTACTCTACCCCAGGATGTCTTTTTAGTGTTTGAGTAAATAATAGGATGATGAAAATTAGCCAGATCGTAACTAAAACAGGATAAAAATGAGTGGTCCTGTGGCACCTTAGAGAATAACCAAAATATATAGAATCACGAGCTTTCATGGGCAAAACCCACTTGATCATCAGATGAATTGGAGTGGAAATAACTTAACAAACCATAATTTTTATTATATATAATCAGAAGTAGTACCTGTCAATTGTGGAACCTGAGTTAATGGATGTGTCCTAAGCATGGCTATTAATGTGAATATTAAAGGCATGGGAAATCACTCTCGCAGTGTGTTGACCAGTTAATGCCTTTATTCAAGCCCAGGGAGACAGTGTGAAGCAGGCAAATAAACTCCAGTTCATCAGGCTCTTTCTAATTGGATGGTGAAATTTCTTTGTAGAAGAATGGTTAAAACAGGATAAACATTTTGCTTCTTAATGATGCATCGAAGTTCACTTTCAACATGATTTCTACCCAAACAATGTTACAAGATTTACAAGTTTACAGACTTTTAGGGTGAGTAATGAAGTGGGGGGAGGAATCAAACTTTTCTATATAGAAAAGCCTAGCAAACAGGATTTCCTTGTCTGTGGGTGGGTGATAATGTCCCTTTCTTGGAATATGATTTTGTGGTTTGGCTTTCAAATGTGGTACCTGATTAGGCCTTAATACTAGAGCATGTGGATGATCTCTGGTCTAATAGTTGAAATTAGTCAATGGTAGATATGCTGTTATATACGGGCATCCTTGTCAGAGCTGAACAGTTTTAAGTTGCTTTTATTGGTATTCTGTCACGTTTTGAAGCTTGGTTTTTATCATTTTACATTTTCAGTTATAAAAAAGTGCAATGTCAGAATTATTTGATAGACTTGAGATTCAAAAGTTAATGCTTTATAGTTAAAACACATTGTCTATCAAAATATTCAAAGTAAATAAAGTCAGTTCTCAAAGCTCATTTTTTTTCCGTCTAACATTTTCTTTGGTAAATGTATATATCAAAATCAACTAATCCTTCCTGCTTCATAGACTGTCCATCATTGTTTAATGTAAAATATATAGGTGAGAGCTCAAGTTTTTAAGCTTTCATTCAAGAGCCTGAAACCCTAGCTCCTTTTTTCTTTAGCAGGGAAAATGTTAAG
This sequence comes from Pelodiscus sinensis, assembly GCF_049634645.1. NCBI lineage: Eukaryota > Metazoa > Chordata > Testudines > Trionychidae > Pelodiscus > Pelodiscus sinensis. Next base: position 20,476,085 of record NC_134720.1, on the reverse strand, counting down.
TTAAGGACAACTTTTAGTTTAGCAAGCAGTCTTTTATATTAAAAAATATTCCTAGGACTTAAGATGCGTTAATCTTTAGATAATGCTCTGTTGTAATAAGGTTTATTTCCTCTTACTTGCTAGGATTTAGGAATTTATGGGGAGTGGTAGAATGTTTGCCAAGTCACGCATGCTTTTAAAAGCAGCCTTGATCTTCACTATTTCTTTAGTGTTTCAAATAGTTGATCTGGTTGAAACTTACATACCTGTACTTAAGCCTTGGTCAGAGCAAAGATACAGCCTTTAGAGACAGTTCTAAAGTGCATAGGTAGGAATTTTGTTTAGAACCAGTTTACAATTAATCTAGTGTCACTTGATGTTTATAGAAACAGATATCTGTATCTTCAAAAAACAACACTCTCCTTCTCCAATCCTCAGACTTTCACACTTGTAAATATTTGAAGACATACCTTCATATTTAAACAGGCATTATATTTCATGAACTATTAATATTAATGCTAATTACTGTTTGCTTCTGATGGGCTAAATAGATTAAAATTTTCTTAGGTTTGTGCTCTAATTGAAAAATAGTTTGCCTATTAAATAGCTTTCTGAATTAATTGTGATGTTTCATACCACTTAATATGGAATATCTCTTCTGGAAGTAACTCTTTCTAGATACTAAAACTGTTATTTGTGTACTTAAATAAGAATGAATTTACCTAAATGCTTTTAGATTAGTACTGAATTCAACTTCTAAAACAGGTTGTGTCCATAGAAGTATTCCCTGGCCTCTCTTCTCCTCCCCTCCCCCCAAGGTGCTAGATATGTGATGGGGAAACAAAGTGAGGTCTGGGCTTGAGGTTTACCAAATAGCACTTCAAGTCTAGACCTCACTGCACTAAAACTTCCCACAGATGGCAGCTCTAGTATAGGTAAGGTGGTTTTAGCCACCATCTTGACCAGTTTGAGCCCGACATGATTGATAGGGGGGTTAAACTAGAATGCCCACCATTACTTGTGCTATCAAGCATACTGTTGACATTAGTGCTCCCAATAATGCTACCACCAGTGGTGATGAACTAATGGTAGGAATGGTTTTTGAAATTGTGCTTCTATGGCAGGGACAGACAAGATACAGCCCATAAAGCCTTTTGATTCAGCCCGTGCCTGCCTCTGCAGCAGGGAGCAGCACTGATAAAAGCAGCTAGCTTCTCCATGTTGCTCTCTGTGCTGTAGACAGGAGGGAGAGTGGGAGGGAGAAGCTTCAGCATGCGGCCCAGTCACCAGCAAAATCTCTCAGTTCCTATTGACCAGAAATCATCCAATGGGAGCTGAGAGTCTTCTGGGGGCAGAAGCAGTGCAGCATAATTTCTCCGCTCCTATTGATTGGAAGTTCTTTTAGTCATCTTTGCCCCCCCATTTCCTGCCCCCCCTTTTTTTGGCATCAGAGGTACAGTCAACTTCCGATAATCCGGAACCTATAATCTGGAACCTATGGGTGGCTGCAGATTATCAGATATGCCGGAGTATCAGGAGGTACTATAAACTGGTTATGTATATACTGTATATAAAATATTCTTAACCCTTTTTATTGTACATACTGTATACTGTAATGTGTTAGTTTTTTTTAACCCTTTTTTACTCTTTTAGCTCAGTTCAGCTGCTGTTGCTGTTACTTTGTGACTCATTTTTTGCCGAAGCTCACTCACTAAGCTCTTGGCATTTTGATGCCGGACTATTGGAGTTTTACTGTACATGCACAGCCAACCAGCAGTTTGGAGCTGCTATGGGGGGAAGCCTGCCTGGAAAGTGCTGCTGGCTGGGAGCAGCTTACATAAGTGCCAGAGACTGCCTCTAGCACCTCAACTCCCTCCCCTCCCCTGTACTCTTCCGAAACCCTTCACAAGGCCAGAATCTTCCTGGACTCTGCACTCTGCCCCACTGCTCCAGATCGCAACCAAATGCTCTGTACCCTCCTCTTCCCCAGATCACAATTCCTTCCCACCCAACCTTGCCTCTTCTCCTACACCTCTCCCACTGGCCAGACTCCTCTCCTGTCCTAGATCACAGCCCCCTCCTTCATCCAAACTCACTCAGACCCCGCAACCTCTCCTGCACCCTAGTCCCCCGACCCTGAGCTCTCTAATGCACTCAGTTTCCATATCAGACCCCATAACCCCTCCACAGAAAAGTATTGCCCTTGACCACTTGCCAAAATCTTGGTGTGGCACCCCATCAAAAATTATTGGCCGTCCTTACTCTATGGGGCCAAAGTTTTATGTAGTTACAAAAAAAAGTTGTTGCAGAGCAAAGTGTCTTAACTACCAAATTATTAAATGGCCCTTTGTCTCCTCCATGTCCTTCCCAAGTCTGAGCACTGTGATTTCTTAAACATTCTTTGTCCTTCTTGTAATAGCTTGTTTAAGTCAAGCCAATGTGATGGCAAATTGAAATATAGATAGATCACAAGACTGTGCTTCAATAAGTACCACCACTCATCCCTTTTGCTTCATTCATGTGTCCTGTACTCCTTTTTTCAAATCTTATTTAATTTTGCTTGCTGCTATAACTCTCATTACTATCTTTCAAAGTTTGTAGGGTGGGATTTTTTGTGTGTGCGCGCTTCTGTTCTGCTATTGGGTTGACTCAATTGGTTTGTCTTTTTTGTAGTAAAAATTGTTGCCATGACTGAGGCAACTGCTTTGGGTTCCTAAACTGTGCCAAGAGTCTATGTGCTTATCTTCCAAGTTGGGAGATATCAGACATGAACACACATCCCTACGTATTTGTGTGTACTGAATGATGCAGCACTAGAAAGATCAAATTGTATAAACGTGGTATTTCTATAGTATGTAAGCATGTGCAGAGAATAAAACCCCCTCTTGAAATCAGATGTGCCACATTAAGAACCTTAAAAACCTAGATGCAGTGTCACCTGCTGCAACAAGCATCTTTGTGGCAGCTTAACACTTTTTTCTACCTCTCAAAAAATGGTGCTGTTCTGCTGCCACAAGTCATCCATAGTCACTGTAGCGTTTCTGTGCTGCTATAACACATGAATGAGCTCCAGTGCACAGTGCTGTTCTTACCCTCAGCTGACCATGCAGCTTTAAATAGATATGTGGGGATACACCAGTGATGCTAGCAATCTGGTGCTGGTCCAAAGCTGGGTAGGACAGATTGAACACATTCTGTACTGATGCTAGTATTTGCCTCTAATATGAATGTCCTCTGTGCTCTCTTTCTTCCCCTCCCCAACTCCTTTTCATTATAAAATGTAGCTCAACAGTTCTCAAACTTAGGATTCTAAAGTGGGTCATGACTCTTTGTTTTTAATGGGGTTACCAGAGCTGTCTTAGACTTGCTGGGGTCCAGGGTGAAACCCACAGCCAAAGCCTAAACAGGGGTTTCAACACTGGAAGTCCAGAATTCTGCTCATCTCTGTTAAAGCTGCTGCCCTTAATTTCCTATCTCTTGCACATATTTAATGATACCACACATATTGTTCCCACTTAACTGATAGGGAAGTTAAGGCATTTAGTCTTAGTGCCTCGTGGTTGCATGCCTGTGGCAAAATTGGAAACTGGCAAAGATCTGGGATTCACAAGCTGCTGTGAACGTTAAATTAGGCTGCCTTTTAAAAATGGGGCAGTTGTGATTACTTATCTCTGGTTTGGTGTGTGGTGTGGGTTTTTTTTTAAGTAGTGGTGTGATGTAAGGATGTAGGCAACTAGTAGACTACCTGATAAGCATAGGCTTATTGGGTAGTTGAATAACTATTCGACTAGTCCCTTCCTTCCCCCACTCTTGTTGCCTCTGATACATTTTCCCCCCTAGCACCGTCTCTGGGGGCGGAGGGTTGTGGTAGGGGAGGCGGAAGCGCAGCGGGCAATGACCTAAGTGGGGACTGAAGTAGTTCTTGCTTGCGAGTGACTGCTGTGCCCACAGGGCTCTTGCTACATTTCAAAATGAATGGGGATTCAAGCAGTCCCAGCTTGTCCTGAGTTCCCGGATGTACCTCTGCCTTGTAAATATAGTAAGAACTGCTTACTACAGTTTTAAAATGGCAGAGGCACAACTGGGATAGCGAGTGCCCTGTCTCACCCGCGTATCAACTACTTGAGTAATCAATGGAAATTCCATTGACTACTCGATTAGCTGATCAAAATTAACATCCCTATTGTGGTGGCATCAGGGCCATGTTACACAGAGGTTCTGACTTGCCAGATTTGCAGTGCATAGAAGGGATGTTAAAATTCATTTATGTAAATCATGTAACCGCTGAAAATTTTAGTGGTTCTACCTATCCCTCTCCACCTGTGAGAGCTGGTGCACAAGAGGGCTCCCCCTTCTGTCTCCTCTCTCCCCCCCTCAACACCCTTGCGCTGCTGCTTCTGATGTAATTGTGCATGCTAACTGAGCCCAGATAACCATGTAAATAAACAAATGCTTTCACATCCCCAAGTGTGTGGTAGTTCATGTTAAACCTAAAACCTGAAAGTTTGGGTCCAACTTGCCAATCTGATAGTTATTTCTTGTGTGACGTATCCATTTTCTTTGTGAAGAGGAAAAAAGGAGGTTATTAATACTTACTGAAAAACTGAGAATTTTATTGAGTAGTATAAAATAGAGAGAAGCTATTTCATGAACAAAGTAGCTTAGTGCAAAACTTGTCTTTCGGTATGTGGGACAGACAAGATGATGCCTAACTTTTTAGCAATGAAGAAGTCACAGGTATGAGTTTGACAGGATATATGGGGAAGCAGAAATATCAAGAGAAGTTATTTGCCCAAAGCCACACTGCTGCTGGTTAGTGGCAGAACCCGGAACAGAACCATCCTGACTTAATCTAATCTATCCAGTAGATCACGTTATTATTCACAGAAGAGAGATGAGGCAGGGCATTGCAGGAAGAGAGAAGATGATTCTAGTTATGGTGGTAGAATGCCACCCTGAAGAACTGAATTCTATATCTGCCTCTGCTGTAAGGTCTGTATGTGATAAGTCATGTAATACAAAGTTCATTCCTCTGTTTCTCCGTATGTAAAACAGATGATGACTGTAAAGCAGCATTTCCCAAAGTGTGGTCCATGGCCCAGTACTGGTTCTTAAAAAAATTATCGTGCACAATCCTATTAATTTGTGTGACGGTAGCAGCACCCTGCACTGCCAAGCGTGGCGCTTCAGCCGCCTTGAGAGAGCCCGTCGACACAGCCCTCTTGGGAGAGAGCTCGTTGCCATGGTGTCTCTGCTGGGCATGCTCCTGGATGGCGGGGCTAGATCCAGCGGGCGCAAGGACCAAAGGAGACGGCTGTGCGCCATGCGCACGGATGCAGAACACCCAGGGTCGGCCGATTAAAGTGACTGGGATTGGGACCAGGAGAGGGGGCGGAACAACCTGCTGGACAGGTAGGGGCCAGCGACACAATTTATGTGCGTATTCATCATTTGCTTAATGAATATGCAAATAATGTTACTGGTTCTCCAAAAGCTTGTGAATGGGTGTACTGGTCCCCAGTATCAAAAAGATTCAGAACCATTACTGTAAAGCACTTGGAGAGCCAGTAATGAAAAGCACGATAGAAGAGCTACATACTTTGCAACATTTAGCAACAATGAAGCAGGGGTCTGGGTAAGTAAATCTTTCTCTGTACAACCCTCACTCTTTCTCAGAACAGGCCCATTCTGTGCACTGAGGCAGGGACCTTGGGAGGGAGGGTGATGAGGGAGGTATATTGTTCCATAATTGAATGTTTTATAATGCATATACTCACAGGTGGAGTTTAGGTTGCATTGGCAGCCTTAATTCTGGTGGTATCTAACTTTTCAGTGACTGCAACCATAAAGTCAATGTTCCTTCTAATCTCTTTCCTTCCATGTGCAAAATAACTTTTATGTGCACAGAGACATGTGAGCATGTTCCAGTGTTCTCTAAGCTGTGTGGCAGCACAGCTTCAGGAGTGATTAATCAGCCCCACCCAGTCAGGGACTTGGGGCTCATTGCATGCCTCGCAGCTTAGAGGGAACACTGATGTGCACCACCACTAAAAATATAACTTAGCTGTGGGGGCTCAGCTAATCATCTGTGTGGCATTTGAATCTCTCTTGAGTGGCTGCACAAATGCATAGCTTGTAGGGAATGCTGGTTGCAATGTGTTTATAAACAACCCCCCCCCCCCCCCCCACATGTTAAGTGTAATAGTTCTATGTTATGTGCTTACTTCTGGCTTTCCAGTGTATGGTGAGTGGTAAGACTAGCAGCTAGCTGCATGTAGATTTTTGAATGGAACCAGAAAGAAAACTGGTGCATGTGGGACTTTTTTACTTCTGACAATAGGACACCCCCCCCCCCTCGCTTATAGTTTCCAATTATTTACATTGGGGGTGCGTTACTGAAGGGTCTATTTAAACCATTTTAGCATATTTGCTAATCTTTATCTCTTCTCTCTGGACAATTTGATGAGCTTGTATTGTCTTGGGGCTAATACTCCACTTATAAGCAAGCTCAGAGATTTGATCCTGGATGGTAGGTAGTTGGAAAGAATGGATCCAGGGTGAATTGCTTCAGTATTGTGTTCTGTTTTGGAGGGGAAACTTCTTTCCTAGGATGAGGCATTGGCTCTTCAGTTTGACACATTTACTAACTAGTCTATCCAACCCATACCCTTCCTATCTGGAGTGTCAGTATATTTTGAAATGCAGGCTCTGGTGTTCATTGGCTAGCGTGGTTGAGTGGATCTATGCTAGTTGTTACCTTTCCAACTATGTATGATTTTCAATAAAGTAGGATTTTTTTTCCCCCTTCATATTGTTTGGGTTGAATTCCCTGGCAGTTTTAGTCTAGGAGTGGGCAAGATACAGCCTGCCATGCTGCCTCACTAGGACCCTCAGGTACAGCACCTCCCCACACAACTTTTACAGAGCAGGCTGCTACCTTTTGGCTCTCAGCTCCTGGTGCCAGCACAAAGGGAGGTTTCACAGAAACTGGCGTGGGAGCTGAGACGTTTGCTGGGGGCAGGAGCAATATGAAAAGCCTTTCCCTTCCCATGGCTTCCAGAGCAGAGAACCACAGTGAGCAGCCAGCCATTTTGAGCAGCCTCTGGCAGCCGTGTGTAGGGAGCCTACCGTAGCGTCCTGCAGGGCTGCTGGCTGGAAGCTGCCTAGGTAAGCATCTCCTGGTCCTAGCCTGCCTCTGGCACCTTAGCCACTCCCTCCCTTAGGGCACCTTAGCTACTCCCTCCCCTAGGTCACCATCTAAACCTTCTACACCTCCCTTCCCTTCACCTCCTCCCTCAGGTCACAATTCCCTCCCAGACCTTGCACCCCCTCTTAATCCCTCCCCTTCCCTTCCCCCAGGCCAGAATCCTTTCCTGCACCCGAATCCCCTCCTGGACCGTGCACGCCAAACCCCTCCTTCACCCAACCTCTACCCCCTCTCCCCCATGACCACTTATCAAAATTTTGAAGTTGTGGGGGAGGGCATAAAAATTTACCCTCCCTGATTTAGGCCCTTGGTAGTAAAGTGTTTCACTGCTCTTAAGTGGGATTTGACATCTTCAGTAGAAGCTGATGATCAGGTTATCTTGGGTCTAAAATATATCCTTAGCATAAACTTAAACAATGGCTGAACCAGAGACATTGAAACAATTTTTCTCCCTTGGCAATTTTAGAATTTGACTTTCTCTTTACATCTGGCACAGGATGTCCAAAAAACAAACACAATGCTATATGGCGCAAGGCAGCTTTTTGGAGATCAAATGCCAATGACCAATTATAAATCTTTGACTGCTCTTTGTGCTGTGGGTGGAGTTGTTGCTATGTCAAGCATACATTTAGACATTCTACCATCTAAATTACTATTGCTCTGGGGGCTGTGCTAATCTAGAAAAAATATCTAAACTATGATGATGAAGTGACATTCATACTCTCCAAGGTGAAGATTCTGTTGCAAATATTTTTACTAAATATTGGGACAAGACCTGAACAACAGTAATAGCCTGTAACCTGTCTCTGACCACTGCTAAAATACTTTTAGGTGGGGGCAGGCGGGAACTAACAACATTGCAGGGGATGGTCTCTAGCATTTGCTCTAGTCCTGTGGTCACTGATCCTGTGGTTGCTACTCTGGTTGCCTCTTGGCTCACCAATGGCTAGCTGCTATGGCCTCCAGTGGGTCTGATCCAACCCCGGCAGCTGCTTCAGCTCTGGGGCCACTACTCTAGCCCTGTCTTGGAAGAAGCTACAGAGGTCCTGGAAAGGCACAGAACCATATCCTTAATAATCTTTCAACATAAGGGCAAGTTTTTTGCTTATTTCTCCAGAACCATATAATGGATCTGTGCTATAAAAATGAGAATTTTTAATTGAATGCTGGTGTTGGGTGGGGACTCAAGACTGGACATTTATGTAAGACCGTGTTGAATGGTTTCTTTAGTCTGAGTTTCAGAGATGAGTAATTGTGAGTTTCAGAGATGAGCTTGTGAGGAAGAGTTCTTCCACTTGAATGTATTGCTCATGTTCTTTCAAAACCTTTTATTATGAAATGCCTGTATTTTTGGCTGATAGCTGTCAGCCAGAGTAAAACATTTACGTTATTTAATATTCATATCTCCTGACCGGCCCTTTTTCTTGGATTTTTTTTTAATGGCTTTCCTCTTCTTGTCCCTCAGCATGGTTCTCTTGGTACTAGGGATGTGAAGGTTTAACCGGTAAATCTCATTCTTCCTGCCTGCTAAATATGCTAAAATGGCTTAAATCCACCTTTCAGAGGTGCACCCCCAGGAGGAGTTAATTGGAAACTGTTAGTATGTGCGTGTGGGGGAAAGGTGGGGGTTTCTAATGTCAGAGCACTTGTACAGCACTAGAGCTGCAATGGAAGAAAAGTCCTTGGTTGAGAGTATATACTTGTTTAATGTGCAGTCAGTTACATATATGCATACCTATTGCACACCACAAAATTGCATGAGTGTCTGGCATAATTACTTGTTGTTTGTGGCTGAAAGGCAACTCAGGGCTTGATTGTCATAGGATGTTTGGGGGAAAGCCTTTTTTTTTTTTTTTTTTTTTTTTTTTTTTTTTTTTTTTTGGTATGCTGACTACTTTGCATAGATGTTAAAAAGAATGTGGAACCTCCTACAATGTTTTCAGGGTATTCGATTTTTAAAAAACAAAACTTGTTTTGTTCTCATTACATTACTGTTGAAGTCTTTAAAGATTTGGTCTTAAAGCAGATGTTGATGTCTGTGTGGCTTTTTTTTCTCTTCTCCAGTTGATAGCTTGAAGTAAAATGTTACACCTGATATTTTGAACAATAGAACTGTGAGGCAGGCCTTTCCCTGACACTGTTTTAATAATTAAATGCTATTTCAAAACCAGTGTAACATTTAGGGTTTTGTAGACACATAGCATGAACATAATTCAGTCATTGAAATTGGATGCTCAATACTCACTGCACAAGCACTGTCTCTTTCTTTGATATTGTCATTTAGCTGCTTATTTACTGAAATGTTTGTAATTGCTTACTTTAAATGAAATGTTAAAGACTTAGTTGTGCAGCTTAAGGCTTACTCTAATTGAGAATAGTGACCTGTTTCTGTATTACTGACTTTGATTATCTTGAATAAGCATGCTTTTTCTGCCTTCCTGTGGCATTTCAAATTTAATTTAATATTAAAGGAGCTTGGATAATCTGTTCAGCTTCAGATATAAAACATTTTTTTTCATGTTGAACCTAATAAAGTATTGTCTGCCTCAGCTAGCATCTCAATTTTGCCCCTGTATAAACTAGATTGAGTGGCTCAGAGTTTGAACTTCAGAATCACAGGACTGCAAGAGACCTTGAGAGGTTATCTAGTCCAGGCCCTTCCCTCATGCCAGGACTAAGTATCGTCTTGACCATCTAGGACAGATGAGTTTTGTCTAATCTGCTCAAATATCTAATAATGGAGATTCCACAATCTTCCTATGCAACTTATTCCAGTGGTTAACCCCAACGAGAAGCTTTTTCCTTATGTCTAAACAAACCGTTTTCTTGCTGCAATTTAAGCCCAGTGGTTTGTGCGCTATACTCAGAGAGGTCCCCTTGCGCAGGAGACCCTTGTCTAGCCAAGAACCTCCTGCTTCCCCTGGAAGGCAGGACAATCTTGTCCAAGTCCAGGCAGAGCAAGGATTTCAGTCAGAATCCTCCAACTCTTTGGCAAGTACCCTAACCCCTGCAATGTGGTGTGATCTTAAAAGCTCAAAGCTTGAACCATACTCTTCAACCTCTGCCACTGCATTGGATTGAATGGCCTTATGCTCTACTGTTTTTATGACAATAGAACTAGTTAAGGATTTAAAAAAAAAATTCTGATCTTGGTGATGGAACAGAGTTGTTATAAAATATTTCTATCAGTAGCACAACTACTGTTGGCACAGTTAACTGGGAATGGAAAGGCATGTTACTTGATAGGAAAACCCCCTTATTTTTTTTTGTGCGTGCCGGTCCGTCCTTCCCAAAATCTTAACTAGCAAAGACAAACAATTTTTTGTCATGCTTTCTATTTAGGAAACTTAGTGGCATACTTCCATTTGCAGAAGGGGCCTAAAGTGAAACTGTTTTAAGGGACCAATCACTCACTGCCCCTCTCTGAATTTGTAAAGAACCTGCTTTTTGAAGGAGGTGGTCTTCTGATGAGCAGTAGTTCTATACATGCTTGCTACCACCTTCTGCTGTGCCAATTGCTAAGCATGCTCATGAGTCAACTTTGTTAGTAGGGATAATTGGAAAGCTCTGCTGGCAGCTTGCTAGTTTTCCATTTGATGCAAGCTCTATTGGCTGTACATCAGCAGTAAGTAATTGCCTGTGTTGTCCCAGTTGTGAACTGATTACCAATAAGGCTGAAGACTGTATATGATTGTTGAGGTTTGTCACCAGATCTTGTCCAGAAACATGATGTAACTTTAGAAGAATCAGAATAGAGTCCTGGGATTCCAAGTGCAAGGATGTGGAGGACCTTTTCTTTTATGATGAATAGATCTTGGCACTCCTTAATTAGATCTCCTCTTTAGCAGGCATGACTACTGAATCCTCCAGTTGGAGACCTGAGGAGGTAGCTAAAATCCTCATCATGGAGATTAGAAGAACTGGATGTGCAAGTTCCTGCAGTTACTCATCAACTAAAGGTCTCTGATTACAAGGGAACACAACCAAGTTCTGTGTCAGGGCAAAAGCACACAAACAAAAGAAAACCTTTAATAGAGCATTTCAGTAGTAGCTCCGAGGCCTTAGATTGTACCTGTTTAAATTCAAAGTGTGAGCCTGTTGAGCGCTCCTGAAATAACCATAGTATGTGGGAACAGCTCAGAAGAAATGTACCTAAATATGAAGGGCTGTGTGTATGTTTGCAGATGGGCTTAACTACTTTAAAAAAATCCCATATGTGGTGTTAGTGAGTGGGCCTGGTCACAAAACAGCACACAATTCTGAGGCAAACTTGGAAGCAGTAACGCAGGATTATAATTGATAATCTTCAATCAGTTATTTATGTAAACTCCAAAAATTCACCCCATAATGTAAATCATCAGCACACACTTGCATTTCAGTGGTAGTAAATATCACTTGCAGAGTTATTACTTTGAATTGAATATCGCTTTGAATTGATTTGATTTAGGAATCCTTGTATGCAGAGCACAATGAGTTTAAACACTGTCTTAGAACTGGGAGGAGAGATGCTCTTGCAGGAAAGAGTATCTGTCATCCAGGGCATTCTAAGGAGAATGGCGTGCCACTTCTATGGGCCTGAATAGCTTTGCATCACATCTATCTTCCTGTTACATATCTGTACGCTATTTGGAATGGCATTCTTCCTCTGACATGTAGGCTTTTCAGTTTGAGAACCAAAAGGTACTGATTATGACTTTGTAACTATTTTGGAATACAAAACATTTTTATTGCTGTTTACTGTGTTGGTACCAGGGTACATGAGACTAGATGGGTGAGGTGAACTTTTTTTAATTGGATCAGCTTCTCTTTTGTGAAGCTCGAAAGCTTGTCCTATTCACAAGTGGAAGATGGTCCACTCATAAAAGGTGGTGGTAGTAAACCATCTTGTCCTCTACATGAAATAAGTCAGAGGACTATGGAAGGAATTGTTGTCTCCTGCAGCAGATGCTGGAGTCCTGCTCCAATTGCAGCATTGTCCCCTTGTCTAGTAGACATCTGGGCCCTGGCAAGTCAGCTTCTGGTGAAGAAATCATGGGTGATTGAATCAGAATACATGCGGAGACTATAATGTCCTATTTTTACTTTGGGTGCACACAGACACACGTGCATATGTACACATCCTGGAATGAGATGGCCAAACTGCTTCTTTTCAGTGTAGTTGCTTCTTGCAGGAAATTCAGCCCAATTCCAGAAAGCAACTCTGCATCAGGAACTTACACTGCCCAGGAGTAGGGGAGACACATGCCTCTTGATGCTGTCCTCTTTTCAGAAGATGGCCCTACTATAACTTGTACATAATCTATGTTGTTAGCAATTTTAGTTAAGAATCAATGCTAATATTAAACTCTTAAAACAAAAACCCATGACTCCTTTTTTTAAAGGAGCCAAAAACTAGAGTATGGGTGGCTACGGTAGTAGCGTTTTGATTTTGTGATTCCACTTGCACTTCTCCTATGAAATAGTTATCCCATCTCCCAAACTTTTTGGCTACATCTAGACTGCAAGCCTCTTTCGAAAAAGTGAGCTGCTTTTTTCGAAAGAGCACCCAGGCAGTCTGGATGCTCTTTTGAAAAAGCCCTGTTTGCATTCAAGAATGCCTTTTTTCGAAAGAGCACTTTTGAAAAAAGGCGTTCTTCCTTGTGAAATGAGTACCGCCGTCGAAAGAAAAGCCGCATTCTCTAGATTTAATTTTGAAAGAACGTGGCTGTAATCTAGACTCAGGTGAAGTTTTTTCGAAAAAACCCCTGCAGTCTAGACACAGCCATTGAGTTTATGAACAGGACATTTTCCTGTCCTACTACTCCCTTCTGAGACTGGCTTTCATTTACTGTGGGGAGGGAGCACATGAGCTTTGACTACAGAATACTTGATGGGTTAATCCACCCAGGATGGGGGGCTGACAGGCAGCCACACAGAAGGCTAAATTCTCCAGAAAGTAGAAGTTTCACATAATTGAAAAAAATGGGTGCTAATCGAGTGTCGTTTTTTTCCACCTCCCCCTCCCCCGGTGCCTGTGCTGGAAAAGGCTATGGACAAAATATACTTTTGGCTGCCTCTGCACTAAAACTGTAACACAATTTATTCATGTAGTTGGAAATGTTATGCAGCCTCTCCCATGAGGAGCTGCTCAGACCTGTCCTTCAGCTAAAACACAAGTTTCCATTTCGAACACTATATACAACTGACATCCTGTGATGTAGCAAATGAGCCAAATGCAAGATTAGTTACCCCAGCATCATACAGACTGAAGTTATGTGTGGTATTGAGGGAAACCAGCATGCTTCTTTTGCAGAGAATCTTTATTTGTGGGATGGAGAAACAACGTAGGAGTCGTGTGCCTAACTCTAATCCCAATCTGAAATTTATATAGGGCAGTTGCAAAGTATGGCCATCTCTTTAACAGACAAGAGTATCTAGCATCAGTTTCCTGTTGAGGACTGTGATCACATTTCAGACCCTAAAATATAGCGGGCAAAAGCCTATGAAAGCACTGGGAATGTTAGTTTGATAGAACTGGTCAAAAGACAGGTACACAAGGACTGTCTGTGACTCTGTAATGCTGAAATGCTGACTTTTCCCTTGGGGCGGCGCTGTTGCCTGAGTCACATCCTTCGCCTCCCGCCGTGGCACTTGGCTGACTTCTGCATCGCTCAGCCAGGCTGCTGCGGGAGAGCAAGCAGCCGTTTGGGCACCACAGTCCCCATGCAGCACCCCTGTGCTGTATGGGGAGCACGAAGCCCAAACGACCACTTGCATCCCTGTGGTGGCCCTGGCCGAGCAGCGCAGAAGTCAACCAAGTGCCACAGCGGGAGGCGAAGGGGAGCGGGGCAGTGACGTACATGGCCAGGGGGCAGGGCCTGGACGAGCATGCATCCCTGACAGACAGGAGACTGGAGAGAGAGTGAGCAGCAGGAGGGGGAGAAGAGAAAAAGAGAGATGGAAGAGGGGAGAGGCAGAGGAAAGAATGAGAGGAGGAGGAGAGAGAAAGACACGGAGCAAGAGACCGGAGGCTCAGGAGAGTAGATGGACGTGGAGGAGAGACCTGAAAATCCTGTCCTCTGATGGGCTAATTGGCTAGTGTTGGAATAATGTGCATAAAACTATTTTTAATCTTGAGTATTGGTTTTGGATTCTGCTATTTAAAATAGGTATGTTAAGTATTGATTGACAAGCTAATTGAGTAGTTGATAAGGGAGTTAGTTCTCAGGGGCTGTCCTCTGCATCACCTGCCCTCGCCCATGGAGACGGTATTGGGGAAACCGGCTTTTAAGGAGCATTAGCTTCTGCTCCCCTCCCTCTCCCCGCTACCTCTGTATCGGAAGCAGCAAGGAGTGGAAGCAAATAGTTTAGTGACCCGATTATCCGAGAAGCCTAGGCTTCTCAGGTACTCTACTAGTCACTTAATTCAAAATACCTTTCAAATGAGCGCACACTTTTTCTTTTAAATGATTTCAGTGGCTGGACTAAGTGCTGAACTATATTTCAGTGCTCCACTCTCAGAATTGGAGCTTAAAATTACTCCTTTAACTATCACTAATTTCTTTTAAAACTGTTCAGGTGGTGGTTCAAAGTTGTGAAACTTGCAATCTTATCCAGTTTTCCTGTCCCCTTTCTAGTTCTATATAAGTGGTGCTATATTGTTTGTTGCAGCTGTTCTTACCTGCAAATCTCCTTTTGATCTACTGATCACAGTTCAGTTGATATTAGCTTGCCTACATAATCACAAAATAACAATGTCACAAGATAGGATAATCCTCTTTCTCTGCTCAGGAAGTGAAGAAGTATGAAACTAGAGTTACCTTTCTGTCCAAGGATGTTGACTGGGCACTATGGGGTCCTTCTCTTTTGAGGTCATTGGCAAAGAAGTATTTAGAAAGTCTTAAGATAGGTGTGGTAGTATTAAAGCTTCCTAGCACTAAGTAGTAAGAAGGCATCATGTACCTATTTTATTTGAGTTTATTATCATAAGAACTTTCTAGCACCGTGGTCCCCAACCCGGTGCCCGCGGGCGCCATGGCGCCCGCCGGGCTCTTTACATGTGCCCGCGGCGCTGTGGTCCCCAACCCGGGCGCGCCGCGCGTGCCCTGGCCCCGGCCTTGGCCCCGCCCCCGCCCCCGAGGGCACTGCGCGTGCCCTTGCCGGCGCCGGCCTTGGCCCCGCCCCCAGGGGCGCAGCACTTACGGGGGGAGCGCTGGCCCTGGGCGCATGGCTATGGGGGGGCCGCCCCCGGGCAGGCAAGTGTCCCCGCCCCCTGGCGCCTGGCGGGCGAACGGCCACGCCCCCTGGCGCCCGACAACCTGAAAAGGTTGGGGACCACTGTTCTAGCAGTTATAAATTCTGTGCTCCCAACAACTTGAAAAACCGATCCGATTTCATCTCTTCTTAGAAGAATTTTTGACTGACTGGATCTCCTGCTGAATGATTGTTTATATAATTCACACACATGCAAAAGCCTAACATTTTAAACCACTTTAATCTTACAAGTACAGTAGGAAGAGATGCTTTACACATTCCCTCCTCTCAGGAATTGGCAGCAATACAACTGTGCCATGAGGAAGTGTAGTTTTTCATGCTTGTGCACACACATGCTGTAGCTTTAAAGCCCTTCATATCCTAGTCCTTGCCATGACAGCATCACAAAAAACAAAGCACTTCTTTTCTAGGAAACTCCATATTGGATGTTTGACTACTACATACTGAGTAGTAATGAAGTTGAATTCTGTTACTTTTTATAGTTCAGGCCTATACTTATAGGAACATTGAAGCAAAATGCCCAACTCGGCTATGTTAATTACATAGCTGGAGTCAATGTACCTTGTTTTGTGTTTCCCTGCTGTCCCTGTATGCAGAGGGAGAGCAGAGGGTGTGAACACCCCCCCCCCCCCCCCCCCACACACACACAATCCCTAGTGGAGCTGATTCTGACTGAGCTGGGAAAGGCTGACCCCGGGCTCTGTGTGGTGCTGCCGTTTTACATTATCCCCTATTCTTTCCTCCCCTCCCCTTTGCTGCCTTTATCCGATAGAGGAAGCAAGGGTGGGCGAGTAACTAGTCGACTGAGTCAACTATCTAATAAGCATTTGCCCATTACGTCCCTATTTTGGACTCCTTTATATTGAGTAAAATTGTGGTCCCCATTTAAAAAAAACCTCCCCACACAAATTCCTACGTATAGGCCTGCCACAGAGGGGGGGACAGTGGGGACAAGAAAATGCTGTTGTTGGCTTCCATTACTACTTGCGCAGGCAGCTGTACAGGTGGGGGCACCTCTGGAGGTTGGTTTTTAGTGGAGTCTTAACTAGACTTGCTAAATTTAACTCTGGAAGATTGATCATGGCAGTGGTGATCTTCCATTTTTAGTGTAGACATGGCCTTTGGGTATCACTTGGCTTGTAACATACTTAAGCCTTCCATTCCACAAAGACGCTTTCTTGCTTTTAATGTGTCATATCTTCAGGAATCCTCAATTTCTGTGTCTGATCAAAGTGTTTTTTGTGTTTGGTTTTTTTACAGTGAATGGTAGTGTCTAGAAAGGGTATGTCCCTTCAGGAGACAGGTGCCAATGTCCAACCGGCCTAATAACAATCCAGGGGGGTCACTGCGACGTTCACAGAGGAACACTGCTGGGGCCCAACCACAAGACGACACAGTGGGAGGAAGGTATGATTACTATTACTGACAAGTATATTTGAGAAACTCTGAACAGAAGACATGTATTGGTACATAAACATAGCATGGGTTGATGCTATTTCAATTCTGTAGTCCTAATAAATGGAATTGGTAGGAGTTCATAAATGTGTTTTTTGTTTGCAGCCTACAATTTGAGGGAAAAGTGATCAGAGGGAAAAGTGATCAGATGAAGTAAGAAAGTATGAAATCTGGATAGATGTAATTTTCTAGTTGGCATGAAATCTAGCCGTAGTGGTTCCAATGTTAAAATGCATAACTGTTCTTCCAAAAATGAAATCTTTTTCTGGAATGGTCTGAATGAATTCTGTTTACATACCTCTATCACAGTGGGCAGACAGTGAAAGCACTGCCCACTTCAAAGGGGACAAATGACTAACGTGTATGTTTGCTTTTTTTTTCCCCTCCCTTGCTTTTTTAAAAAAAGTAAAAAAGCTTGTGCAGTGTCACAGCATTTTATTGTGTAACGAGGCCTGTTTAATCTCAGATTAGATATTAGGCCACTTGATGTGTTTATCAAAACACATTTTGTATTTAAGAGACAAACTACAAAGATGACTGAAGAGGACTGCTGCATTGTATTGTCAACAGGAAGAGTGTTAGTCAAGAAGGCATTTTGGCTATATTTTGGTCCACTGACACTAAATGAGTTTGGTCACATCTGTTCCCTCTTGCCACTGGTGGCAGTCAGATGGAACAAGCAGTGTCTGCTCACTAACCTTTGCAGACTCACTTCTTGTATTTGGAACTTGGAGGGGAAAATACCCATCCTTGGGGGGTGGGGGGGAAAATACCTATTTTCTTCAAGTTGTTGCTCATGTCCATTTGAATCAAGTGTGTGTACCGTGTCTCCGGAGTGTGTTCCTTAGTGCCGGCAGGGGGCCCCTTGGAGTGGGGCTGCTATGGCGGAGCATAAGTACCCCTGCTGGCGCTCCCCCACCTCAGTTCCTTCTTACTGCCTGTTACAGTCGTTGGAGCGTGTCTCTCTCTTAGAGTAGTTAATGGTTCCCGTTTCTCTTAGTGTAGTGTTTGTAAATAGTTATAAGTAGTTTTAATTAGTTAGATAGTGAGTGCTTTGCCTTCCTTCCCTCCACCCCCTTCGGGGGTGAGGAATGCCAGGGCTGCAAGGCTTTAAGGCTTGTGCAGTATGCGCTAAGTTCATGCCTAAAGGGAGATCCTCACTATAGCTGCTTAAAGTGTTTGGGTGAGGGCCATTTGGCAGATGCCTGTAAGATCTGCAGGTTGTTCAAGCCACACAGGAAGAGGGAGCGAGACTCGTGTTTGAAGCTTCTCCTCATGGGAGGCGGCTCTACAACTGGCACCAACTGGCCACTCCATGGTGCGCAGTGCGCCGTTGCTGACATGCGACGCCCCATCCCGTGTGCAGACTTCGGTACTCGGCGCCATTTTCACTTCGCGGCACCGAAGAAACTAAAGACTTCATGGGGTCTCCGAGCCACAAGTCCAAGTCGGGCCTACACCATTGCTTCAGGTCGCCAGTGCAGATGTCTCCACGTGATGCTGTGCGGCAGAAGCAAGCGGGTCGACGATCCAGTCAGCGTCAGCTACCTTCGCATCATCCCTCAACGCCGGACACTTTTGAGGCAGCGTAGGACTTGATTTAGCCTTACTACCTCCCCTCCATCATCTGTTGAGGCAGAGGGGTTGAGGTCTTCTACGCCGGGAACCATGTTGGTACTGGTTTCTCCTCCACACCAGTTGGATTGGTTGGCACAGGTCACGTATGCAGCGGGACTGTCCCGTGTGGGACCAGTACCACTTGCCTCTACGTTGTTGCCAGTCTCGGCACAGGCTGCCAGGCCTCACCTAGTGCTCAACTGGATTCGACCTCCCTTGGTGCTGGGACTGTTCCCGGAACCAGTCTTGGCTGCACTGGTGCCATATTACTCAGGCCTTGTGGCACTGTCAACAGCACGGTCAGCAGTACCAGCACCGGGCCTCTTGCCCAGGGTGCCAGTACAGTCATCGGCACTGGCCTCTTCGGCACCGCTGCAAGTACCGCCACCATTGCTGGTGACGCTGATCCCTTCTAGGGTGGCCACCACGGCTCCGGCGCCTTCAGTCCTACCCACCATGACGCCCATGGCAGCATAGATAGGGGCGCCACCTCTGGGGCAGTTGGACTCTGCAGTTCCACACCCGCAACCGGCACTGACCTCGGCACCGTAGTCCACGTGTATTATGTCGGTGCCACAGTCGGGCCCGAAGCCTGTCTTTCCGGCACCGGTACGACCTCACTGCACGCACATGGGCAAACCAGAATCCACGGCCAGGTTCGCCCCACCGATGGTGACAGGGTACTCATCATCAGCGCCACCCTGGCCCGAGTCTGATTACTCTTCAGATTCGGATGCAAGCTCTTTCAGATCGGGGTCCTTGAGGGCTTCGTCACAGCATAGATCCCGTTCCCGGCACCGGCGTGATCGTTCGCACGTGCAACAGACTTGGCCGCCCTCAGCCGCACTCACCTTTTTGGACACTGTGGGCATACCATCAATGGCAAGAGCCTGTGTCCCCGCCCGCGGTGTCCAGTGTCTCCGGGCACAGAGCACCCCCATCAGCATCGCTGTCGCGACCCCCTCCCTCACGCCAAAGGTCTGCTACCATAGATGCCATTAAAGACCCGCAGGCTTCGGTGCCAGAGCCACTTGTGGTGGTGCCTGTCCAGTCGGCCCCTCAGCTGGACCCTATGCTGGATCCAGTGCCAATTCAGGAATCGTTGTAGTCTCCTGATGAGGCCTTAGCGGATCCCGCACCGGTGATGCCGATCATGGATGCTCCGTTGCATCAGGATTTGCTCTGGCGTCTGGCCTCCAACCTGGGTGTCCCAGTGGAGCCAGTAGTAGAGGACACGGATCCGATGATAGACATCCTGTCCCACGATGCGCCTGCCTGTTTGGCTTTGCCACTCAACAAAACTGTGGCGAAGATCACTAACGCCCTGTGGCAGACCCTGGCTTCCTTAACCCCGATCTTAAAGGGATTCGAGAGGCGCTATTATGTCCCGCAGTCGGGGCATGAGCATCTATATTCCCAGTCTGTCCCAGGGTCCTTGGTCGTCCAAGCCGCAGCCCAGAAGGAGAGGCTTCCGCAGCCGGGGCTGGCCCCGAAGGTTAGGGAACCCAAATGCCTCGATTTAATGGGGCGTAAGCTGTATGCCACCGGTGGGATGCAACTCCGCATTGCTAACCAGCAGGCAATGCTGAGTCGATTAGCCTATAACACATGGCAGGCAATGGATAAGTTTGAAGATGAAACTCCCTGACGAGGCGTGTCAAGAGTTTGGGGCTATGACCACAGAGGGCAGAACTATCACTGGCACGGCTCTTCAGGTTTCCTTGGACGCTGTTGACTCTGCAGCCCGTACCATGGCGTTGAGTGTAGTTACGCGCCGTGGTGACTGGCTGCAGGTGTTTGGAATACCTCCTGATATCCAGACTACTATTCAGGACCTGACCTTTGACAGGAAAGCCTTGTTCTCTTAGCATACTGACTCAAGGCTCCGTATGCTCAAGGACGCGAGGTCCGCTCTCCGGTCCTTGGGGATCCACACGCCAGCTCCTCAGCGACCTCAGCTTCCCTACAGGCAACGGGAGAACGCAGTCCCAGGTCCCCCGTGGGGATTACTGGAGACGCCGTCCTTGTGCTCCCAATGGGAGTGCGGGGGCGGCTGCGGCCCCGTCTTTGTCCAGAGCTCGTCATGGCCTCCCGAGAGGGGACAACCCCTATGGGGTTGGACAGGGCCCTTCTCAACAGTCCAAGCACCTGTTTTGATGGTCCTTTAGAGCGTTGCGCACCAGTTTGCCCCTCTGGCCCTCTGTTTGGGGCCAGGTTATCCCACTTTGCCTGCGCCTGGGCAGAAATCACCACCGACACTTGGGTTCTGAGAATAGTCAGGGATGGCTATACTATCTCTTTCCTGGGCTTGCCCCCTTCCAACCCGCCCGCCCCATCCCTTTTCAGGGACACCTCTCAGGAAGGCATTTTCTGCTAGGAGGTCTTAGCGGTCCTCCAAAAGGAAGCAGTAGAGAGGGTCCCTTCACACTTAAGAGGCAAGGGGGTTTATTCCCGGTATTTTATTGTCCCAAAACCCAAGCGCGGGTTTCGTCCTATTCTAGACCTCAGGGACCTCAACAAGACGGTGGTGAAATCCAAATTCAGAATTGTAACCCTGGCCTCTGTTATCCTGGTATTACAGTTAGAGAGTTGTGTACCAGTCGCCTATCTTAAGGACGCTTACTTCCACGTGGCAGTAAGACCCAGCCACAGGAGCTTTCTCCGCTTTATAGTGTCCCGCCGTCACTTCCAGTTTACGGTGTTCCCCTTTGGACTTGCGACAGCATCCAGGGTCTTCACAAAATGCTTGTCGGTCGTACCGGTGTTCCTCCACAAAAAGGGGGTATACATCTTTCCGTACCTAGACGACTGGCTAATTCGTGGTTGATCCTCATGTTTCCCTTACAAGGACTCTGTTAAGACTGGGTCTCATGCTAAAGGTGGAAAAGTCATCGTTGACTCCCTCTCCATGCTTAGAATTCGTGGGGGCTCTCTTGGATGCCAGGGTGGCGAGAGCATTTCTCCCCAGGAACATATTTTTGGCCATAGTGGAGCTGGTCTTCAATTTAACCCGGTTCCCCATTATGACCACCCGAGTCTGCTAGGACACATGGTGGCATGCACTTATGTGGTATACCATGCTCGAATGAGGCGCATATCGCTGCAGGCCTGGTTAGCGAAGGCATTCGATCAGTTCAGGGTTCTCTAGGACATGGTTCTCACGGTGTCTCCAGCGGTGTCTCCAGCAGTAACTGCCTCCTTACGGTGGTGGACTCAGGAGGCTGTGGTGTGCAGCGGGGTTCCGTTTACTGTACTTCCCCCCCCCCCCCCTTGGTGATACTGGTGACAGACACTTTGGACCTGGGTTGAGGAGTGCACCTGGAGCGCCACAGGACCCAGGGCTTGTGGATCCCTGCAGAGTGGGCCCAACATATAAATGTCTGGGAGCTCAGGGCAATCAGGAGAGCTTGCGAGATCTTCCTGACAAAGCTGTCATGCCACTTCATCCTGGTGCGCTTGGACAACCTGGTGGCTGTGTTCTACATCAACAGGCAGAGGGGAGCCCGGTTGTCTCCCCTCTGTTGCGAGGCTTTGTGGCTGTGGGACTTGTGTTTAGCGCGCGATGTATTCTGCCTGCAAAAATATCTGCCGGGGTGCAAAAATTTGCTGGCCGATGCTTTGAGCAGGTCCTTTGGAGCCCACGAATGGTCTCTAAAGTATTCGGCCCTTCATCAGATCTTCCACAGATGGGGTTGTCCCCTAGTAGACCTGTTTGCCTCAGCACGCAACACCAAGTGCCTGAGTTACTGCTCCCTGTTGGGGCTGCGGGACCACTCCAGGGGAGATGCCATGACTGGCGGGCATCCTCTGTGCATTCCCACTGTTTCCCCTAATTCCCAGGGTTCTGACCAGGGTCAAGACCTTCAGGTCCACGGTCATCCTGATAGAACTGCCTGGGGCCATCGAGGGGCTGGTTCCCTATCCTGGTGGATATGCTCAGTGAGGAGTCTATAAAGCTCCCTCCAGTTTGGGATCTCCTGACCCAGCCTTGGGACAGGCTCGGCTCATGGTTCACCTGAATCTAAGCTCTCTCCACCTGACGGCCTGGTTTATCTGTGGCTGATGCAACCAGAAAGGGAATGTTCTTGGGAGGTGCAGATGGTGCTCCTAGGTAGCAGGAAGCCATCCACCAGGCAGTCCTATGCAGCCAAGTGGTGGCGGTTCTCATCTTGGGCGTCCAGAAGGGGGGGTGCGCCCATCGTATGCACCTGTCCCATCCATTCTGGACTACCTCTTCAAACTCAGGTCTGGTGGGCTGTCTACCTCTTCTATCAAAGTCCGTGGCCTCACTCTCCGCCTTCCATGTTGGATTGGCAGGAGTCTCTCTGTTCTCTGACCCTGTGGCCAAAAGGTTCCTTAAGGGTTTGGATAAGTTGTACCCCTTGGTTAGACCCCCCCCCCTTCCCACTTGGGACCTTAACCTCATGTTGTCTAGACTTGTTGCACGTGCCCCCCCCCCCCTTGAGCCGCTGGCCACGTGCTCTTTGAAGCACCTCTCTATGAAAGTTGCGTTCATTGTAGCCATTACGTTGGCTCGCAGGGTCTCTGAGCTGAGGGCGCTGACTGTAAACCCGCACTACCTAGTGTTCTCCGAGAATAATGTGAGGTTCCGTCCTCACCCAGCTTTTCTCCCGAAGATGGTGTCACTGTTCCATCTCTCCGAAGAAATTTATCTCCCAGTTTTCTTTCCAAAACCCCATACCTCCCCTAGGGGGCAAGTGCTCCACTCCTTTGATGCTAGGCAGGCGTTAGCCTTCTATGTCGATGGAATGAAACCCTTTCATAAGTCCACACAACTATTTGTTGCTTTCGCGGACAGAATGAAAGGGCTCCCTATCTCGACTCAGAGGTTCTCCAATTGGGTTGCGGGGTGTATCAGACAGTGTTATGTCCTGGCTGGGAAGGTCCCGCCCTGGGTTACAGCACATTCCACCAGGGCACAGGTGTCTTCTGTGGCTTTTGGGGCGCAAGTTCAATTACTGAAATCTGCAGGGCGGCCACATGGTCATCCGTGCATACCTTTACGGTGCACTATGCACTGACACAGTAGGCCAGGGAGGATGCAAGGTTGGGCTCTGTGGTCCTCAGCTCCATGTTGTAAATGTGTTGGTTTCTCTGTACCACATTGCACTTTTTTTTTTTTTTTTTAACAGTTCTGAGTTCTGTTACTTGAATAAATATGTCTTTGGGTTGTTCAACTTTTGTGGACTTCTCTTTCTGGGTGCTCTGACCCCTCCTTCATGAAGTGGGGTTAGCTTTGAAGTCACCTGATTTCAAATGGACATGAGCAACCACTTGAAGAAAAGAACCGTTACTTACCTGTGATTGTTTGTTGAGATGCGTTGCTCATGCTCATTTGATTTCCCCCACTACCTCCCCTTCATCGGAGTGTCCGGCAAGAAGGAACTGAGGTGGGGGAGCACCAGCAGGAGTACTCATGCTCTGCCATAGTGGTGCCACTCCAGGGGGCGCCCTGCCGGCGCTATGGGTACCGCTAGGGAAAACGCTCTGGAGACGTGGTGCATAGTGTGCACATCTGATTCGAATGGACATGAGAAACACCTCTCTAACAACAGTTACAGGTAAGTAACTATTCTTTTCTTCAGCACTTGGTCATGATGTTGGTCTAGAATTGTGGATTCAAAGTTCAAGTTTCCAGCTGCACCTGCCCTGCCGCTGCCTCCTTCCACATTCAGGTGGCTACAGTTTTATCTTATGTGAGACGGCTGTTTGGTTAGCTGGTCATTTTGATGAGGACACGGAAATCCTGGTTCTGTTTGTTCAAAATGCAAGTTTAGTCATCAATAAAGCACTTTCTGCCTGAAGGAAAAAGAATCTGACTTGGATAGAATTGGTCATAAGTTCTACTTTGCCATTAGTATGTGCTTCTGTTTGTGGCGTTGTCAAGCAAGGATCTGGTACAATTGTAAGCCACTTTATCAGTAGCCATCCTGGCAACCAAGATCAATAACACCTCCTCACCAAGGCAGGGGAGAACTAAACACCAGCCTATATAGCCTTCTCCCATAAATAACAGGCATGGATAATAGAAACCTTAATGGTAATTGTAATGGCAGATTCAGTGTGCAAAGAAGTTGCTATATCATAGTTCTGGTCTTAGTACCACAGTTTCAAACTTAAATTTGAATTTCTCCTCTGCTGAATGTTTACTCCTCATCTCCATCACCAGGGCATGCTTTCTCTCCACTTTTGTCAGGGAAACTTTTCCTTTTTGACTGCACTAATCAATGTGGGATCCTCTCTATAGACCAGGGACTTGTCAGAAGTGGATGAGCCAGGGCTCTGAAATACATGACAATGGCCCAGTCAATCATACTGGAATGAGCCTTCCTTAGCCCAATAATACTCTGTCTTGATCCTCTTGAATGTACTGGGGACTTGCATCTAGGAATTGCCCTCTCTATCATTAGAGGCAAGGAGTCCTGTGGTACCTTATAGACTCACTGAAGTGTAGGAGCATAAGCTTTCGTGGGCAAAGACCCACTTCGTCATGTTGCTTTAAAAAAAAAATACAGGAAGTTACATTCCCCTTCAGAACCACTTGCCAGACCAATATCTGTGGACCAGGATGAACAAGAACAGCTGGCAAAGAAAGAATAGGCTAATAGCCTTTTGATCAGTACCTTTCATTGTCTCCCAATGACCTGTCTTTCTCCTCACAGCAGTTCTCCTTCCCTCAAGGAATCTGTAGTTAAATAGTTAATTGTATATTGTTAGGTTACCTTTATTGTTATTTCATCTTGTTTACTGAAGTTAAAAAAAAAAAAAAGGAAACCTCTTTATTTAAACCGTGGCTTACAGTGGCTTCCCACTGTTAACAGCCGTGGATTTGCTGGGCGGAGGGGGGGGGGGGGAACCTTGTCTCAGGAAGAAACTGATTAACAATCATGCCTGGGTCTCCAGGCTTCAAGAAAGTGAAGTGAGCCAATGCCTCTGACAGGCATTCACTTTGTGTGCGTTGCCTGGGGGAAAGCCACACTCCTCACAAGTACGGTCACTGTGTGAAAATGACAGCCCGAACTCAGTGAGATACAGATGAGGCTGAAGATGTTCCTACTTGATAAAGCGCTGGACCCCAGGGCAGAAAATGTTGAACGGGGGGGAGAACCCCTAAACAGAGGATCTCTTCCCCAGATATGAGGGAGAAGAGGCAAAGAATCTCCCCAACCAGATCCCTATCACCCAATATATTGGTGGTAGGTGACTGACCCATCTGCCCTTGTGCCTCGATCCTCCTCATCAGGATCAGGGGTGAATGGGAGTAGGTCTGCAGCGCCAGAGAGCGCTTTCGGCAGCAGCCTCGGTGCCGGCAAGCGCCGCCTCTACTAAGACGACGCCAGCACTGCACCGCTCTTCTTTAAAGCCGCGTGGACAGCTGTGCCACTTCACAAGGCTCTCCTGGCACCGGCATCTCAGGGTGCAGAGTTGCTGGCACCAAAATCAGCTGCAGTGTGGGCAAGCAGTGCGCATGCTCAGAATGCACCGGCACCACTCTATTCACCCCAAAGGATAGGTGCGGACCAGCACACACCCGCAGCTATGCCACTGGCACCGGGGAAAACCCCTCTAGCACTGTCATCTCTCCAGCCACTTATGCAGGTGTCGCGTGGGGTTTATGAGCTGCAAACAGCCTCTGCACTGGTAGATGCAGCACCAGCTGATCACCGTACCAACGCTGGAGCGGGAGCCAGAATTAGAGGCACCCCCAATCAGAGGCACCATTAACAATACGGGGACAGGACTCGCACTTCTCTCCTTCCCCAAAATTTTTGCCTGGCCCCTCTCCTCCAACGGAGTATGGCTTACCATACCATCATGGTTACCAACAACACAGTCCCAGGCACCATACTTATTACAGACAACAGTCCCCTTATGGGTGTCTCCATTACAGGAGTTACTATAGAGGTCCATCCTGTTCACCATATGAACGTCCTTATTACTACGTTCCACATAGCAGGCACAAGAGACAGCAAGCATACTAGCAACAGATCATATAGGTGCTTATCTCCTCATCCATCAAATCCGTTATTTTGAATACCATCGCTCTTCTTCGTGCTCAACACGTTCACGCTCGTATCATGATTTCCAATGCTCTTTGCGTTCTAATCCGCCGTCAATGAGACCTTCTCTGTCACATCACCACTGTGACCATAACTTGGCTTCTCCGCCACGCAGCCGGGAGGCCATATTGCACCACTCAGACCTAGAGGATGATCAGTTATCTGAGCAGGATGGTCATAGATCTGAAGACCTGGTTCCTGATGATTCACCTTCGTCACGTGCTGTGGTCTTTCCACCAGACTCGTCCCCACCGGGTGATTTTAAGCAGTTTCAGGATCTAGTCAAGGGGGTGGCTCAATCCCAGGAAATACAGATAGCGCAGTCTCAAATGAAGCAACAAAGGCTGCTGAAAAACTTGTACCCCAGGCAGAAGGCAAAGCTCACCATCCCTATCAATGAGGCCATTATGGACGCAGCCGATGCCATTTGGCAGACACCAGCTACAGTAGCCCCAACCTGCCAGAGAGCCGATAGATGATATTTTGTTCTGTCCAAGAACTTAGAATTTCTCTTCAATCATCCGCAGCCAAATTCCCTAGTGGTGGACGCGGTGCAGCAACAGGCCAAGGCACCATAGTATAAGATACACCGGATACCAGAAAGTTGGACACGTTTGGCAGAAAAGTTTACTCCTCTGCAACCCTTCTCTTGCATATTTCTAATTATGCTGCGCTATTGTTGAATCATAATTTTGGTAATTATGAGAATCTCAGCTTCTCCAATACCTCCCAGAGTGCAAGTGCCCC
Organism: Pelodiscus sinensis; assembly: GCF_049634645.1. Taxonomy (NCBI): domain Eukaryota; kingdom Metazoa; phylum Chordata; order Testudines; family Trionychidae; genus Pelodiscus; species Pelodiscus sinensis. Next base: position 20,448,746 of record NC_134720.1, on the reverse strand, counting down.
CTCTTAAAATCCCTGGTACCAGGAGGGTTTTACAGCATCCAGAGCGAGTCTGCAGATCTTGGATGCGGCGGATACGGCAGCCCGAACCACAGCGATTGCAATAACAATGAGGCGCTCCTCTTGGTTGGTTTCCGTGGCAGTCCCAAAGGAGCTCCACGCAAAATTCGAGGATCTCCCTTTTGATAAAAACAAATTATTCGCAGAAAAGACTGATGAGATCCTTCATTCCGGAAAAGATTTCAGGTCTGCGATCCGCACCTTGGGAATGTGTACGCCCCCATTTAGGCGCAAGAAGTATTACCTGTACCAGAAGAGGTACAATTACCTTTATCAAAGGCAACAACACCAACAGTGAGTCATGGATTAATCATGCAAAAGACAGCGCCCTCAACGCAAATGATAGCAACCATTTCACTCAACCAACAAAATCCCAAGTAGCAAGTTTGATTGTTCGATCGAGGGCTTGCAACAACTCCCTACTGTGACGGAACACCAACAGCAGCACAACATTCCTCTTTTTTTCACCATCGACTTCGACCTTTTCAAGACCAATGGATGGCAATTACATCAGACCATTGGATATTACAACTGGTGATATCTGGACTCACCATCCCCTTCACTACCATACCACCCACAAATCCACCAACCTTGTCCCTTTTCAGGGACCCCTTTCACAAGAGCCGCTTAAAAGAAGAGGCACAGTGTTTGCTCTCCATAGGAGTCAGAGCCCGTTACCCCCCCCCAGTTCAGAGGAAGGGGCTTCTATTTGAGGTATTTTCTCACAGAAGAAGACCGGAGGATGGAGGCCGATCCTCAACCTCAGGAAATTGAACAAATACCTTCGCCGTCAAAGGTTCAAGATGGTGACCCTTTCCAAGATATTACCATCACTAGAGAAGGACGATTGGTTGCGGCCGTTGATCTTCAAGACGCCTATTTTCACATAGCCATACATCCAGCTCACAGGCGTTTTCCCCGTTTCAGTATCGGCGATGACCATTTCCAGTACCGAGTGCTACCGTTTGGACTTGCATCTTCCCCAAGGGTGTTTTCAAAAACACTGATGGTGGTAGTAGCAGCTCACTTGTCGTGCAGAGCTGTAATCATATTTCTGTATTTGGACGACTGCCTCATAAAGGGCAGGTCCAGTCAAGAAGTCCAACACATGGTGATACTGGTCAGATAGACATTTCTCTCGCTTGGTCTCATAATCGAGAAGAAGTCTTCGCCGGCTCCCACGCAGGCTATACATTTCATAGGCACACGCCTCGATTCCATCACGGCCTGTGTATACTTACCTCAGGAGCGTGTTCAACTTTTACACGATCTGGCCACAGTAGTCGTCCAGGTGCCTATGGTCACGGTACTTACCTGTCTCCGTTGTCTTACCTCATTTCCGTTGTCTACAGCATTGGTTGACTTCTGTGTACATTCCGGTAATGCATTCCATGCACAAAGTAGTAACTCCTACTCCTCTAGTTCGTGGATCTCTGGGTTGGTGGCTGCGCCCGGGAAATCTGCTAGCGGGAGTTACATTCAAATGTCAACAACCATCGATCCAGTTGACTATGGAAGCCTCCCTCTTGAGGTGAGGAGCGCACATCGGGGGTCTGTTCGTGCAGGGCAGATGGTCCGCACCGGAGGCCCTTTCACATCAACCTCCTAGAGCCTAAGGCCGTATTTCTTGCTTGGAAACATTTCCATTCACTTATAGCTAGTACAGCCATCTGAGTACTTACGGACAACATAGCAGCTATGTACTATATCAGTTGTCAGGGAGGAGCACGATCACACCAACTGTGCACAAGCAGTCCGCCTATGGAACTGGTGTATAAGGAACCGTACCACTCTGGTAGCATCATACTTACCGGAAACGAGCAGTGTCACGGCGGATGCTCTGAGCAGAATTTTTCTTCAGGACCATGAGTGAGAGATTCGTCCCAACGTCTTGGAAGACATCTTCCGATCTTGGGGGATACCACAAATAGACCTCTGTGACCTACAAAAACAAAAAATGTCACCTTTATTGCTCTAGAGTGGTACCCATTCCTCCACAGAATATCCAGATTACCACCACGCCCCTTACCTCTTCCTCCTTTCCCAGAATCCGGGATTGTTGCTTTACCCCAAACCAGAGAACCTTCACCTGACAGCATGGCTCGTAAGTGGTTCAGGGTAGACGAGCAACTCCTGCTCAGAAGCGGTAAAGACTGTATTGTTGAACAGCAGGAGGCAAACCACAAGGAACTCCTATTTGGCAAAATGGAAGAGATTTGTGGTTTGACGTGGCAGAATTGACATTCAACCGCATTTGGCACCAATGAATAGGATCCTTGATTATATCCTGTCTTTACACCAGGCTGGTCTTTCGATGTCCACGCTACGGGTTCACCTCTCGTACTGCCTTCCATATCATCATCAAAGGTCATTCAGTATTTACTCATCCCATGACCAAAAGGCTGCTTAAGGGGATAGCTAATCTTAAACCTCCACGAAGACCCATTCCCCTTGCTTGGAACTTGGATCTGGTACTTGATGCATTAATGTACCCGCCTTTTGAGCCTCTAGTCACCACTTCACTATCAATGCTCAATACCACGGTAGTGTTCTTGTTGGCCATTACATCGGCCCGCAGGGTCAGTGAACTTGGCAATGTTAATGGCAATGCCTCCTTTCACAATTTTCACCAAGGACTCAGTTACGCTACGTACTCACCCAGCCTTTATCCCTAAGGTCGCTATGCAATTTCATGTTAATGAACCAGTTTTTTTGCCTGTTTTTTTATCCTAAGCCTCATACTTCAAATCGGGACTCCCTACTTCATACCCTGGATGTACGTTGAGCATTGGCAGTCTATATAGACAGAACACGAACCTGGAGTAGGACTGATCATTTAATAGTGTCCGTAGCAGATCGCTCCAAGGGCAATGCATTATCTTCCCAATGTCTGTCTAATATAGTTTCCTGTATTACCATGTGCCATACGATGTGCAACAAGCCCCTCCAGACTGTACCTAGAGCGCATTCAACTAGGGTGCTAGCAACTTCCACTGCTTTTGCCAGAGGAGTTTCTCTGCCGGAAATCTGCAGAGCGGCCACATGGTCTTCCAGTTTGACTTTTATGAATCACTACGCAATAGTGCGCAGATGGATACCTGACTCTTCAGTGTCTTCGGCAGAGCTTTCAGTCATTGATAAACCGGAACTCCAGGAACACAGCGAGAGCACTGCTACGTAGTCACCATGAGTGGAGCACCCAGGGGACCACTCGAAGAGGAACGAGAAGTTACCTTGTGCAGTAACGAGGGTTCCTCGAGATGGGTCCCTGTGGGTGCTCCATGTCGCACTCTTCCTCCCCGTTCCGGAGTTTGTTCTGATTTTGTATCCTTGCAGATATGGAACGGTGAGAGGAACTGACAGGGAAGCCAGGTGCACGCGAAGATCAAAGAGCGCGAATAGCGCAAGCTGTATCCTGTGCACGCGCACCCAGCTGAAAACAGCTATACAAAGCATCTGAGCTGTGGTGGGGGACGAGCACGACACCCACGAGGACCTATCTCGAGGAACCCTCGTTACCGCACAAGGTGAGTAACTTCTCGTTCACTATCTTTCTCCAGTCCATGAAAAGACCACAGTCTGAAAGAATGCAAATGTATCTATTGAGAAGACTTCTTTGTCTGCATCTTTCCAGCTACAACTATGAATTAATCGAGCCTGTCCAAGCTGGTAACTTAATTACCTCCTTCCTAGCCCAAGTCCTTCAGGCATCCATCTAGGGGAGAGTTGAAATCCATCAATGGCAAAGATTTTGCTGAAAAAAACAAAACAAAACAAATCTACAGGCAGCTGTGGATGAATCGAACAGTGGTTAGATCCATGGCCATGGCAATAACTATGTACACAGCATTGCAGCAGATTTGGGACGTCAGATTTTTAGCTATAAAGAACATTTGAGGACTTGACCATTGAAGGATCTTGACACATTAAACATGGACCATGTGTTTTAAATTTAAGATTATAGGGCTACACTTAGCCCTGCAAATGATGGGACTAAATTATCTGTTCCCACTTGAAATCTTGGAGTCACTATGGATAGTTCTCTGAAAACATCAACTTAATGCGCCACAGCAGTTAAAGCAAACAATGTGAGGAATCCTTAAGAAAGAGATGGAGAATATCTTATTGTCTTTATATAAATCCATGGTATACCCACATTTTAAATACGATGTACAGCTGTGGTCCCCCATCTAAAAAAAAAAATACCTTGCCATTTTCTGAACTTTATCCAATGACAACACAAATGATTAGGCGTATGAAATGGCTTCTGTACGAGGCGATTAAGGCCGGGACTCTTCTGCTTGCAAGAGGAGACTGACGAGGGATATGATAGCAGTCTATAAAATCCTGACTGGTGTGAAAAAGTGAGTAAGTTAAGTTATTTACTCCTCCCATAACATAAAAACTAGGGCCCCCTCTCCCGCCCCCCCAAAAAATTTAAATGAATAGATAGTACTTGCTTTTGTTTGTTTTAAACTCGCTACTTATCATATTGCATAGTCAATCTGTGGAACTCCTTGTCAGAGGATGGTGTGAAGGCCAAGATGCAGCCAGAAAACTTGAGAGAGCTAGATAAATTCATAGACGGGTGGTCCAACAATGGCTGTTACCCAGGATGGGTATTGCTTATTGGATAGTCGAGGTGACTAGTCAGTCTCCCGTCTCCTTCCACCCCCCTGCCCGCTTTGCTGCCTCTGTTAGAGGCAGAGAAAGAGGGTACTTCAAAGCGGCAGTGCTGCATGGAGCCTGGGGTATGGGCTCTGTGTGGTGCTGCTACTTTGAAATACCTCGCAGAACCTGGTATCAGCGGGCTCCACATGGAACTTCCACGGCATTTCAAAGCACACAGAGCACTAGGATGAGCTGGGGAATCCCCCACTGATCCTAGGCTCCATGCGGGCGCTTCCACTTTGAAATGCATAAGAGAGCAGGAGCGCAGCACAAAATGCTCCAGGTCCTCTGCTAATGTCCTGCAAGCGAGCAATAAAAGATCTCTGGGCAAGGAGGCAGACAGTGCTTGCCTTGAGCAGGGCAGCATAAAGCGGGTTAAGGAATCCTGCTCGGAGCCAGTGATCCCAAAATGAAGTATAGAGCCGCTGGCCAAACTTTGAGCTCTCCTCACAACAAACCTGTGGTACCGGCTTCTCCTGCAGTACTAGCAGCAAATAAAAACCCAGGCAGGCTGCAAAGCAGCAGAATGCCATGCACAGGCACCAAATATACAGATGCATCCAGCAACGGTGAGTCATAGTGATGCCACCGCCGCCCCCGCTACTGAGATACATGACAGAGGTGGACCTCGCAGTACTGTTAGTACCATGCTCACTGCTATTTGGTACCGACGTCACACCAAGGTCTAGACTGAGGTTCCGTATTATCGTCCGCACCTGCATTGCTAATATCAGTCGGGGAAGCCACATCAGTACCCCCAGAATAAGGAATCATGACAAGGAGATTAAGAGAATGGATTCTGTCTGGGAAGAAGGCCTACTCATCAGCCTCTCTCCAACGCAGAATTGCTAATTATGTAGTTCTACTAGCAAAATATTCATACCAGGCAATCAAACTTCAATTCCTTTACTACTAGATTGATATAAAGGAAAAATTTGAATCAAATGTGATGGAAGGATCTCTGATCTCCTCCTGCACAGCATTGGACTCAGTGAATACAGCAGCCAGGTCCATGTTGACTGTAGTGGTGCTGAAGTGAATGGCATGGCTGCAAGTTTGCAGGTTTCCCAAAGAGGTACAATCAAACATCGAGGACTTTCCATTCGAAGGAGAGAAACTTTGCCGAGATGGCAAACTTTTCTCTCCACACCCTTAAAGACTGCAGCATGATGCTTCACAGCTGCCTGGATCCAAGAAGAAACAATATAATCAAAGGTTCAGAATAGGGTATATCCAACAATTAAGACCCTATGAGAACAAGAGCCCTATGAGATCATCTAGACGAAGACAGTCACATGAGTAACCATCCTCAACCCAGGGATCTAACTTCTGTCAGCAAATTTGAGGCGTTGGTCGATGGTACGATAGTCTGCAATCCTCCAGGGCAGGCAGAGCTAGGGAATCAGGTATTCAGAAACAGTTGCAGAATTCTATCCAGCATCCAGAACCATCACTTCGGACCACTAGGTCCTAGAAATAATACAAACAGGTTGTTGCATACCCTTCACAACCGTTCCTTCAGTCCACCTCCCTTCCCCGTCCCTCTTCAGGGACCCTTCTCATGAGAGTGTTCTCCTGAAAGAGGCAAAGCACCACCTAAAGCTAGGTGCTATATAGGAAGTACCCCAGCTGCTACAGAGGAAGGGGATTTTTCCCCCCGATACTTTGTAACCATCAAGGTGTGTGGGGGGGTGGGGTGGGTGTGTGTGTGTGCGCGCGCTTCCTATATCTTTGTGGTTTCAACCAGTTCGTCAAAGATCAGCGGTTCAAGATGGTTACGTTCGCGAAGATCATATCTGCCTTAGAGAAAGGAGCATGGCTATCTACCCTCAACCTTATATTTCCATGTATCCATTCACCCGGCACACAGGTGATTCCTCAGGTTCACCATCCTGTACTCTTATTATCAGTACAGGGTACTCCCCTTCGGTCTGTCGACCGTACCCAAAGTATTCTCCAAGGTCCTTGCCATGGTAGGGAAATAGCCGCACACCTACAAAGAAAGCCAATAAACCTATCTCGACAACTGCTTGATCATGGCACCCACATATGGGGGAGATGGAGCAAGTGTTGCACTCAACAAGGGAGTTATTGAACACGTTTGGGCTCCTACTGAACTTGGAAGAATGTACCCTCACTCCTGCACAAACACTGGACTGTTTAGGAGCACAGTTGGACTGCACCTGGGACATAGCTTCACTGCCGATCTACAGATGGCTGAGATTATCCAACGTGATCATGTTGGTACCGAGGTGCCCACACACCTCGGCATGTATGTGCCTGCTAATACTTGGACATATGGCTGTGTCCATGTTTGTAGTCCCACAGGCTTGACTATAAGTGACCACTCCAGACATGGCTAAACTCCCACAGACCCACAAATGGGAAATCCAGAAATCCATCATAACCAATCTGTTCAGGAGAATACCTGGTAGTGGAGTTGGTGTGCGTTGCAAACAAGTCTAAGTGCTCCCTATGCTGTTCCAGGGCAGGCATTGTACCACAGTCTCTAGGAGATGCATTTGCAGTACACTGGGTCTTCTCATTAGTGTACGCATTTCCACCTATATCTCTCATACCCCAAACAGTACTAAAGATCAAATGGGATGCAGCAAGGGTCATATTGGTAGCCCCTAATTGGCTGAGACAAATTTGGTTCCCAGCCCTACTACAACTCAGCCCACATCACCCGTACGAGTTTCTACCTTTTCGAATTCTGCTGGCCCAAGACAGAGTGCATATCACATCCTGGGCTCCACACTAAATCTGCGAGCATGGATGCTTGTTGGCTCTTGAAAAAGGAGCTAATGCTTTCTTGAAGGATCAGAGAGATCCTGATCAACTGTAGGAGACGCACTAAAAGACACTTACCTGCAGAAACGGGCCCGATTTGCAGCCTGGAATTGAGCTTGTGTTTGGGATCCACTTAGGGCAGGGATATCGGACATACTATAGCAAGGCTACTCAACTTCGGAAGTCCCAGGGGCCACAATGATACTCACAGCACAGGCAGAGGGCTGAAACTTGTGTGGTTGCATATATATTTTCAGGTAGCTTTTCACACTGACAGGCATGAATCCAAAGATCAAGGCAAGACTATACAACACACAAGCCCCATTTAAGTTAGTTCTGATAGTAATAAAATGCAATATTTATCTGATTTCTACCCATATGAAATTTTTAATGAGCAATGACAGTCCAGGAATTTAACTACTAAGATGCATATCAACAGAAGACCGTTATATGGACTTGCTATTGTGGAGTGTGTTCCCAGTTGAGGACATGTTCAAAGGATCCCACCTGCGGGCCGCCTGCTGAGCCCCAAGTAAACCCAAACTGCACTGTGGGCTGCAAACAGGCCGCATGTTGAGTAGCCCTGTACCAGAGTATATATCCTCCACCTGTGGGGCATAGGACTATCAATTAGTTCTGTCAATGGCAGCTATATCTGCAATACAATCACCCATACAGGGGTTTTCCATTTTTTCCCACCTGTATGTGAAGAGATTCTGGAAAAGGATACAGAACATATGTCTATTACGGAGATCCAGTGCCATTATGGGACTTAAATCTAGTGCTGGCCTTACTCATGAGATGGCCTTTCGAGCCACTCGCAACTTGCTCACTACTCCACCTTCCACTGAAAGTAGCTTTTCTTGTAGTGATAACATCAGCTAGGAGAGTGGGAGAGCTACCCCTCCTACCCTCATTTTCCCCCCGCCCCTGAGAAGCCCCACTACCTACCTCCAGTATAATGCCAGCTTCCCCGAGGTGGATGGAAGTTCTTCCTGCAGCTTCACGCCACTTTCAGGGATTGCGGAAGTTCACTGGCTGCTCCCCTCGCACAGCTCTGTAGCACGTCGGGCATGCTGTGGTAGGGGGTGTTGGCCTCGGAGCAGGAGCACAGCGCTGATGGCTTCCCTGCAGCACTGTAACTGCAGTACTCAGGAGGGGTGAATCAAGTGCAGGGGTTTTGTCTGTGCTGCAGGACGGGGCTTTGACCCCAGGGCAGGCACGTGCGGAGGTTTGGCCCCGGCCTCTGGGGCAGGTGCGGGACTGAGGGGGGGTTTTTGGATGCACCACGGGAGGGGGGGGTTTGGCCAGTTTCCATCAGGGGGGAGACTCCTGGGAGGAGGGAGGTGCAGGGGACTCTCTCCCCACTCTCCCTTCCTGTTCCCTCTCCCCAGCTGCAGAAACCTGGCCCCCTGTTCCCTCTCCTCTCCAGGCAAGGAAGATAAAGTTTTTAAAAACCTATAGATGAGGTGTACAATATGACACAATGTACCAAAACTTTTGTGTGGGGTGAGGTTTATTTTGTGTCTTAACAAAAAAATCCTGGGTGCTGGGGCCCCGTGAAAACTGTTCGAATTGGGCTTCGCACTTCCTAAAGCCAGCTCTGACTGCACTCATGGTGGACCCGCCATACAGTGTTCCATGAGGACAAGATCGTCCGTAGAACCTACCCAAGATACCTATTTCGTTCCATTGTAACAAACTAATATACTTCCCGAAACCACACAAGGACAGCAATCAGGCAATGCTGCACACGCTGGATGTATGCAGGGATTAGCCTTTTACCTGGAATGCACAAGAGACTTCTGATGCATTCCCAGACTATTTGTGTCTTGCGCAGACAGGTCTAGAGGTTAACCTGTCTCCAAACAGCAAATATCCAAATGGATTTCTACATGCATACAGTTGGCTTCCTTCCAGAAACACAAAGAACCACCAACAATTATACTGGTGTATTCCACAAGAGCAGTATCTACCACAACTGCTTTCCTCAAGGGTCTTCTAATAAACATCATTTTCAGAGCTGCAACATGGGCTTCGGCCAATACCTTTGCACAACATTATGCTATTCAGTCCTTTCAGAACTCAGATACTAGATTTGAATGTACCATTCTGTCCAATATCCAGTCTTTCATCATGGAGTGCCCACCACCAAGCAGGAATACTGCTGCATAGTCACCCACGTGAGTCACCCACAGGGACCCTAGAAGATGGGAAGGTTACTCAACTTGTGCAGTAACTAGAGTTCTTTGAGATGTGTCCCCTGTGGGTGCTGCACACCCATTCTCTTCTCTTATGCTCTGGAGTAACACAGTCTAGTGTAGAGGAGGGATGGAGAGAACTGGCTGCTGGTATGTGCTTAACTGTTAGCCTGAGCAATTGTGCAATAGTGTAGCACTCACCGGCAGCTGGAGACTGCTACTAAAGATCTCTGGGTCATGTGCACAATGATGCTGATACCCCTAAGTGGAGCACTTGGGGGACACATCTCAAAGCACTCCAGTTACTCACCATTTGCAGTAACCTTCCCTTCTGAGTCTTGATGCTAATGAACAAAAACATTCAGTCCTACTAGCTGACCAAAACTGAAGTAGTGGCAAAACCAACTACTCTTCCAGATCATAGAATACTAGGACTGGAAGGGACCTCGAGAGGTCATCAAGTCCAATCCCCTGCCCTCATGGCAGGACCAAATACTGTCTAGACCATCCCTGATAGATATTTATCTAACCTACTCTTAAATATCTCCACAGATGGAGATTCCACAACCTCCCTGGGCAATTTATTCCAGTGTTTGACTACCCTGACAGTTAGGAACTTTTTCCTAAGGTCCAGCCAAAACCTCCCTTGCTGCAGTTTAAGCCCATTGCTTCTTGCTCTATCCTCAGAGGCCAAGATGAACAAGTTTTCTCCCTCCTCCTTATGACACCTTTTTAGATTCCTGAAAACGGCTATCATGTCCCCCCTCAGTCTTCTCTTTTCTAAACTAAACAAACCCAATTCTTTCAGCCTTCCTTCATAGGTCATGTTCTCTAGACCTTTAATCATTCTTGTTGCTCTTCTGTGGACCCTCTCCAGTTTCTCCATATCTTTCTTCAAATTGGGTGCCCAGAACTGGACACAGTACTCCAACTGAGGCCTAAGCAGCGCAGAATAGAGCAGAAGAATGACTTCTCATGTCTTGCTCACAACACACCTGTTAATGCATCCCAGAATCATGTTTGCTTTTTTTGCAACAGCATCACACTGCTGACTCATATTCACCTTGTGGACCACTATCACCCCTAGATCCCTTTCTGCTGTACTCCTTCACATACACAGAATGGGAAGCGACTGTCTAGGAAACTGATTGTTCCTTCCTAAACTTCATCCTGTTTACATCAGACTGTTTCTCCAATTTGTCCAGATCATTTTGAATTATGACCCTATCCTCCAGATTAGTCGCAACCCCTCCCAGCTTGGTATCATCTGCAAACTTAATAAGCATACTTTCTATGCCAATATCTAAATCGTTGATGAAGGTATTGAACAGAGCTGGTCCCAGAACAGATCCCTGCGGAACTCCACTTGTTATACTTTTCCAGCAGGATTGTGAACCCTTAATAACTACTCTCTGAGTACGGTTATCCAGCCAGTTATGCACCCACCTTATTGTAGCCCCATCTAAGTTGTATTTGCCTAGTTTATTGATAAGAATATCATGCGAGACCGTATCAAATGCCTTACTAAAGTCTAGGTATACCACATCCACCGCTTCTCCCTTATCCACAAGACTCGTTATACTATCAAAGAAAGCTATCAGATTGGTTTGACATGATTTGTTCCTTACAAATCTGTGCTGGCTATTCCCTATCACCTTGTCACTTTACAGATGCTTCCTTAATAACTTGCTCCATTATCTTCCCTGGCACAGAAGTTAAACTAACTGGTCTGTAGTTTCCTGGGTTGTTCTTATTTCCCTTTTTATAAATGGGCACTATTTGCACTTTTCCAGTCTTCTGGAATCTCTCCTGTTTCCCATGATTTTCCAAATATAGCTAGAGGCTCAAATACCTCTTCTATCAGCTCCTTGAGTATTCTAGGATGCATTTCATCAGGCCCTGGTGACTTTCAGGCATCTAACTTTTCTAGGTGATTTTTAACTTGTTCTTTTTTTATTTTATCTTTTAACTTACTCCCTTGCCACTAGCATTCACTATGTTAGGTTTGTTCAACCTTCTGAAATAAAAAGTTGTTTCCAGTGTAGTCCAAGAACTTATTGGCTAGTTTGTGCCCTGCTGTGTTGTTTTCCCAACATATATCGGGATAGTTGGAAGTCCCCCATCACCACCAAATCTTGGGCTTTGGATGATATTGTTAGTTGTTTAAAAAAAGCCTCATCCACTTCTTCCACCTGGGTAGGTGGCCTTTAGTAGACTCCTAGCATGACATCACCCTTATTTTAACCCCTTTTAGCCTAACCCAGAGACTCTCAACACTTCCGTATCCTATGTCCATCTCCACCTCACTCCAATGTGTTCATTTTTAATATATAAGGAAGCATCTCCTCCCTTTTTTCTGCATCCCCCTCCTGTTCTGCAATGTGATTTGTCCTTTTCATATGTGTTCATTTTTTTAAATTGTATCCTTTGGAATATATGGTTTTGACTATTTTCTTCCACTATTTGATCTGAGGAAGTGGGTCTGGCCCACGAAAGCTCATCATCTAATAAACCATCTTGTTAGTCTTTAAAGTGCTACATTGTCCTGCATTTTGCTATCCCTTTTTTCCCCTGTCTATCCTTCCTGATCAAGCTGTACCATTCTATACAAACATTCCAATCGTGTGTATTATCCCACCAAGTTTCTGTGATGCTAACAATGTCATAATTGTACTTATTTATTAGCACCTCCAGTTCTTCCTGCTTATTTCCCATACTTCTCGCATTTGGATATAGGCATCTCACATCCTGATTTGACCTTGCCTCCCAATTTTGCCCTGACCCTCCTTTCTCTCTGCCATTATAGCCCACGCTTCCTCCCATTTCCGAGGCATCTCCCAGGTCTCCATGGTCTCCACTTACCCCTGTGGGCTTTGCTCACCTGTCCCCGTCGAACCTAGTTTAAAGCTCTCCTCACTAGGTTAGCCAGTCGGTGTCCAAATAGGGCCTTCCTCCTCCTCGAAAGGTGAATACTATCTCTGCCCAGCAGTCCTTCCTGAATTAGCATCCCATGGTCGAGGAAGCAAAAGCCCTCCTGGTGACACCATTCTCGCATCCAGGTGTTCACCTCCAGGATGCACCTTTCTCTCCCTGGGTCCCTACCTACAACAGGAAGGATGGATGAGAATACCACCTGCGCGCCAAACTCCTTCACCCGTACTCCCAGAGCCCTGTAGTCACTCTTGATCCGCTCAGTGTCACACCTTGCAGTATCATTTGTGCCCACATGGATGAGTAGCATGGGGTAGTAGTCAGAGGGCCAGATAATCCTTGACTATGCCTCCGTAACATCTTGGATACGGGCCCCCGGCAGATAGCATACTTCCCGAGATGAAACGGCAGGGTGACAGATGGGTGCCTTCGTCCCCCTCAGAAGAGAGTCTCCGACTATCACTACCCTACGTTTCCTATTCGCAGTGGTGGCAGCAGACCTCCCAGCCTTGGGGGTACGAGGCTTCTCCTTCTCTGTTGTAGGGGGTGATTCCTTAACTCCTGTATAATGATCTGTAATTAGTTTTTGTTGTTGGACTTCATGAAACATGAGGATGTGTACTTAAGTCCAGTATGAAGCCGGGCATGGAGGAATCAGAAGTAGGTTTAAACTCGACAGTGAAGCTGGGAAGGCATCTTTGGAGATAAACTTTATCTGTTTTTGTTAGACGAGAGAGAAATGCTTGGGCTTACTCTTGTTCTGTGACTTCTTCAGATGGGCTTCTTAAGTCTAGGAAAACAGTTCTGCTCTGATCACAAAGGCTAAATTCATGTTAGTAAACTGCAGTTTGGTTTTGAGGTGTTACTACTTGTTCTACAAATGGCCAAATAAATAATCTGTAAGCTTTACTCCTTCAGATAACTATTTATTCCTCTTAACTAAATGCAGTTACCTCATCCAGAGTTATTCCATGAATAATTTGGGGAAACCTAGATCTCCTGGATTAAGTAGATAAGTCTATTCCTCACATCTTTCAGTTGCACCAAGGAGAAACTCATGTGTCGGATTTCATGTTGGGCTCAAAGTTAATGTTGTAACTACCTTTTTATACAAATGTATCTAATCTTGAAGGTCAGTATGAGATTTAAATACTTGAATACTACAGAGATGGGCATTGTTAACCAAGATATATCTCATTTTTTTGTCTTTGTCCTATTACAACCTGTTTATACAAGGTCATGGGTCACAGAAGACCCTTTGGGACTGTTCCCTGATGTACACTGGATTTGAGAATAAACAGAAGTGTTTTTAGTACAAACACTAGGATTTAAGTGGTTGCAAGTGAAAACAGGTCAAAGTGAGTTAGAAAACCTAGCTAGTTCTAAATACTAAAATTTGTTGCAAACAGACTCTTGGCCTACAAAGCTGTTCTTGCCCTGGCCATAATCTTTAGGTCAGAGACTCTTACTATGACCCAGGTCCCCATCTATTTTTGGGGAGGGAGGGGGAAGGTTTTGCACCAGCTAAAGACCTAATAACTTCCCCTTGCTTATATAGTCTTTCCCCTGGGGCGAGAATCCTCTGCTTCCCCATTCCTCCTGCCATGGAAAACTACCTGGTTAAAATGGAATCCCAGAACGGGGTGATATGGTCTTATGGGGGGTTTAAAGCAGCTGGCAGTCCAGATTTGACTGATAGTCCACCTATTAACTACCCTAGCCTAAACAGTAGCATCCAGCCCACAGTGAAGGGTGTGTACCGTGGCAGTTGATCTGCAATGCTATGAACTAAGCATAAGGACTCCCCTCTTTTCCCCGCCCTCCAGGATAAAATGGCAGCCTTGCTAGACAGTTCAGATGCTGAAGAAAATGGTCTAGATTTGCCAAGGTTCTTAAGGAATTAACCCACTATGGTCAACAATTCATTGTAGAAAGGGAAGGAAGAGGCAAAAGGGATCACTAGAATAGATAAATATATTTTTTTTAAATTTTCTCTGTCCAGACTTTCTCTGTAGCTTGACCAAGAAATGTGGATCTTAAGTTATATTACCCCAGATGAGGCTTTTTTGTGTGTGTTCTGATCTAATCTTGCTCACTTGTCTTGAAGCTAGATATTACTTGTGAGTTTCCTACTGTCAGATATACAGAATTCTGAGGAGGGTTGCTTTTTTCCCAATGCCATGCTTTCTCCAAGTTGTCCTCTTGGGTTTATCCCCTTTTGTGATACTGGTTACTAACTTGTTTTCACATTTACTTCATATCCAAATTTTAAGTGTCATTATCCAAGAGACTCTTGTGTTTTGGTGCTCATCTGTCAATAGAGACGTAGTGAGAATTAATTGGTCTTGGAGAAACCCGATTAAAGGTAAGTAGTTCAGTAGCTTGCAGTTGGCTATCTGTATACAATAAACGGATATGTATATAGCTACTGAGGTATCTTATATGAAAAACTGTATGATTTGCTATACCAGTACTGGCATACTTTGATATCTTAATTATTTGGAGGGGGAGAGGGCTTGAATTTGACCACTTACCATGGTCAAATTATTAAGGTAAATAAGCCTTAGTAAAGCCACAATACAGCATTCTGGTTCATCTGGGAGTTTCCATATCATTCTACATGTTGACGCTTTAGAGGGAAGGAAGAGAATGAAGTATCCTCAGCCTTCAAAAAGGTAAGTGCTATCAGCTCAGTTACTTCAACAAACGGAGTGAACTTGGCATCTTGACGTAGCTATCTGCAGCCTTCCATATGAGGTTTTTCTTCATGTCTCTATATAGATTGTGTATAGTACCTTAACTTTTCAAAAAAGCACGATGACTTTTTCTCCCTTAACATTGAAATTACAGCTATAGAAGAACAACTGAGTTCTTTTTCAGGATATCTTAAGATTGCATAGCAATACTTTGGGCTTCCTGAGGTTTTTCCTGTTTTCTGGAAAATCCTTTTTTTGTGATGGCTTAATTTTGATTTAATGCTATACATCTTCAAACAACTTTGCAAACAGTACAATGCACTGTTTGATTCCTTGTTGTAAAGGGCTTACTAGCTTAAACTGAACGTGTAAGAAAACAATTGTTGTGCAACCCTCATGTTGTCAACTCAAAATATCAGGATGCCACCAGACAAACCCTGAAAAGTCACTAGATATAGTTATTTAAGCGCTTGAAGAGTCAAAAATGTCACTAACCAAAAAGAGAATTTAATGGAGAAACTTATATATGGCTGTTGATTTTTTTTTTTTTAATTATGCTGTACAACAGAATACTATTTATTGGAATATATTTGGATATTTTTTATGATTTCAAATACATTGTTTTCAGTTATGACAATACAAAGCATACAGTGCTCAGTTTGTGCTTTATTTTAAATTATATATTTCTAATTATATTTGCACTTTAAAAATTTCCATTAATTGAGGATGGAACCGTGTGGACCTTCATGTTCAGTTTCCTAAAGTTGCCTTAAATTCTGTGTGGAGGTGCTTTGTATAAACATTTATTTAACAATGCAAGGTTTCAGTGCAGGGAATGATTGTTGACATTGACTGTCCTTACAGACCATGAGAGCATCAGGTATTTGAAGGGGACAATATCAGTTTTTCTTTCTGTTTAGAACTTGGTGTCTCAGTGAGTGTGTTTAACATCTATAGGGAAAAGTCTGACACAACTTTGACTTATGGGATAAGTCTTGGGAATTGTTTGCTTTCCTGTTTTAATTAAATCCTATTTGCAGACTCTTCAGTTGCCATTTTGGACTATTGATTGTGTGTACTGGTTTGAATTCAACTGAGACTTTGTCTTTGTAGAGGCTTAAGGTGCACGCTAGGAAGAATCAGTTCATTAAGATTGGACTGTTATAATCTCAAATTAACTACTCAATACTAACTGAACCTAAGAGGGGAAAAATGTAACGTGGGTGAGAGTGTTACAAGTTGTGACCCCTTGAGTGGTATGGCTTCCGTGAATTAAAAATACTGCACATCCAGAGATGGTGCTGTCAAACTGAATAAAGCTTTAAAGGACATTATGAAAAGACCACCTGCTATAGAAGGCCTCTCTACACCAGCAACTGTAAGGGCTTATTCTGTTACTTGGACTCCTTTTTAATATCCCTCAGGAGAAGCAAACAAAAATTAAGTCTAAACTTTTTTCTTCTAGTCAAACTACAAAAACCCCATACAAGTTTGAATAGGAGACAGTTACACAGGTTTAAAAGTGAAAAGTACAGTAAACTTCCGATAATCCGGCACCTCTAGGACCCAGGGGGTGCCAGATTATCAGATATGCCGGACTATCGGAAGGGGGGGCTGTGAGTGGTCTGGGGTGGAGTGGAAGGAATGCGCCCCTCGGCGCTGCGGGACCAACCCGGCAGCACCCCAGCTGCTCTGCCCCAGGCATCCCCAAGTCAGCCGCTGCTGAAACTGACCAGCGGCTGACTCGGGGAAGCCGGGGGCAGAGCACCTCCAATTGTTGGGCTGCCCGGAGCACTTCCGGGTTCCAGATGGTGCTGGACCATCAGGAGTGCCAGACCATTGGATGCCGGACCACTGGAGTTTTACTGTACTAGATTTTTGTAATGTACTGGTTGAAATGGCGAGTTCTGTCCATGGGTAATAATCACTTGAGTTGAAAGCTGTTCTTTCTTGGGTTCATTATTATGGCTGCTGGTTTTTGTAAGAGCACTTTTTTGTAGAATATTAATAGGGTTTTGGAAACAAGCTGTCAAAATAGGCTTTATTAACCGGCTAAAGCTGGGACATAAGCTACTTTGTCAATGCACAACTCCTCTGCTTTCCTCCCCCTCGCCTCTGGTATCTCTAAATAAACGTCAGAGATTTTAGCACCTCTGGTCTTGAGAAATTTAGTTCTTAATCTTCCCCACTTCAGTATATTTGCAAATGCTCAGGTTAGTTAATGTGCTTAAAAAAAAAATCTGATTCTTGGGTAACTAGTTATTTCTCTCAAATATCTTCTATTTTACTGGAAGAAGCAGACTACAGCCTGAAGTCACAGAAATATTGGTGCTCTTGCCTAAAGCCTGGTCCTCCTTCCTATATTTTCTGCCTAATGGGGTCTATTCTTATAAAGTCAGCGTAGCAACACCAGAGGCATATGTTGTTAACAAGCAAAATGCAGCAGCTGAAATAAAACTTAATAGTGTTTAGCCCCATGGATAACTTGTAAAAGCTGCAGAACTCTCCCATCAGTTGACTCTTGGAGGAGGTAGATGACCTGTGCGTGCCTGGGAGAACCTAACTGGTGGGTTTGTGAAATTGAACAGCAAAGGAGCAAACTTGTAAACACCTTTTATTGAATAAGCTGTAATGCATGGAAATATTCCAGGGTCACGTTTTCAAGTATTCTTCCTGATTTCTTTTAAACTGTCATAATTTTGTAAGTTTATCTGATTAGTATTTAAATCAAGACATCAAGTTGATAATAGGAAATTGAATGGGCTTGCATAGCAGAATAACTGCAGATAATGTCATGCTTGAAACTTTTTATTTTAATGTCTGACTTACTCAAGATGCCCAAAAATAATTTGGTTACAAAACACTACCAACTGCATTTCATTTCACAAAATGTTACATGATACTAAAACTTATTCTTCAGTATTGTATAATGAAAGCTTGATGTGAAGGATATGAAGCTGTACTCATACTAATATATTTTTGTATCCAGTAAAAAAAAAACCTACTTTCCACTTACAGGCTTATATTTAGATCTCAGATTCCTGACAGCTTTCTGTTTTGACTTTCTGCTGACAGGTCACATTTAGGGCAGGCAAAACATAAGGCACATAGCCCTCCTGAGAGTAAAAAATCTATTTCAAAGGCACCCAAAGTGCAATCTAATACTACTTCTGAGCAGTCCAGGGGACACTTTTCTAAAAGGTAAACTGTGCTTAATATTCATGTTAACAAGTGTAATGTGCACTTCAAGAATGTATATATTACTCTAATCATAACAGATTTCTCTAAAAATGTCTGACATCTAGTTGTTTTTACTAATTTTAGATGTAGTGCTCAACAGATGTCAGCATCTGAAATGTTCATGCATTGCATTATACTTAAGTCTCAGATTGAAGCATCATTTCATCAGTGATGGGGAGGACAAATTCTGCATAACTAGCTCTGGATTATAAATTGAAACTTTCTTACCTTGTTGGTAAGATGCAAATTTACCGAACAGTTCTGAACTGTACAATATTAAACCAAATATAAAATCTGACGGCTTTAGTAATCAGAACCTTGTGATGTGTATTGTGCTCACTATTTTCATCTTTCTGCCCCTTAAATTAAATAGGGCAGATTTCAGTCCTGTCAGAGAGAACCATTTTGAACAATTTCATGTGACTGTAGTGAAATAAGGAAGGTAAACTACAATCACTTCATGTACAAATGACAAATTTTCATAAAGAATCTTTTCTTATGAAAACCAGTCGTCTGGTTATGCATTACTGAATGCTCCTTGCTTTCTTGTGGAACTTATTTCTAAGAAATTTTTATATATTAGTTTCATAGTGGTTTGAGGTATATTGTTTGTCATATGTAAAATGAGGTATTAAATTCCAAATGGTAACTTTTGTGTTGACAATCTCATAGCTCCCCTAAAAAGCCCCATGCAACAGTGTTTCCATGCTTTTATTTTTGCAGCATTTTTTCAGTTTGTACCATTTTTCATCTAAGCACATTTTTTTGTTTAATGTAAACCTAATAATGGACTGTGATAAAGAAATTGACATTTTTTGAGAGCCAACAATTGGTGTAAATTTGGTCTCCTTTATTGTAGTAATGTAAAGTTTCTTATTTTAGTATTATATTAACTCTATTTCTGCTTACTTCTGCAGAGGCTGTAGTTCATCTGCAATTATAATACCACAAGAAGACCCAGACCGAGTCAGTACTTCAGAAAAGCAAAGAACGGGGCAGGTGCCTAAGAAAGACCATTCTCGAGGAGTAAAACGCAGTGCTAGCCCAGATTATAACAGGACCAATTCCCCTAGCTCTGCTAAAAAACCCAAAGCACTTCAATATACTGAAACTTTTTCAGAAACAAACAAGCCACATACTAAATCTAAGAAAAGACACTTAGACCAAGAACAGCAGTTGAAATCTGCACAATTGCCATCAACGAGCAAGGCTCATACCAGAAAGGGTGGAGCTACCGGTAGCTCCCGAAGTCAGAAAAGGAAAAGGACAGAGAGTTCATCTTGTATAAAGAGTGGTACAGCAGTTGATTCAACTGGTGTTGAAGAGAGGTCTGCAAAACCCAGCAAACTGGCTTCAAAATCAGCGACCTCAGCCAAAGCTGGGTGTAGCAACATCACTGATTCTTCTTCTTCAGCTTCTACATCCTCCTCCTCTTCTGCTGTTGCTTCTGCTTCTTCCACTGTTCCTCAGGGTGCCAGAGTTAAACAAGGAAAAGACCAGAGCAAGGCAAGGCGTTCTCGTTCTGCATCTAGTCCTAGTCCCAGAAGGAGTAGCAGAGATAAAGAACAGAGTAAAACAGGTGGCTCTTCGAAGTTTGACTGGGCTGCTCGCTTCAGCCCAAAAGTTAGCCTGCCTAAAACAAAACTGTCTCTACCAGGCTCTTCAAAGTCAGAGGCATCAAAACCTGGACCTTCAGGATTACAGGCTAAACTAGCAAGTAAGCTCATAAATACTTGATCTGTTTATTAAATTGTATTGGAAGGATGAAGTGTCTTATTTCTGAAACTCATGTGACGGGGTGGGGAAGGGATCTTAAACAGATGTTTTTATATTGGTGTTTGATGCATTCTGCTAAATAGTTCCTCTAGACCTAAGCTAATGAATTTTAAGCTAATTGTTCTCTGGCGAATGCATTGACTTATGGGTATGTTCTTGTCTCTAATTGTCAAAATCCAGTCTGTCTAGCTTCTAATAAATGCCCCCACTATATAACTTTTTTTAGGTTAACAATGACTATTAGTTATGAGCCAAATCTGAGGTACAGAATGTCTGTAGGTCTGTTTAAAAGCCTATGGGGAGCTGCAGTTTTTCATCACCCTGGTCCTCTTCCTGCCGTAATAGTTATAATCCAGACTTTTATTGGCAGTGTGCCTCTCTTCCTTTTAGATGTATACCAGGGATGTGAACGACTAGTCGAGTAGTCAACACAGTAGTCGACTAGTCATCTTCCCCCCCCCTTGCTGTCTCCTTTTGAGTTGGTGAGGGGACAGAGAGGAGGTGGTGTTTCAAAGCAGCGGCACTGCATGGAGCCCAGGATCAGCTGGAGACCCCCCGCTCACCTCAGGCTCCATGTGGCACTGCAGCTTTGAAACACCACGTGGAGCTGGCTCTGGGCTACACGTACTGTTTTAAAGCAGCAGTGCCACATGGAGCCCAGGGTGAGCGGGGGAGTCCCCAGCTGATCCCAGGCTCCAGAGGGTGCTGCTGCTTTGAAGTGCGGTGGGGAGCACGGGGCCAGTGGAGGACTGCCCTGCTGGCCCTGTGCTCCCCGCCATGGTTTCGCCTTCAAAGTGTAGCAACAGCCCGGGGGTTGTTTCTGCACTTCAAATGCGGAGGCCCCCTTATTGACTAATCTAAATTTAACATCCCTAGTGTAGATATTTGACTGATAAGATAGCTTAAAACTAAAGACAACCTTTTTATAAATTCCATGACCAAAAGGAACTATTGTGGTGGTTTTAGTCTGACTTCATAACACAGGTCATAAGAGAGTTCTAAAATTACTTTTGAATTATGCATATCTGCAGGGAGAGAAGAAAATTCTTGTGTAATCCAAATGAGACTACAATATTATTCCACATTTTCAAAGCTTGGGACTTCACCATGAAAATGGACCAAAATTAGGCCTTCACATTACCGTACAGAACGCGAAACTTTGTGTGAGGGTTTTCATGTTGACTTCTGAAGTTTTAAAGGCAGAATATCAAATATTTTAAAGTTTTCTCTGCTACGTGTAGGGTTGCCAGGTGTCCAGTATTGACCTGGACAGTCTGGTATTTTCGCCTCCTGTCTGATTTTAAAAATTCAGAAAATACGGGACACCTAAAATGTCTGGTGTATTCTGTTTTTTTTTTTTTTTTTTTTTTTGGCCTCCTGGCAAGGGAGGGAAGATACTGGACAACTGGCAACCCTATAGCACACTCAGCAACCGGGCTCAGCCCCCGAACTCCCCACCAGACCCCCCCCCCCCCCCCCACTCCTCCTGCTTACGTGGTTCTGCAGGGGAGCTCTCTTGTGGCTTGAGCAGAAAAACAAGACTGCCACCAGAAAAAAAGCCTCTTCTTAAAGGGGCCATGCTGTGTTGTTGTTTGTTTTTTATTTGTGTGTGTGTGTGTTTGTTTCTCCCCCTTAATCGCTGTCAGGGTCTTTTTTTGCTGAACAACTTGAACTTTGGTCTCATCTCCCGCCTCTCCCCCCCCCCCCCCCCCCCCCCCCCCCCACACACACACTTTTTTCCCCCAGTGTTTTTTTTTTTGTAGGGTGGGGAGGGTGTTGTGTATTTTTGGTTAAACTATCTGGAAACCCTAGCAATGTGTGCTACAGGGTCTTTCTACTCTTGTTGGTGCATCCTCCTTGGGTCCTCAGCACTGATGAGCTTGCACTAGGGTGGTCCATGTTAAATTTCAGTCTCTACCACATGCTACTTGTGACTTTGAGGAAGTATCTTAACATTTGCCTTCATTCTGTACTTGTAAAATGGGAATAATACTTTCTCAGTCTCTGTGGATAAAGTTCATTTGTATGAGATGCATGAATGTTATGGTGATGGGTTCTATAGGAGAACTTGGATAGACTATCCAGGTCATGCAAAGTGAGCTGCAAATCTGCTCTTTGATTCCTTTGCCACTGTTTGAAAGACTTACAAAGCTAACTTCGTATCTTCTGTAATATCAGCCATACCCCATTCCTAACTCTCTCTTTTTAACCTTTTGGGCTGTACTAAAGAACCCCCAACACAGGCAAAGTAATTTTTAAACGAGTGGTTCTCAACCAGGGATTTTGTGGCTGCCTGGGGGTCCACGAGCCAGGAACCTCTTAAATCTGGGACTCTCTGATTGGATTCCAGTTGTTGCTGGACCTGAGAGCCCTGGTAGCTGGGATTGTGAGCCAGTCAAAGAGCCCAGCGGCAGGGGGCCCCATCACCAGGTAGGTGAGCCCCACCCCAGGCAGGGCATCCTCGTGTGGCAGCAATGGGGCAACCGTGGAGCCCTGTTCCAGGGGAGCCCTGGTGGGGCACAGTAGCATTGGGGGCATGATGGCTGGGGACCTCCGTCACTGGAGAGCCCATCTGGCTGTTGGTAGCATGCCGACCCCAAGTCCTGTAGCAGCAGGGCTTGAGCCCAGTGGCAGCGGGGCTAGAGCAGAGCCCAGCCAGAGAGAGGGGCAGTATCCTGCGAGGCTGATGGGAGGGGACATCCCCTGTTCCAGCAAATTCCCTCATTTGGGACTAGTCAGGTCCCTAGGGTACCAGAACAGAGAGGTCCAACCAGTAGTGGTGTATTTCAGATCATGGTTCTCCTAGGTTAGGTGAGACTCACACTGGTCATCTTTCTGGACTGCAAATGTAGGCGTTTATAAAATTATTATATATTGTATAATAGCCCTTCCAGTACCAGATACAAGCTGAGAGCATTCTTTCCATAAAAATGAGCAAGCATAGCAGAACTCAGTTCTGAATTGGCTTTTTTCCTACAACTAAAGGCTCGTGAGAATAAGGTAGATTGGCAAACAGCCTGTGCCGAAGATGAGTATCAGGAATTGCTGTGATGAAGGCTTTAATTGGAGCAGGGGTGAGGAATCTCTTTTGGGTCATGGTCCTCTGAAACACAGAAGGATCAGTCAGGAGCTACACACTGAGTGGGGGGGTGGGAACCAACCACTCACTGACGTGGCCCCCCTACTGAGAAGGGGAAAGACACTCTGCAGATTCCCTCTCACACTAGAGCGTAGAGGAGCACAGGCTAGTAGATTGTTTTCTAACCCCAAAAGGGTTTTGGGGGGCTGGAGTGCTAGCATGGGGGGGGGGAGCCCTGAGTCTCATGGACTACATCCAGGCAAGCCAAGGGCCACATCAGCCCCCAAGCCTTAGGTCCCCACCCCGAACTAGAGTTTCAAATGCCCCTTAACTCATTCTCTAATTCCTCCTCTGAAGTTCCTTTACTCTGCAAAATCACTGATTAGCAGCTAGCATGCAGTTAGCATGTCAGAAAGCATTAACAGTAGGCTTTTCTTGCCTTACAAGGGGAAACCAATAACTCCATCTTAGTTGAATCTTTAAAATTGAAGCAATGGATGTGTGTAAACTGATTAAATGTATAACTTTCTTCATAGTTTAATTATTTATCATAATCCCAACCCTGTGAAACACAGGCTTTAGAGGCAGCTCTGTATTAGTGGACTAAATGTCTGTTTATACAGAGCTATAAATGTACACCAGTTTTTGGGAAAGTTTTGGCTTCCTCTTTCAAACCTCCCTAAGATCCTACTCGTAGGTTAGCAGTCCAGCTCACCTACATAGGAGGAAACTTTTCAGATGTAGGAAGATATAAAAACACTGCTAAATTTAGGAGGATATTTATTGTAAATAATGGACATTGAAGTAAGGACTCTGAGGAAACTCAGACCATAGGCCAGAGTTTGTTAAACTTTTTAAGACTGAGGAACACCAAACAATTTTTTTGAGGAACACGAAGGATTTTTGTTGTTGTTGTTGAGCGCCAAAAAGTGGGGAGGGCAGGGAAAGTTAAGAAAAGTTGCCTGCCCCTTTAAGGGTGGCCCTTTTTAACTCTTGTTCTCTGTGGCACACCTCTGACTGCCTTGTGCTGTGGAACGCAGTTTAAGAAAACACTGCCATAGGCTGAAGTATAAGCTGGTACTTTGGTAGGTAGAAGGGGACAAGGTAACATCTCTCTGTTACTACCTGTCAGCCGATGGTCAGGGCAGTGTGTGTGTGTGTGTGTGTGTGTGTGTGTGTGTGTGTGTGTGTGTGTGTGTGTGTGTGTGTGTGTGTGTGTGTGTGTGTGTGTGTGACAGTGACACCCAAGTCTTCAACTGCTGAGACGCAAGGTCTCGTCGCAGTGGGCAGCCTGGGAGGCTGGAGGGCGCCCCGAAAAAAAGTTTAACGTCTGTGACTTTACTGCTAGGACCGGGATCCCGTCGCAGAGGGCAGCAAACAGGCTCTCAGACGCCCCGAGTTTATAGGAAGAGCTTATTACACCTCAGATTTTAGCTGCTAGGATACAGGATCCCTTTTCAGCGGGTAGTCTAGGAAAGACTGAGAGATGCCCCAACGGATCTGTCACCTGGGAGTGACACGATCCAAAACGCCCAAGCTCTTCCTATACCTGTCCCTTTTGACCGGCTGAAGTTCTTTTGTTTGTGTTAGGTTCGGGTACAGCAGCACGGGTTCGAGTCAGAAGCTTGACACGCACTGGCTTATTTATAGGAGAAAGAAAGAGAAAATAAAATAAAAGAAACTTGGTTCAATATATATATATATTTATAAGTAAATGAGGGCACCCACTTATTTCCAAAGTTTATAGCTCAATCACCTTACCAAAGGCAGTTTACAATAGAAATGAAGCAGTTTGACTTAAGAAACTATAATAAAGTAACTAAACTTATAACAGAGTGACAATTAAAGTGTACACATAAAGAAACACATTGCAGGTACAATTCTCACTCCTGCGTTCCAGACTTGGGTGGCCAGAGTCTTTTCTCTCAATCCCTCGGGAAGAAGTAGGGCGAGGTTGGGCGTCCCACGGACCTCGGGAGACAATCAATACCTGCCAGCAGGTGTAGGTGATTGGAGCTCAAATGGGGTGGGCTACTAAACCCCTCTTTATAACCCTCAGGTCACGTAGGCTTCTTCCTGGTCTCAGGTGGCCAATTAGGAAAAATGGCTTTGACACCAAGTTTCCCAGGAAGGGTGCAAAGCATAATTCACACCTGGGAAAATGCAGACAATGGGCACCTCTGGTATGTGATGGGTGAAGATTCTTCTCCTGGGACAGTGCAGGCGTGTCAATTACTGATACTAGCCATCAGGGCGACAGGAGGCCTCCCAGTCGTCAGCTAGCCCATTTACTGTCTGGCTTCTGTTTATGGTAGAGTCAGGGACAGGCAGCACACCTGCGTTCCCAGGGCATCAAAGGCTGACTGCCTTTCTCTTGCTCTCTGGGGGGGGGGGGAACAAAATGGGGTTCATGTCTGGCTACACTACCTCACCCAACTTTTAGCCCTGTGGGTCCCAGGATATTGGGGAGACAAATACAGTGTGTGCAACAGGAGATAACCGGGAGTATTTAAAGGAAAGAGGAGGGAATGAATAGTAGAAGTTTGAGGGCAGAGTTGTGAAACATGTATGAAGCTGGCGTTGGAGAAAAGAAGCTTGTAAATAAATTTGGGAAGTGGAGTGTCATGGGTTAGAGTAGGGGTTCCCAAAGTTTTTGACACGGGGACAGGTAAATCCATTCATGAGCTTTTGGAGGACTGGTAACATTCATTTGCATATTCATTAAGCAAATGATGACTATTCAGATAAGTTGTTTCTGGTCCTCCCAAAGCTCCCAGTGCTAGCTTCAGCAAAGCTTTTGATACAGTCATCCACAATATTCTTGCCAGCAAATTAAGGGAATATGGATTGGATAAATGGACTGTAAGATGGATAGAAAGCTGGCTAGACCAGGGTTTCCCAAACTTTTTACTTTAGTTGGAACCTGTATGTGGTTTTTTTTAGTACTGTTTTTTGCAGCCCAAAAATATAAATGCATATACAAAAGAATTGAAAATGAATAAATTTTCTGTTTCACCCAGCTGCACCCTCCACCCAGTCTGGGCCAGGGCTTGGGGGACCCCGCGCCGCATGGGCACTCCAGGGGGCGGGAGCAGGAGCAGATTGGGTGTAGGATATCTGGCTGTGGGGGAGGGTGCAAGGAGCGGTGAGGTTGCCAGGTGTCCAGTTTTTGTACCAGACTATCCGATATTTGAGGGTTCTGTCTGAGAAACAAATTGAGAAAATACCGGACATATAAAATGTCTGGTATTTTCTAATTAGGTAAGTTTTTTATTATTATTAGGTGTATCAGTCCTTAGCTGCGAACTGCCTGGCTGGTAGATGTATGAGTGTGTCTATCAGCCAGGCAGTTCGCAACAGGGTATTGAGGGGGAGGAGGGGCAAAATGGAATCCCCGGGGCTGGACTCACTTGTGTGCTCTGGTCTGCATGTGTCCAGGTCAGTCCCGCTTCCCGCTGGCTGATTTGCTCCCCACTCCCGCTTCTCCTCCCGATGTCCCCTGGCCAGCCCTGCTTCCAGTGGCTGGTTCTCCGCTTCTCCTCCTCCCGATCTCCCCCCCCCCCTCCCCTGGTCTCCCAGCCAGCCCTGCTTCTGCCAGCTGGTCTCTTCCCCTCTCCCCCAATCTCCCCCAACCAGCCCCGCTCCCCCTGACCCTCTCCCAGCCAGCCGATTCTCCCCTGCTTCTCCTCCCAGTCTCCCCTGGCTAGCCCCGTTGCCCCCATCCAGCCTTGCTTCCGGCGGCTGGTTCTCCCATCCTCCTCCTCCCGATCTCCCCTGGCCAGCCCTCCTCCCCCCAATCTCCGCTGACAGCCCTGCTGCCCCCAATCTTGCTTCCCGGCAGCCGATTTCCCCCCCCCCTCCTCCTCCTAGCCTGCCCCACTCCCCTCCTGGCAGCCGCACTGAGGCCCAGTATTTTTTTTCCCGTGGCCCGATACCGGTACTGCTGTTTAATGTGTTTTGGGCAGCAGCTCTAAATAGAACCCCCAGGCGCTCGTTGTCTGCATAGGTACTCCAGTGGCTAGCCCAGATCCACTGTCCATAGTACCCTGGCTATATGAATATTTTTAGTGCGTATCTGTTTGTCAGTACTGATAAGCACACTTCTGTTTTGTAGTGTAGCCCTATCCAAGACTTGCTATCCAAATAGCCTTGTGCTCATCTTCAGAAGACTTTTTGTGTTACCTGCTTTGGGATTTCATTTTTTTTTAAGACCTATTATAAAGAAGTGGTAACTTTAGCATTGTTTAGCTCATTTAAGTGGGAGCAGGGTTAAGCCATCACTGATTTTTGTTTTGTTTTTAAATTACATCCTAAACTTTCAGATAAGGTTCAAATGAGCAAAGTAAATAGTTACATTAGTTAGGGTGCGTCTAGACTATAGGGTTTTTCTGAAAAAAGTGTCCTCTTTGGGAAAAACCTTCCCCTGCATCTAGACTGCAGCTGTGTTCTTTCAAAAGTAAATCGAAAGAACATGGCAGTTTTTTTGATCATGGTAAACCTCATTTTACAAGAAATAATGTCTTTTTTTTCAAAAGAGAGCGTCCAGACTCTTTTGAAAAAGCGGCTTGCTTTTTTGAAAAATCTGCTTGTAGTCTAGACACTCTTTTGAAAGATAAGCCTCTTCCGAAAGAGGCTTGTAGTCTAGACGTAGCCTTCGTGAAAACTTAGTCAGTTTGTGCTACTTGAATTTTCCACTCTGTCAGATGGTACCCATAATATGGCAAGTACAGCTTTGTGTAGTCAGGATTTAGAAGAACAAGAAGAAAGATAAAATGGGCAACTGGGCAAAAACTGAGGAAATGTTAACTTCTGTTGTGGAGTTGTCAGTGATATCAAATTATTAAAGATGTTCAGTTTATCTAAACGTGAAACAAATTTTTCATTTTACTCCTGTTAAAGTTGGGTTTCAGTACAATGAAGTTTAAATATATATGAACATTGTTGAGTCTGACACTTTTCATTTTAGCCGAAGGAGTAAACGTGCAGGCCAGAGATGTGTATTAAAAAAAAAAAAAAAAAAAAACCACACCAAGCCAGATCAAACCCTTAAAGATACAGGGTGGAAGCTTTGGGAGAAATTTAGAAACTATTACTTAAATTGATGGGAAGATATTAGGATTTCTGGATTTTTACCAGGGTACTCTTCCTGAACCCTGATTGGGTGCGTTGAGAGGCCTGGGCAAACTAAATTTGCCTGTGACATGTATAGCTTGTCGTTTTTAGCTTCCTGGTAAACACTTGTGGAATAACTGTTAAATCCTGTATTAAGGGATTTGAGCATGAAACTATTTCATGTTAATCTGAATAACTTTCAGAAATATTTATTCTGCATGTTTTACTGGGAGAGACGGTCGGGGGGGGGGGACTGAGTATTAAGGCAGATCTAATTAACACATTGTATTAAGTTTAGAGTCAATTTTTTTTAATTCACTT
Organism: Pelodiscus sinensis; assembly: GCF_049634645.1. Classification (NCBI taxonomy): domain Eukaryota; kingdom Metazoa; phylum Chordata; order Testudines; family Trionychidae; genus Pelodiscus; species Pelodiscus sinensis. Next base: position 20,419,869 of record NC_134720.1, on the reverse strand, counting down.
TAACCATATTAGCTTAGCAATGAAAGCTAAATTAGTGAAAAAATTGGATGCAGGTAACCATTGTAAACTGGATTGTATTGGTATAATTTGACAGTTGTAACAATAAAATTGTGTAGTCAAGACCTTAAGGAAACTGCACTGTGTGTCTGAAAAGTGAATGAAATATGGGGAATCTTTGTTAAATGTGTACAGTTCGTTAATCAAAGCTGAGAAACCAAATGGTTTGACCTTTCTGTAGCCATTTTGAGGTCATTGAAGTATTTATTACATTTTGCACATAAAACGCTCAACAGGGGCAGATGACCGTTTTGCGGGGCCTCGGGCAGCATAATTCCGCAGGGCCCCCCCTTTGCCATGGCGCATGTGCAGTGACGCCATGCGCATGCGCGGGGCTTTCTGAAGCGCCGGGCCCGGGACGAACATCCCGTTCGCCCTGCCCTATATCCACCCCTGACACTCAACAATTTGGGCAATCACTTCCCTGTTCTGAAAGGAGCTGAAGCTATTGGCTTGGTTTTGGATTTGTTTGTTTTTTTGGTGGTAGCTTTCATTTTAGTGTGTGATCATGTCAGAAATCTTATGGCTTTGAGTACAGTGCTTAGTACAGTAGTTGCAGAGCCAGCACAATATTTTTAATGACATACAAGTATAATTTATAGCTGCTCTTTTTCACCTTCAGTTTTCAGACGAATCAGTGACTGTTGGTACTCTTTGCCTTTTTTTCAGGATAGCTGAATTCCTTCAAACATAAGCAGTTGAACTTTTGTATGAAGCCTGGGAAGTAATAGATATTATTGGGGATCCTGTAGTCAGCCTCTGGTCAGTTTCAGCAGCGGCTGACTTGGGGACGCCTGGGGCAGAGCAGCTGGGATGCTGCCCGGTTGGTCCAGGAGCGGTGCTGCGGGACCAACCCGGCAGCGCCCCAGCTGCTCTACCCCAGGCGTCGGCGAGAAAAGCCTAGTCTGCTGGGCGGGCTAGCTAGTGCGCCCCTCTCCCCCAGCAGACCAGGCAGATGCGGGAGGCGGGACGAGACGCACCAGTCCCGCCGCTGCGTCCTCCGCGGCTTTGCTCTGCGTCCCCCTGGTCTGCTGGTGGGGGCCCCCCCAGCAGACCAGGGAGACACGAAGCGGCTTTTCTCTCCATGGATGACGCAGGCTGCGGGACCACCACACGTCTGGGCGGTCCCGCCGCCCCCGTCCTCCGTGGGGAGAAAATCCCTGTTTGTATGTAGGGATCCGACGTAAGTCGGATCCACGTAACTCGGGGACTGCCTGTACTGATTTATAGACAATCTTCTTTTAAGAATCCTATTTTGCCTGTGCACTTGGGACAGTATGGCAACACTGAAATGGTTCTGTACCCTTAAGTTAGGATGAGCTTAGATGGACATTAAGATTTAAATTCCTATTTTCAGGTTTAGCATAAGAATAATACAACTGAGGGCTGCTGTTCTTAATAAATAGCGTCTTAGGAAGTTGTCTCTTGTTGAATGTCTGTACTACCAGAGAAACACAGTATTGCAAATCGTACGCATAGACACATTTTAATTTTCTCTGCACGACTCTTTAGAGGCTCTAGATGTAGTTTCAGACCCCTGTTTTGGTAGGGGAGGGGGGAATTTCTCAAATTCACTTTGGGAGCTAATGTTTGCGGTTGGGGTGTGGGTCGAGGGAAAGGGGAGCACTCAGATCTACAGTTTCAAAAAAGGCAAAAGTTTCAAAAAGTGAGGAATATCTTGTACTCTCTTATAACTCAGATGGAAGAACTTTGATTGCATTTGAAGATAACTCTAGTTACTTCTTGCCTACTTGACCAGATTGCCTTAGGCTTCATTAAAGAGAATTGCATTGGAAACAGCAACTTTTGTCTTCTAGGAGTCAGTCGTCTCCCACTGATTGATAATAAACCAGAGGACTGATTTTTTTTTTTTTCTTAACTAGAAGCTAAGGAGGAGAGTATGAGGAAAGTTGGAAATAAGCTGACAAAAGCAGATAAAGATTTGACAAAAAGCTTGTATGCATGCAAACATTTAATAAAAATGTAAGATGAATGACAAGCCAATTATTCTTTAAGGAAACTAACTGCTAAAGGAAGGTGTCAAGATAGTCTTAGACTAAAAAGTTCTAGTTAAAACAAATGCAGGCAGATTGTGAACAATGGTAGGGCAAGTCAGTGAATATTGACTATGTGTGTGATGTGATCGGGACTTCCACATATAAAGGAAACCGTCTCAGCATTGCACCTAAGCCACCTTAGGTAGACCTAAGCAGTTAGCTTCTGGAGTACCTATTAATAATCAATAAAGTGATCTACATGTAAACTGGCCATGTAGTAGTGCTGAGACATTCTTTCAGCTCTTACTCCTTTGTTGGATTGAAATAAAATATTTTATATTTACCAGTATGTCTAAAGAATTATCAGCTAATATAGAACACAGCATAACATCCTATAATGCGCTGTTTTTTAACCAGCAGTCTTGGGCCCTCTGTGGGGCAATGGGTAGGCTTCAGAGAGTCCACCAAGCAGGGCCAGCCTTAGATTTGCTGGGGTCCGGGGCAGAAAGCTGAAGCCTCATCATATGGACCCCGAATCCTTCTACATGGGACTGAAGCCAAAGTCTGAGCAATTTAGATTCATGGGGATACACAGAGCTACTGGCAGGTTTGTGCTTGAAACTCCCTATGCCAGTCCTGGACTTAACACACATTATTGTTGCATGTGGAGGAGGATTCAGAAAAAGAATATGAGAACTTCTGTAATATAGTATCTGTTGTAGGCAGTGCCTCTCATCATTGCTATAAAATCATGTAGAAAGTTGATGTTAGTGTTTGCTAATTGTCCAAATAACACATTTTAATGATTCCTTTCATTAATCGTACTCAGTTGTCTTGCTAGATTGTGAGAGCTTTCCTTCACACTAAATGCGCAAAGGGCCTTGTTACGTCTGGTGGTAGACTGAGAAGAATTTATTGGTGTCTTGTCTGTAAAACAACATGTAACCTTTGTGCTTCTCTATTTGCTGTGTGCTTGAAAACAAAGACGGGAGTGGATTGAAGTGTTGTTCTAACTTTATGTATTATGTATGTAGGCTTAAGAAAATCTACAAAGAAGCGCAGTGAATCACCACCTGCAGAGCTCCCCAGTTTGCGGCGGAGCACACGGCAAAAGACCACGGGCTCCTGTGCTAGTACCAGGTAAATGTTAAATTCCAGATTATAAGCTTGGTATGGCTATTACTATACTTGATCCAATAAAGTGTGCTCCTTCTGTGAATGGAGAAGAGATTCAGATGGCTATTTGTAAAATAGTGGCTGTGATTCAAACCCATGGGATCACTGATTTATGGCATCATAGAAATATGAGTGCAGTTTGGCATCCTCCCATGTGATGATAGTGACCTTCGGTTACTGAGCTTGGAAGGACTACATAATATCAGGCTAGCTCAAAAATTGGTGACAGGCATACAGTTGTCATCTGAGTCAGAGATGGGGAAGGCTGTTTAATGGGATACCCTTCAAGGTCTCATTAAAATGGGGTGGTTTCTGAAAGACCTTTGGTTTAAAGAAAAATAAATCTTGCAAGCTATAAGTCACTGTTCTTTTTAGGAGCTGGTTATTTTTATCAGCAATGCAGGTGATCATAAAAGCTTACTGTTCAAACTAGGGTAACAGTAAACAACTTGTTGGAGTTTTTTTTGGTTTTGCAACTTCAAATTGTAATTTAGTTTCCTTTTAGGAGGGCAGGTTTCTCTGTTTCAACAAAAGAAACTCTTGTTTCTAGACCAGTGTTTCCCAATTTTATTTGGCCGAGGAACCCTCTTCAGCTTTTCAGTATTTCAAGGAACCCCTAGGTTTGTCAAGCAAAAAAAAAAAAGGGGGGGGGGGGGAGAGACTAACCAATTCATGAAAATTCCCCACCAATGCATGAAAATCACATTCCTTCCCCAAGACCCCACCCTCACCCCCCCTTCCTTGAGGCCTCATCCGCTCTGTTCCCCTCCTCTCCATCACTTGCTATCCCCAGCCGTATACGCTCTCACTAGGTTAAGACAGGAGATGTGGGGTGAGAATGAGGGATTTGGGTGTGGGAAGGGATGAGAAGTACAAGCTCTGGGAGGGAATTTGGATGCAGGAGAAGGGGATGTTGGCTCGGGGAGGGGGCTCCAGGCTCAGGAGTGTTGGGCTCAGGTGGAAGGTTGGGATGCCGAGCAAGCCATGGGCTTGTGGATGTAAGACTTTCCTTGCATGAGCAAAATGAATTTTGTGTTGTGTACGAGTACTGAGTTCATGTGGCTCATTTGGATGTGCCACTGTGGCACTCAAGTTATTAATAAATATCTTATAAACCTTTACCTTTTCTCTCTGCTGACATGTCTCCTCCCCTGGTGCCTGCTTCCTCCCAACTCCTCACTCTCCTCTGCTGTCCTGACTCCTGCCCTTCTCACTGCCCTCAGCCTTCCTGAGACCTGCCCCCCTCCACCAGCCCTTCTCTCCTCCCTGTACCCACTTCTCCAGTAGCCCCACTCTGCTCATGTGAGCTACCCCTCTTCATCCCCTCTTCTAACACCTCCCTCTACAAACCTGCCCTGCCTCTCTCCTCTGAGGCTGGTCCCTCCCCTGCAGGAGTCTGCCCTTCTGCTTCGCCCCCAGAATCCCTGGCACTTGCACCTTCTCTTACTCCTGCACCTTCCTGGTGCCTCCCCCTTCCCTCACTGCCCCTACCTCCTTAGCCCTCTTTTTCCCTGATGCCTACCCTCTCACTACCCTCTGCCCCTGTTCCTCTCATACATAACTTTCTCCATCCCACCTTCCTCATGCCCACCCTTTCTTTCAAGCCTTCTCCCAGCACCACCTCCTCCCTCACTAGCCTCCAATGTCCTTACTCTCTCCTCTCCCAGCATCACTCTTTTCCCCCTCCCACTGACACCTCCTCTCCTGCCTTTTTCCTCATTGTCTGTACTTGGCCCCCTGGCATTTGTCTCTCCTCTACCCTGTCCTTTTGGTGCCTTCCCCTCTCCTCTCCCTCTGCACAAGCCCCTTCCTCTCCCAGCCCGTTCCCTTCCTCTACCTTCCACTTTGTGGGGCTGGAGTCTGCGCTCCGTCCCCGGACTCTGAACCTGCAACTCAGCCACACGGAGCAATGCAGCACCCAGCAGTTTTAAAATCCCGAGTTGTGACATTACGTCACGCCTGGGCGTCTCCCTGCCTACCGGTTTGAGCACGCCGCACTGGGCAGCAGCAGCCAGCAAAGGGGAGCTCAGTGAAGGTTGCGCACGGCAGGGATGAGACAGGGATGGAGTCGGGGGAGAGACGCTCTGGGGCCAGGGTGGGAGGACGTGTGGGGGAGGCCGGAGCCTGCTCCTGCTCCTGCTCCTGCTCCTGCTCCTGCTCCTGCTCCTGCTCCTGCTCCTGCTCCTGCTCCTGCTCCAAATATTGGTGTAGCATGGGCACCACGAGCCCATATAACTCACTGCCCATGCCTCTCCTGGCTAGCCAGCTCTCTCTCTCTCAGAGGGGGCGGGGGAGCGCCGGCTCCTCACGGAACCCCTCGTTTTGCTTCGCGGAACCCCAGGGTTCCCTGGAGCACCGATTGGGAAACACTGTTCTAGACCATGCAAAATGCAACATGAGTTCAAGGACTGTCTTCATGTTTAACGCTGTTCATTTAAATTGTAAATATTCCATCTGAGAGCTCTTTAAATATACTGTGCAACTGCAACACTCCCTCCCCTCACCAAAAGCCTGAATATTGGGTCAAAGTACTCACATCTGCACAAAAAACTTGGGTCTGTGAAGTCTTGGAATCTCTCTTTAAAGTGTCTCAAATGCTTCCTGTAAGCTAGGTTAGTGGTTTTGTTTGTTGAAAATGAATAAATTTTCTGTGTTTCACCCAGCTGCACCCTCCACCCAGTGTGGGCCAGGGCTTGGGGGACCCAGCGCCGCAAGGACTCTTGTACATTTCTAAGGTAGAATGCCATACTGCACTTCGGCCTTCGAAATGTACCAACAGCCCAGACTCTTGCTACATTTGAAAGCAGAATTGCCCTTATCGACTAATTGAATAGTCACTGGAAATTCCATTGTGTATTCAATTAGTTGATGATCTAATTTTAACATCCCTAGTCTCTGCATGACAGCCAGTGTGATCAGACAAACACAGACATTCCTTTGTCCATTACAGACTGCATGCTTGTGCATTGCTTGCCGAAGGCACACTTTCAGAACATAACTTTAGTTCACATTCATAATTTTGTACACTATTCATACATACCTCGTAGAAGAATATTAATAATCAGTGAATTATTAGTTTTCAAATACCTTACAATAGTGATTCCCAACCATTTTTATACCACGGAAGAGCAAAGTCATTCAAACAGTTGGCGGACTGGCACTGAAATATTTGCATATTCATTATGGTAATTTTAACCAATGGTCTATGAAGCAAATCAAAGGAGAGGAGGGGACATGATGGTTAACAAGAATTTTGAAAAACTGCTGCACGCACACGTAAAAAAACAATAAAATAGTTGCTAATACTTGTTAAAATGTATTTTTCAGTCCAAACCTTTTGCCTCAATTGCACCAGACTAGCAAGTCTGATGATGCTGACACATTCTGCACATTAATATTTTCCTATGCACTTAATGCATAATAATAATGTGTATACCTGCTGGCTGGGAGCAGCTGAAGGCCAAGGGCAGACTTCTGCTGAGCAGAAAGGGAGAAAAACGGGGTCGCAGGAGCAGCCACTCTGCACAGTGTTTGGCCCGCTGGCCAGGTCACATAGCGATCACCTGAGCTGGAACTGGGGCCACAATATGGCTGCCCCCGTAGGAACAGCCTCACTATGGTCCCGGCTCTAGCTGCAGCACACTCAGCTACCAGCTGCCTCACTCACCCTGTTGTTGCATGCGGAAGTACGCAGGAAGGGAATTCCCTGGGAACCTAAGGAGCAGAACTGGGAGCGGAACTAAATAAAAGCTATGGCCCATCATGCAGGGGTTCACAGCCTGCCGCCAGTCCATGGACCAGCTGCCTTCAGATATCTTCTTAGATACAGATTATGACAAGTGTGGTAGGTGTAGTGAGGATTGAGTTGCTGACCGTTGTGAACTATAAGTAGGCTTCTGTCACAGCATGATGGGGGAAGAAGTGAATTGAGCAAGGGGATAAGTTCCCATCATGCATCTTTCTTTATCCTGTATTATGAATAGCATTACAATATTTTTGTGGCTTGATTTAAAAAAAAAAAAAAAAAAAAAAAAACCTCTACAAAACTATGTAGCACTTCTGACTATCACCTTTGTAAGATGCATGGAGTCTGCACAGCTCTGTGCCATTGTCATGAACATGACAAACCTCTAACATTTGTAGAGTCACAGGAAGAACCACAGCAGCAGAGGATATGGTCATTTTATGGTAGATGATTGCTGTGAGACCTAGCAAAACCAAATTAAAGGAGGTGGTTGGTAGGGTTCAGGTAGCAGCTGCAGACGGTGTGCTGCTTCTGGGGCCCAGAAGCAATCACTGACTGGTAAGATTGCATCATAATGATAGTTTGAGATGACCAAGCAGTGCATGCAGAACTTTTAGATGTAAAAGACTATATTCTTGGCACTTGGAGTGCAGGGACACCAAAATGGGAGTTGTGTTGACAGTGAAGAAGTGAGGAGCAGTTTTTGTGGACGTTTGCAATGGGGATATGAATGGTTAACTGGTAAGCCTCACTCTTGATGGCTTCTTGACGTGCTTTCCACCCTTAACAGGTGAGGCTTATTAGTTTTGGTTAACTGGTTGTGGCTGGAGCAGCTCCCTGCCTGCTGTGGGCAGAGAGCTGCTCCATCACTGTGGGACCTGCTACAGGCAGGAGTGCTCTAGCTGGGGGGGGGCATTCCAGCCTAACTGTGCAGGAGTATTTCAGCGCAGTGGGCTAGTGTGCCCCCCGCCCCAATTGGTTAACTTGTTACATTATTATGTTTAACTGACCAATTAAACAGAATTGTATATCCCTACTTTTGCAATGCTGGATTGCTACCAGTCAGTGGGAAATCATTTTTGAGTTGGGAAAGCCAATCAGGGTGTTGGCATTTAAGGATCTAGGACCATTGAATAGTCTCCTGCTATACAGAACTGTGACCCTCTCCAATGTGCAAGATGTAGTGGATGGATTTGTAGCAGTGGGGTTTCTTAATTGTAGAGGGGTGATGGATATCCATATTTTGGCACAAGCGCATCTTGCCACAGAGCATTTCAACAGAAAGCTACTTGTGTATGGTTTCTTCAGTATTGATGGATCACCAAGGACACTTTATCGATATCCGTGTTGGCAAGTCAGGGAGGTGCACAATCCATGCATCTTTAAGAATGTGCTTTAGTCTGCAGCAAAAAGAGATGTAGGTTCATCATTATTACAGAAAACATAGATACAAGTGGCAGGGGGGAAGGGGAAGGCAGGTGGCTTATTATCCTTGAATGCTCCCTTAGCATTTCAATTGTCTAGTGGCCTCTCTAGTTCTTTAGCAAGCTACCTGCTTCTGGTGTTCTGCTTCTTGAATTACGTTTTGAGTTCATGGCTAGCTATTCTTCTTCAAATTCCTTTTTGGCTTTCCTATTTATCTTTACATTTGATTTGACAGAGTTTATGTTCCTTTCTGTTTTCCTCACTAGAATTTAACTTGCACTTTTTAAACAATACCTTTTTATCTCACTCCTCCTTGTCTTGGCTGTTAAGCCCAGTGGCACTTTTTTTTGGTTGTCTTACTGTGTGTATACATTTAAGTTGAGCCTCTGTTAAGGTGTCTTTAAAAAGTTTCCATGCAACTTGCAGGGATTTCACTTTGGGCACCAGTGTTCCCTTTAAGGTGCATGCCTGCACGGCCTTGCACAAAAAATTCTAAGTCCACCCACCTCCTTCACACACCTAGTGCAGTAGTGGTGGTGCCAGGACTCTGGTGGCTGGGGCTGTGTTAGGGAGGGCTGACTGTTCTGGCTGCCGCCAGCCACATCCAGCAGCTGTCTACCACTGGGTGTTGGAGTTGCGCGTGGGTTCTGGGGGGGACAGCGGGTAGGCAGCTGCTTTGGGGGTTGGGGCTTTGTGGCTCAAACATGGGGATGGGTGTGAGGGTCAGACAGAATCCAATAAAGTGAGAACAAAATCAGCATTTCTTCAGACTTGAGTAGGACTGATTCTGCTCGCTCACAGCTGTAAATCAGCAATAGTGATAAAACTGGTATGCAAATATGTTTACATTTAAAAAAAAGATGAACACAAAACATTTTGGGAGCTGTTTTACTACAGCTCTAGTTTTAGATCTTATTCTGAATATTATATTCTGATGCATTAGAAATGGAATCACTTTGTTTTGAACAGTCCTTGAAGACTAAATTGTAGGATTTTTACAGCCATTGGTGGTATGCTTAATGTACTTGATTTTAGACTTTATTCTCCCAAACTTGTATTGAAATAAACAAATTTTTAAAAATGGAAGGAAAGAGATTTACTGTAATAGTAAGCAGTGGACTATGGAAAATCTAAACATTCTTCAATATTGCACAAAGCAAAGCCACTGTCTGTCTAAAATATACACATCTGTATTACTCTTAGCTTAAAAAGTGTGTTGAAGTGAGGGTAAATGTTGTTTAATTTTTTAACCATAAATGAGAAGCTGCTGTTTGTGCTTCTAATAGTGACAATAACAGCGCAGATAGGAGGAATGTTGTGCAACTCTTTCTCTGTATTCTTCCTTTAAACATTATTAATCTGAAATAATTACTTGCTTGGTGTTCTCTCTGAAACTACTGACAGTGACACTTTTTACTACTAAATGGCACTAAAACTGTTGTCAAATGCATTCTTTATCTCCCAGTACTGGTACAAATACTATTTACTACCTTACCATAAACGCCTGGTGCTTTTTGCCATAAATTACATGTCATTAATAGAACCCATTTCTGGTTATTCTTCCTAATACAGTCCAGAAGACACTTTCCTCTATACATATAGTAAGTAAAAAGTCCTATATTACAGGAGTATAATTTTGAGTCTGCATGTTCCTTTGGAAGATCCAGTGAATTAACTGTGGATACACACTGATAATAAATAGTTCTCATCAGCTGGTGATTTATCTGGCTAGGATACTGTAATAGTGTCTTTCACTATACACTGAAGACATTTTGTTTAATTATTGATTATGAATTGGCCCAATGATTCCTCAGGTATGTCTAATTCTGTTGTCAGCGTGTGCGCACGGTTCTGAAAAGCTGCAATTTCTAGGCTGCTGCAGCTCAGTTGTCTGTACGCAGGCTTGGCTATATGTACACTGGCCATTTATAGACAAAAGCCTATGTCCTTCAGAGGTGTTACCCCCCTCTTCCCAAGACAAAAGTTTTGTGGTGGCAAGTACCAGTGTGATCAGCAGGTGGTATACAAGGGCCCTCTCCTGCTGACCATGAGAGTGCTGCTTGTTGGGGATGGAAGTATTTTGTCAGCAAAAGAGCTGATAAACAGCAGTTGCACTGCCCATGAAGGGGGTGAGGTGGGGCAAAGAGGGCAGTTTCCCTGGGACTCACTGATTCTGAAGGGCCTGGGGCTCTGGCCGCTGCTGCAACAGTAAGAGCAGTGCTGCAGCGTGCTTATTCTTGGCCTCCTGTGACTTATGGACCTGTAGACAGTGCAGATTTAGAGCAGCCATGGGGCTAATCTAACATACTGAAAATTTTGCAGTATTAATTTTCTTTTTATTTGACTTCATATTAAATACACTTTTGAAGTCATGCACCTTGTTAATTAGCCCTTGTTTTTAGATTTTGTTTTCTTCCATAACATTTAAATTATATAAATCAATAACTTGAGTGCCACGGTGTCCCACATCTGAACAAGTGCACAGGGCCTCAATATTGGTTCACAAGATGCAATTTACTCTGCTGATGGATGGAAAATCTTAAAGGGAACACCGTTTGGCACTGTACCTCTTACATTTCTGTTTAACTAATCACCTCACTTTTGTTTAGTTCCCCTCTCTGAAATTAAATGCCATACTGTTGAACTGCTATAGCTTTTTTTCCTGCCACAGACGTTAAATTGAATTATATGATGGTCACGCTTTCTAAGATGGTCATCAGTATAAGTTAATTGAATAATCGATTGACCTCATGAATTCCTTTTAGTTACTCAGCTATTCTGTATGCCCCAGGGGTGGGGTCAGCAGCTAGTGTGCTCTGGCTCCACTTCTGAGGAGCCCTCTGCCAGTCTGCACTGCTGCATGGGATGCCAGGCGGGGAGCTGGTCTGCGAGGGGAGCCAGTTTAAAAATCAGCTCTCCTCAGTCACCAACTGCTTGTTGCCCCATGCTGCTGCCTCTGATACAGAGGCAGCAGTGTGGAGTGGCAGCAGCCCCTGTCCAGGAGTGGGGCTGAGCTCCTGGACGTGGCGCGAGTCGGAACTGAGTTTAGTGGCCAGCAGGGGGGAGAGGAGAGAATATGCATGAAGTCTATAGCATTAACCTATAAGTTTTGGCTTATCAGTTAATGTTCTAAACTTGTACATCTCTAGTTGAGCTATATTCACCTCTTGGACCAGATTCTGTACTTCGTGTAGGACTAATTCAAGAATTGTCTTGCCTCCTGTAGGTTCCAGGAGAAGCTCTTCCAAGAAGCTGTTGCTTAAAGTGTCAAACTTATTTCTGCATTCCATCCTGAGGTGACATGTACTCAGACACTATGGGGATAGCTGAAATCCCCCCCCCTCTTCATTTTATTTTTATAGCCTCTCTAATCTCCTTTAGCATTTCAGTGACTATTAGCATCCTGCTTGCTAAATGCCTATAATTATGTGTTTGTTGCTGATTGAGTTCTGTCACCCTGTACAATTAGTAGTAGGTGCTTGCAATAGCACTAAATATTCTGTAGTATATGTTGTGAAAAAATAAAGATGAATTATTTACCAAAAATAGCTTCTTCTGAAAAAAATCAGAGCAAAAATGTGGACTTGAACATTTACAATAAACATTTGGGAACAAATTAATGGAACCGATCTTAAAGTAGAAGCAACATGCATGTTCATGTTGGCTACACATACTGACCTGAGGGCCATAGTTGCTATGTGAAGCTGTGGTTCTCTTTACTGTACTGTGACATGGTGTGGTAGGAGTGAGGATGCAGTCTGTGATGCCACATGGATTGTTGCAGTGTAGGGAGGAGCTAAAATAGAGTTCATTGACTGCAAAGGGTGGAGAGCAGTGTTTCCTCTAAGATGAGTGGCATGTCACAGGTGATTAATCAGCCCCACCCTGTCATTGAGCTCTTATTTGGTGGGGTTGATTAATCACCTGTGAAGCTCTGCTGCTAAGCAGCTTAGAGGGAACATTGGAATACAGCCTCTAATTGTTGGATTTGTAGGTAAATGAGAGTCCAGGCATTTGTTTGCTGCTGGGGAAGCCCCATTATGTCCTAGTGCATCTCACTCTCTTGACTCCTGGGCCTTTCTGCTGTATTCTGTTGCTGTCTCCATACTGTAAGTAATAGTTATCCTCCCTGTTCTCTATTTGTAGTCTGATACAGTACCAGCTTTTGAGAATCTCACTGAATATATCCTCACATCACCTCCTCCTTATTGCGGTCAGGCATTCTGCACTTATGCAGTGGTGATCCTATAAGGCAGGGGTGGGGAACCTTTTGGGCTGGGAGCTGCAGACCCACAAAAAAATCAAGTCGGCCCAGGTCAGTGAAGGTTTGTGGAATTTTTGTCTTCCCGCATGTATGTGGCCCACCAACAGAGTAGGGAATGGTGGTGGGGACGGGGGGAGAAACCCTCACTGACATGGCCCAAAACTGAGAAGCAGAGAAAGACCCTTGCATCACTGATGTAACTTGAGGTGCCAGGGGTCCCTTCATTCTCCAGCCCTGTGCGGGAGGGCCCATGGCTGCCCAGCTCTTACTACATATAAACTGCAGAGCGACAGTTGTTCCAGATGGGTGCGAGCCAGGACTGCTTGGTCCTGGCTTGTGCTGGGTCCAGCAGCCCCTGTTCATGGTGGCTGGGGCTGGCAGCAGACAGGGACTGCTACCAGAACAGCTTTTGCCCATGGCAGCAGCCCCTGTCTGCGAAGGGAAGCTTTCTGCTGCTGGAGCAGCATCTGCCCAAGTTAAGCCTTGGCCCTACCCCTCCTGCCTCCATCCTTGCTGCCTCTGATAGAGGTAGCAGTGGGGCCAGGGAGGGAGGTGGCACCATGAAGATGGTGATGGGTGGAGAGGGGGAAACCAGCATTTAAGCTGGCTCCCACAGCACTGCCTCCTGACCTAGAGGCAGTGGGGGGGAGAAGGGGAGGTAGTGAGCAGTGTTCCCTCTAAGCTCTGGGCAGTACAGCTTCATAGGTGATTAATCAGCCACACCCAGTCAGGGGCTGATTAATCACCTGTGAAGCTGTGCTGGGCTCAGTTTGGAGGGAACTCTGGAAGGGACTAGTCAGGCACTCAACTCAACAACTCGCTTATATCCCTAAAACCTGACTTTTAACTAGTTAACTGATTACCCGGATGTTATATCCCTAGTCCTTATATCAAACTTGCAATTGGGGATGGAGAATGTGAAGTGGGGGAGGCATTTGAGTCTGTAGGCAAAACTGCAGAAAAATCAGACGTATATACAGGTTGGAACTCTTAACCAGGATTCTCTGGTCTGTGAACATCCATGGGTCGGAATGGATGTTACAGAACCAGAGGGTCCCGGTGCAGGGCCAGTGGTTGGGCAATAGGTTGGCAGCAAGGCTACCTAGCAGGGCTGGGAGCTGCAATAGCTGTGGCTTGGTGGGGCAGCTGCCTGGCAATTCTCAGAGCAGGTGCAATGCATGGCCACCAAGTGGGTCAGCAGGAGGTGAAGAGCTGGCTGGGAGGCCAGTGGGCTCGACCGGAGGGCTGGTGCAAGGGTCCAGAGATGATCTCTGCTGATCGGGCAAAATCCCTCATCTGGGACTGGTCAGGTCCAGAGGGTTCTGGCCCAGGGAGGTCCAACCTATACTTGAAGCTGCCATTGTGTGGGCAAATGCCAGATTGGTCAAATTACAACAGTTAATTTTGACATGACACCAGACTTCTGCTAATGGCCCATTGTGGCAGGATAGTCATAGTCCATCTATTAAATTTCACACAGGTATTGAAGAGGACAAAGTGCTTTTTGTTAGACTGCAGCTAAAATTACACTTAAGCGCCATCAAATATGCAACAAATGATTGTGCATATGTATTTTAACACTTTTTTTTTTTTTTTTTTTTTTTTTTTAACTGCCAGACCATTTGCAACTCACCATAAAGCTTCTAGTCAGATTTATTCTCATTCTCCTGGAACTCTGCAGTAGAACACGGATTCAGTGAATTTGTTCAAATCAAGCCCTATGAAGTAGCAAAATCCAACCCTGATTTCACACACACACAAGTGAATGATGCCAGTATAAGTGGTGTTTAGCCTTTTCAGGCTATCTTCTAACAGAACCTAAGAGGGATAGTAACATTCCTAAACTTACTTTTTAAGGACATGTCCCAGTCTTTCTTGATAAAGTCCTTCTTTATGAGCTTGATGAGATCATTTTGCTTGTACCTGGGTTAGGGTAAGTTATCCTAAATGTTTGTCCATCGTAAGTTTTCTTTTATCCTAATGTTTGTAGCCAAACTGTGTTGGAAGAGAACATATCTAAATCACTTTATTTTTCATTGGAATTCCTTAGCAGGCCTGTATCTTCAGCATTGCATTACAGCATGCAGTCACAGATGTTAGGGATGTCAACTTGTAGATAACTACGTGATTAACGGATAAGCCTGGGATGGAGGCACCGGGGGAGGAGCACTGGGCCTCCTTGTGGATATGGGCTGCTACTGTGGGCAGAAGTTGGTCTTGCTGCTACGAACAGGGGCTGCTGGACCTGTCGCAAGCCAGGACCGAGCAGTCTTGGCTTGTATTGGTCTAAAGTCAGCATGCAAGCAGGCAGGAGTTGGTGCTGAGGGAGCTGGCTTAAGTCGGTTCCCCCTGTATTGCTGCCTCTATCCAAAGCAGCAGCACATGGTGGGGAGGGGGGAAGGGAAGGCTCCTGTGAAGCAGCCTCTCTGTGGGGAGCCCAGATCCCTCGCAGACAGGGCCTGCTGCCACCCTGCGCTGCTGCTGCCTCTATATGGGTATGTCTACACTACCCCGCTAGTTCGAACTAGCGGGGGTAATGTAGTCATCCGCAGTTGCAAATGGAGCCCGGGATTTGAATTTCCTGGGCTTCATTTGCATGAAACCGGCCGGTGCCATTTTTAAATGCCGGCTAGTTCGAACGAGGTGTACAGCTAGTTCGGATTAGAAGCCTAATCCGAACTAGCTAGTCCATGCCGTGTGTAGCCGTGCAGCACGGGGTCCGAACTAGCCGGCATTTAAAAATGGCGCCGGCCGGCTTCATGCAAATGAAGCCCGGGAAATTCAAATCCCGGGCTTCATTTGCAACTGCAGATGACTACATTACCCCCGCTAGTTCGAACTAGCGGGGTAGTGTAGACATACCCTATAGGAGGTGGCAGGTGGGAGCCAGTTCGTGTGGGAAACCATTTTTTTAAACCGCCTCCCACCTGCCACCCCACACTGCTGCCTTTGATAGAGAGGCAGCACCACAGGGTGATAAGGGACTCCTCAGGAGCGGGGTTGGAGTACACTGGCTGCCAGTCCCACCCTGGGGAACTCTAAGATAGTTGTGTAATTGCTAACATTTCATGTGATTACACGACTATTCAGTTACACGCTATCTAACTTCCCTAGCAGACATGCCTGCAACTATTGCTAATCTGAAGTTCTGTATTTGGATTTTAGGCCTTCAAGCAAGTAACCAGGGAAATATCAAAAGCTGCTCTGTGATGGCATTTCAGAAATGATGTATTTTTGTAGCAAGTGTCTCATCTGCACTTAAGTACTTGAGGTGGGGAAAAAAATGAAGCTTGTTAAATTGGCTGCTCACTAGTCAATTAATCCAATACATTTCCTAAAGTGTTGGGGGAGAGGAGGGGTAGAACTCTGAAGACTGCTCTGAGCAGTTATGATGAATTTGCCATCTTATTCAGTGTTGGTTTGAATCCAGGCATATCTTGACCATATTATAACTACTAGGGTAACAAACTACTCTGAGTCAGTTGCTAAGTAATGAAGTGTCTTGACAAAGGTCTGGGCACAGGTAGCCAAGAGACACTCCCATCTGGCTCTCTACAAATATTAGACCACCTTTCCCTGTACTTAGATAAACATGTAGCACGTAGTGCTCCTGCAAACATATTAAGAAAATTCCCACTTCATCATAGAGCCGCTCAATTGTCTAAAGTTAAATGCAAGTAGTAATCAGTTATTCAGCATGTTTCAAAATATGTTTGGGATTCAATTATTTATTCTATCTATAACCTTTTTCTCTCTTCTTCCAGATATATGTATAATTGTGGATATTAGTAACATAAGCATATCACATTGTTTATAATGCTCCCTTCTGGTTCTTGTTTTTGAGTGGCTTTGAGTTAAGAACCTTGTTGATTTAATTGACACTTAACACATTACATTTGCCTTTCTAGTCGGCGAGGCTCTGGCCTGGGCAAAAGAGGAGCAGCTGAAGCTCGCCGACAGGAAAAAATGGCTGATCCTGATAACAACCAGGACGGAGTTAATTCTTCAGCTGCACGTACAGATGAGACTCCACAAGGAGCAGCAGGTAAACAGAAACACAAACTGCAATACCTGTTCTCTGGTACTCTGTAAAACATTGATGTAAACCTTGTTCAGGCCGCAGGATTGCCAGATTCCATTAGTTTGTCAGCATATTTTTTCCCTACCATCATTAATCAAATGACACGTGCGTAAAGCAAGGGCATGGGAAGGGAGGTGTGTGCTGATTGCAAATCACACTGACCATGAAAGCCAAGCAGTCCCTCTACCAATCGAAGTGCTGCTGCAGTTCAGACTGCACCCCCTCTCTGCAAATTCTAAGTACTCAAGTGCAGTTTGAAAAACTACTCTACCCTATCTTAGCTATGACAATCTTGCAACCCACAGAGATGGAGGGCCACTTATGTGGCCCACTCGCTAGCCTAGGTTGCCCATCACTGCCTTAGAGTATTGGACTTCTTTTTTGTTTAAAAAGTGGGGGTAAGGAAAGGCATAAATGAATTGCTAATGTCCCTTGTGGAAGCTGACTGATCAGGGGACTACTGCTCAGGTATTGAGCTGCAGTTGTGTTCAGAAGCCTTTTGGTTATGTGATAAGCTTTGAACTCCCTTCCAAATTAGTGTACAGTACTAGTAATATTGCTGTTTCTATATGGTAGATAACAAACATAAGTTAGGGTACATCTACAAAGCAGGGCTGAAGTCGGAATAAGTTACGCAACTTCAGCTACGTCAATTGCATGCCTTACTTTGAAATAGCTTATTTCTGCTTTCAGCGCTGTCTATACAGCAGGAAGTCCAGGGAAGAGCACTCTTTCTCCAACTTCCTTACTCCTGGTAAAATGAGGGTTTACAGGAGTCAGTAAGAAGCCTCCAGCTCGACATTATTTTGACATTATGTTGAAATAACTGCTTGTAATTTAGTCGCAGACTGTGTTTATTTCAGAATAACATCAATTATTTCAAAATAATGCTGGTGTAGACGTACTCTTACTGTGCTTTTTGACAAGTTACTGTCAGAACCTGTGTCTAACCAGCCAATACTGTGTGATTCTTTTACAGTAAAGAACTTTTGGTTGGTTTGTGATATACAGTTATGAAAGTATTTTTGTACCTCTTGATATTAACCTACATGTTCTAGCTTTAGAGTACTTACAGAAAAGTCTTTCCCTAATAATCTTTGCCAGAATCTGAATTATCAGCCTTCCTGTACTCACTATGCTGCAGTAGGAAAAACTGTTCACAAAGTTAGTCATCTCCTTACACTGAAGAGTCCATTATTCCCCAAACAGTTTTATTGAAATAATTGCAAAGTAACTTAATACTCATTATGAGCCATCTGTCCCTAATTGAGCACATCAGTTAATTTCAAGTCTCCAACAATTATATTGGCTTTTGGGGGTGAGGGGAACTTTAAAATGGTCAGGATTGAATATAAGGCATTGATGTGTTTTAGTGCAGTGTAATAAATAGGATTACTTAAACCGAATTCATAGACTTCATTCAAAGCTATGCGTGTATGTCTGAAAATACTGGTTTCAGAAGTGCATTGAAAACTTGGTTGTAAGTTATGATGGAGAAACCCTAGAACTTACATAGGATGGAATCTCATGAATTTACAATTTTAAATTGTAATCTTAAATTGTGTAAGGCTCACCAGCAATGTTAGGTATCGTGTAATTGAATAGTTGTATAACCGCATGAAATCTTGGCAGTTACACGAATATTTGATAGTCCCCAGGGGCTATATCTGAAGCATCAGTGCAGGGTGACAGGTGGGAGCTGGTCCGCCGGGGGAGCCAGTTTACAAACCAGCTTCCCACACAGACCAGCTGCCTACCTACTAGTGCTGCTGCCTCTGATACAGAGGCAGAAGCACAGTGTGACAGCAGCGGAAGCTCCCCATGGACTGCAGCTGCTTCACAGAAGCCTCCCTGCCCCCATCTCCTCTTGGCACTGTTGTAGAGGCTGCATTATGGATGGGTGGGGCAGGTGGCACCGTGGAGCTGGTGCTGGGAGGAACAGGCTTTTAAGCCAGCTGCCCACATCCCCAGCTCCTGCTTACTTCCCCTTGCTGCTTCTGTAGGAGACAAAGTGTGTGTGTGGAGTAGGGGGACAGGCAGGCAAGGCAGACAGTTCCTTGGAAGCTGACATCCCATGTGCATCAGCTCCTGCCTGCCCCCCTCACCCGCCAGGCTGCTGCCTCTCTCTAACAAAGGCAGCAGTGGGTGGAGGGGGGAGGCAGATCCGGTGCTCCTCATGGGCACTGGCTCCAGTGCTCCTTCCTCCTCCCTTGTTGCCGCTGATACAGAGGCAGAAAAGGGGAGGAGTGCATGGAGTGGACAAGATGAACCATCATGCAGTGGATTACACATTGACACCCCTAGTTCTCACTATTAATTTTTTGTTAATATTGCTTGAATGAATCTTAGTTAAAACAGGGTATGTTAGGAGTGTGGTCCAATTGCTGCTGAAGTCAGATATTTAGTTACTGTTTTTAAACAGAAGCAGCATTAATGTGTTGAATACACTTAAGAAATAAATCTTAGACATGTCAGTGTTACTCAATTATATTTTTTTTTCTTCAGCATCTAGTTCTGTTGCGGGGGCTGTCGGCATGACAACATCTGGAGAAAGTGAGTCAGATGATTCTGAGATGGGAAGACTACAAGGTAAAAGGCTTTTAACATATTTATATGATGGGTTGGTACCTGTACATTGTATTATTAAAAACATTATTTTGATATTTTTCTCTAACAGTTTAAAAAAAAACTACTTTTTTTTTTCTGTGAACATGCTGCTTTTCCTATTATGCATTATGCAGTGGAAGAAACTGGTATAGTAGACACTCAAGAATTTGGCAGTACTAGAGTAGGCTGAACTTTGAGTGTCTTAACTGATGGTGTGCTACACTAGAACTTTTTGCACTGGTTAATGATTTTCCAACCCAATAAACACTG
Source organism: Pelodiscus sinensis (assembly GCF_049634645.1). NCBI lineage: Eukaryota > Metazoa > Chordata > Testudines > Trionychidae > Pelodiscus > Pelodiscus sinensis. Next base: position 20,400,247 of record NC_134720.1, on the reverse strand, counting down.
TTGAAACAGTGTTATTTGAAACAGACGACTTAATATGGAATATAGTTCATAAGTTTGTTTGTTCCTCAAATATGAAAAGATGCGAATAGCTTTCAGTTACAAAAAAAAAAAAAAAAAAAAACACAACTGCAAGTTTAATTAGGCCTACCAAATTAATTATTATTATTTTTTTTTTTTTTTGGCATCTGCTCTTCAACACTCACCTTTATTCCCAGATTTTGACCAAGTAAAATCCAGTTGTGGTAAAAAATATATTTGCTTTTTTGACTGGACTGCACAGAAATGCATGTCCTTCCAGAAACTGACAATTTTGGCAATATTCTGCATTTAACTTTCCTGTCATAGAATCATAGAGCTGAATGAGATCTCAGAAGGCCATCAAGTCCAGCCCTCTGCCCAAGACAGTACCAATCTCAATTAAATCAACCCAGCCAGGGCTTTGTCAAGCCGAGACTTAAAAACCTCTAGGGATGGAGATTCCACCATCTCCCTAGGTAACCCGTTCCAGTACTTCACCACCCTTCTAGTGAAACGTTTTTTTCCTAATATGCAACCTAGACCTCCCCCCACTGTAACTTGAGACCATTGCTCCTTGTTCTGCCATCTGTTACTACTGTAAACATATCAACAGTTTTCTAGTACTATGGTGCAAGGAATTGTGTTCATTTGCAGAGGAAACAATCTAGGTTTGCTTTAAAAATCTGTCTCTTCAATTCTTATATGTTCGAAGGGATGGGGGAAAGGGAATACTTGCTTTCTGTCAGTTCCTCCAGTGCGAAGCAAATTGAATAATTAATTTTTTTTGTTATTAATACTAACCACCCATTTGTAATATTGGTGCGTAACATTCAGATTAGCTGCAGTTCAAGTAAGGACATTTTAGGTAAGAAAAACAGGATGACTTCATATAATGTTAACGATCTGCTGCTTCCAGAAGTTTTTAGACTCTAGCAAGTCACTCACCTAACAATTAACAACTACATTTGCCATGCTTTTCTCTCCGATTAATTACATTAGTCCAGTTCTTTATATAAGTGTACAGCTTATTGTTCTGCCCAATTCCCTTGTTTTTGCCATTCTGCTTGAACTATTTTACAGTAGTTCTCATTCTGACTGAAACTAGTCTATTATTTCTAGTATTAAAAATACGTATGCATGTTTTATGTTCATGTAAATACTTGAGAGTAACTGACACAACTCCAGAATTCCTCCTGGCTCTTTATTTTAAAAAAAGGTATCTTTTTTACAACCTTGATAATCATACTTGAGTAAAGGGTAACCTTAGAAGACAAGTAGTTCACTTCTCTTTATTGGTGTTGGGAAAAATCTATGTGGTGGTGGTGGCGGTGTTTATATCTATACATTTTCAAAGCTGCAGAACTTCAAATTGTAAGTTCATGATATTTAGTTTTATGGGAGCTTTTTTTTGAAAATGGTGGTTTAATATCCTATGTTTGCTTTTAGCTCTTCTAGAAGCGAGGGGTCTTCCTCCTCACTTATTTGGCCCTCTTGGTCCTCGTATGTCACAGCTTTTCCACAGGACAATTGGAAGTGGAGCTAGTAAGTAAACTTCATCTTATTTCTTTCAGCAGCTGTCAGACTGGTTAAACTTGGCTACTAGTAAATCTGATGTTACCTATGTAAGGATTTAAATACAACCAACTTTAACAATTAAATTAGTGAATAACAGTAGTGTAGGGAACTCAGTACATTAAAGTTAAGCCAAACTTTAGAAACTTAAGAAAAGAAAAAAGTTAATGCTTATAGCCAAATGTTCCACAACTATGAGCAAAGGGAGTGAAGTAACAAGTTTTAAAATACCATCTTGTTTCTCAAGATTTAGTTTGGCTTATGTATACTTCTTTAACAGGAAGAATCTGTTAATTCATCTGAAACAAGGATTCTTTTTATGGTTTTGGGAAAACCATATTCAGTACTATGTTTTTAAAATCTGTTTGGGGCATGGATGGTATCTCTAATGCAAACTAGTCAGATGAGCTTGAAATCATTTTAGAGAAATCCTTCTTTGTTTGAACATCTCTTTTAAACATAGGCCAGTGCTGTCAGCAGGGACTACTACAGACCACATTCTACCCTCTTCATACTGTCACCTCAGCAGGCTAGGATGCTTACCTCCCAATCAAAAGAATTTGGAGACGGCCCAGTTACCAATCTTGCCAGCACCTCACAACTGACAAAGGGATGTCATCTGCCAACTAGATATTTCGTGGTAGCCTAATGTTTGCTGCTCCAGTGGTATATGCTTCATACTTCCAAAAAATAAGTGGTTCACCCAATACGTTAGCCATCTTACCTTATGCTAGCTGGTTTGGTAAGTTTAGCATAGCTGCTCTTCTATGCTCATTTCAGGTGCATGGCAAGGGAAGCTAAGAAAACAATGGACCTAAAAAATGAATGAAATCACAGAATACACAGAAATCAAACTTTCTGTTGGGAAAGACAAGTGACAGAACATAAATTATATTAAATAACTTTACTTTCATAGGTTCTAAAGCCCAACAGCTTCTTCAGGGGCTCCAAGCCACTGATGAAAGTCAGCAGCTACAGGCAGTAATTGAGATGTGTCAGTTGTTGGTCATGGGGAATGAAGAAACATTAGGTGGATTTCCAGTCAAGAGTGTTGTACCAGCTTTGGTAAGGATCCAGTTTGTTTATGTATATCTATGTGAAAAATAGCGTTTAAATAGTATAGCAAAAGGATTAAACAGTGAAATAGAAGTACTCTTGAAACTTCTACATTTAAGAGGTGTCTGGTAGCCTCTGGTTCATCTAGACTTAAAAATGGCATTCAAGACTTATGATATAAACAAAATATTTTCACTTTTCAACAGCTTTCTGTAATCAGATGTAGTTTAACAAATAACTAAACCCCTCTCTCTATTTTAGGTCCCATGGTTGCCATGCTTCCATGGTAAAAGGGGGGAAAAAACCAATAGGCTAATGTACTCCTACAGATTTCTTGGGTAGCTGTGAGGCTTCTAACTGGAGTGTGAACTAGCTGGAGAGGGGAGCATTGTGTGTTTAAGTAGGATTGAATGAGGGGCAATGGCTTTTTATGTAGCCAGTGTAATGAGTACTGGCTCATGGGAGCATTTGATGCCTAAAAACTACATAAAAAATAATGTATGGGTTGCACTTCAGAGGACTAGGAAGATGCCTTGAATATAGAGGCTAAGCAGCCCCCGTCATAAATACATACACTTTGATGGGCCAGATGAAAAGCTGTCCACTTGCACAGACATGTCTGTGTGTACCTGGCTAAATATTAGAACTCAGACTGCTATAGTACTCTGTTAAGGAATGTGTATTTATATAGGGTCTGCTGACCATTTGTCATCAGGTGTATGGCAGTTTTCCCCCTCCTTGTACAACACAACTCAAAAGTAAAATGTCTCCTTTGAAGGGGTTCATTATTCTAATGCTTGTCATATATGCATTGATTTCCATAGATTTCTCATTAGTCTGCTAGTTCATCTTCCACCCATGTATGCATGGTAACAATCCTTTCACCTCCTCAGTTGCAAGGATTCTCTACAGTCCTTTCATTAGGATCTTCGAACAGTCCTTACAGAAGTCCTTTATAGTTTCTGGCAATCTTGGGGCTTCATATGTAGGCCCGCCTGAGTCTCTCTTGCTTTCTTGGAAGAAGCCTAATGGCAACAATTGTTCCCTTTTAGGCTTCCCAGCAGTACACTCCATGCTGTCCTCCACCTCTACCATAGCAGTGCCTATAGGCTATAAAAGACAAGCCCTCAGTGTATCAACATGTGGTCCCTGGGGACTTCAAGTTCCAGATTTTGGCATTAAATGGAATGATGATCCTTAACAGATGTTAAGCTGCATTCTCTGCTGTTGAAAGTACATTTCTGCTTTTAAATTGGCTTTTGTTCTCCTGTAACAATTTCCATGGAATACTGTAGTAGCTGTTGTGATAACTTCAAAAAGATCGTGTCTCGAGTCACAATAATTTCAGTTATAGTTAAGAGGTTTTCACATTTGTAGAATGCAAGAAAACTATCTTTTTGATAACTTGTACCAAATTAAGAAATGAGTAATCTGTTCTGATCTTTCTCTTTGTAGATAACGTTGCTACAGATGGAGCACAACTTTGATATTGTAAGTGACGAGAGATAAGAGCTAACTTTTTTTTTCCTGCAAATTTAATATGATGATGATGGAAAAAACTTTTTTTCTTTTTTAATAGATGAACCATGCTTGTCGAGCCTTAACCTACATGATGGAAGCACTTCCCAGATCATCTGCTGTAGTGGTAGATGCAATTCCTGTCTTCTTGGAAAAGGTAGCAGTAGCCATGTTCCTAAGTAATGAAAATTAGTACACATACCTTAAGGACAAACTTTTAACTTTGAATAATCCCCATAACTGTCCATGCATCCACCCAAACAAGTACACTGCTGCTTCTGCTGTCATAACATAGTGACTAATAAAAAATGAATTGGAAGTTAAGAAACTAGCCTTAAATGTTGTAAATCAGTATAGTAAAACCTGTGTTATCTGGCACACCAAGGAATTAGGGCATGCTGGCAACCTAAAAATTCTGGTTATCGGGGGTAGGGAGGAAGCTGTGTGGGGCCTGCGGAGGGGGAGGGTCACAGGAGCCATGCGGGGGCCGCTATGTGGCCTGGTGGTGGGGGGGTTGTGTGGAAGTTGGGGGGCAGGAGGCGGAGATGGCAAGCCAGGGGAGAGGGCGGGAGCTGCGAGGGGCGGGGAGAGGGGTGCTGGCCTGCTAGGGGTGCCAGGAGCCACGGAGGGAGCCAAGATGCTTGATGCTTGCTTCCGGCTACCGTTCGCTCTTCCCCCAAGTACATGCTGCATACTCGTCTGAGGAGTGGCCCATTACTTAAAGGGCTAGTTTCCTTTGTTTGTTTGTTTGTTTGTTTTTTGCTTTTCCCAGTGTCAGACATTTGCCAGCTTCTACAGTTTTCCAGATGTTTAAGTTCCGGATAGCACGGGTTTTACTGTACCTGGTTTATGGGAAACACAAATTACATTTCCAACTGACACAGCAAGGAAATCCATGTTCCTTTCAGTTCTGATTAACTCAGTTCACCACCACCTTCTTTTATGCTTTCACATGAGGCTAGGTTAACCAGTAAGCATCGCCTTTAATGTATGATGCTTACTGGTTCCAGTTAACTGGTGGAGGCTGGAGCACCTCTCTACCTATGGTGTAATCAACTACAAGCTAACATCCTTAATCTCTATGCTGTCAAATGCTTTTCATAGTCGATGAAGGCAATGCATAAAAACAATGTGTATTTCCTTGAGTGTTCCAAAAGCTAGTTTATAATGAGGATATGGTCCATTGTGCTGAAATTGCTTTGCTTTGAAAACCTTCCTACTCTCTCAGACTCTTGAAAAGCATCAGCTAGTGGTTATTTTGGTGAACAGCTTGTAGACATGTCATACTGGACGATAGTTCTTTAGTTCACAATCACCCTTCTTGGACAGCAAAATGGGTGTTTGACTCCTTCTAGCTGGATGGTACCTTCTACCTTTCCAAGTAACTGCTACATCTCTAAGCAAGAGTTTTGGAGAGATCTTGGCCTCCAGCTCTTATCTTTTCAGTCTCTTTTCCTGGAGCTTTTCCTTCCTTCATTTGGTAACCATGAGGAGGACCTGGAATATGTCTCCTGACCAATACTTCAATAGATTGAGAACCTATTCCCAGTTAAAATTAATACCTACAGGAAATCAGGTAACCAGGCAGATGTGTGAAGATATGTACTTAAGTGCAGTGTTGCTCTTAATGGTGTCCTTTAATATTAGTTTTATTACAACTTCCAACTTTTTCTACAGTTCCTAAAATCCTATAAAACTGTTTTGCCTTACAATAGGTGTTAGAGCCATTTGCTTTAAGAGAGCCCCTAAATTTAAACCTGTTTTTCTGAAGTCTTTTTTGGGGGAAGGGCGAAGGTATTACAAAGCTAGTTGTGACCTGAGTTTTGTTTCTATAATTCAATACTGAAATTTCATACACTACATATGTACTGTACTGTGTACAGTTTGTACCACAGAAACACTTCGGGTACATTATCTTTGAAGTCCTTTTAATGAAATGTTTGAGAATTCAGTACTTAAGATCAAGTACTAAAAACTGAGTTTGTGTTATTTTAAACGTGAAAAGCCTTTAAACATACTACTTTTATAAAAGTAGAAAATTTGTAACTTCACATTAGAGGATGGGAAGTATTAATGTAGATCAGAATTTTTATTCTTGTCAAGCCAGTTTCTAGAGACTGATATTATTGACTAGTAACTCATTTCATTACTTTCTTTTGTTCTAGCTGCAAGTTATTCAGTGTATTGATGTGGCAGAGCAGGCACTGACTGCCCTGGAGATGTTATCACGTAGACACAGTAAAGCTATTCTTCAGGCAGTAAGTATTTTTCCCTACTAGAAAGAAAAAGGATACTTGCTTGACATTTGTTTCCTCCTTTAGATGGGTCTTAGATCACACACTGGGTAATTCACAAGTACTTCCCAATAAGTAATTGATGCCCAGAAATTTCTGTCTCTGTATGCCACTGACAGAGAACACTTCTCTTTAACAGCTTTCTGTATTATAGGGTGGGTTGGCAGACTGTCTGCTGTATCTGGAGTTCTTCAGCATAAATGCCCAGAGGAATGCACTAGCTATTGCTGCCAACTGCTGCCAGAGCATCACACCTGATGAGTTTCACTTTGTTGCAGATTCTCTGCCACTGCTTACACAAAGGCTAACCCATCAGGTAAGAAGCCATTATAAAATCTTGACTAGTCATTTTGCTATGCTACGGAGGCATGAAACTGCTGGTAGCTCTTAATGCAAATTTTTAGAGGTTCTTTTAAAAACTAAATAAGCCCTGAAACATTTTAGACCTATATGTTGTAAACTGTTATGGCTTAATAGTTTATTCCAGCAGAATAAAAAACAATTGTGTTTAAATAACACTGTCTCAAATCAGTCTTGATATATCTCATCAATAGAGATGAGGAAAGCTGGTTTAGGGAGTCATCCAGTGCAGGTATGAAATGTTGTTTGAAAGTACCTAAGTTACCTCTTACTTCTTCCAATCTGATATGAAGTAGGATCCCAAGAAGAATTATGAAACTTCACATTGGATAGTCTGTTTAGTGGACAGTCGACTTAATTTTCAAAGTTAGAATTTCTTCAGAATTTCTGAAGACCCTGGTAAAACACCTGGTGAATAGCTTTTACAGACTATGTATTCAGATTAATACATATCTTCTCCATTTTAGGGATGTTAAATTGCATTTAATCAACTAGTTGATGGAATTTCTGTTGATTAGTCGATAAACGGGGGAAACTGCAGAGCCACAGCAGAGGTAGCTCCAGGCTCTGAGAGCTATCCCTGTTGCAGCTCTGCCTTTTACATGTATTAAGAGCCTGGTGGCTCTTGAGACATTTAAAAGGCTGAAGCGCAGTGTGGGGGACCAGGCGGGAGCTGGGACAGCTAATATCCGGCTCGTGGCATGTCCCCACCCCCAGCTGTGCTTCACCCATTTAAATATCTCAAGAGCCTACCAGCTCTTAATGCATTTAAAAAACAGAGGCATGCTGCACTCAGTCCTTGGCTATGCCTCTGCCTCCCTTGCCCCCCACGGAGATGGTGCTGAGAGGGAGACAGCTTTTAAGCACCAGTTCCTGCTTCTCCCTCCCCTATAGTAGATAGTCACTACTCTACTATCCGATAAGCTTAAGCTTATTGGATAGTGGACTAGTCGCTTACATCCCTATTCAGCTATAAACTTGATTTCACAAGTTTTCATCTTTAAAATGATCATCCACGTAAATTTAATTCTTGATGTGCATGCACATAAAATCTGATTCTTTTGAATAACAGTGTCTTTTGGGCCCATGCCTGCCTTCTGAGTGTCTCACTCCATGTGGCTGAGGACATAAAGGGCAGGGCACTTGCAACCCACTTTCATTTCCTTCTTAGCATGTATGTCTGAGAGAGAATCCTCTATGGTCAGTGTTCCTTGCTCTTGGTGAGTATTTAGCACAGTTTGGACATTAAATTTAGATTTTCCTTGGCAGTTACCTTTAGATATTTCAGGACAGAGTAGTGATGTTGCTTCTCTACAGGGATCTCTCCCTTTCTCAATAGTGGTAAATTGGCAAGTGTTGACTTCTGAGTGAGGCTTCCTTTTGTGGGACAGACCATCCACACTTTTGAATAAATTGATGGAATAGCAGAATTCCCTCATGGCAAAGGGCTGAACTGCACCCCCAGTGGTAGTTGATGCATCAGACACAGTCGCTAAGTCTATAGCCATCACAACCGCAATGAAGGAAGTCTTTCTGACTTGCAGGTATCGTGAATTCCCAAGCAGATTCATGTCACCATCAGAGATCTCTTATTTGATGTCAGTGGCCTTTTAAATTTTGGCCAAGAAAAGCCCACCTTAGCAAGTTGGAGCTCTGTCCACTAGGTAGCCTCATACCAGAGTACCAATGTGGAGTTTGAGCCACTGATTTATAGCCAGGTGTAAGTTTCTGGGTTGCATATTAGTTTTGGTAAACCTCCTCTTATCCACATCTTAGCTCCAGGGCAACTGCTTGTTAATGACCAAGAATATAATCTCTGTGGATAATCACTTGGAGAGAACAGTTGACAGAAATGAACGCTCTTTCAGATGTTGTATCCACACAGATTCTATGACCCACCGTCTATCAGTGTGGATAGAAATCCTGCTTCAATAGGACATTTGAGCTAAGGAACTGGGTGTAGGTTGTGGTAGCTCTTCCCTTAAGCCCTCTACTACAGGGAGCAAGAGGCTGCACCAGGCACAGGCATGGCCCCGGCAGATATGTTTAGAAGAATCTGTTCTTGTGCTCATGGGATGTGTGCCCCAAGAGTAGAATCTGTGTATAATTACATCCTGAACCACAGGTTACTTTCCTATTGGGGAGGATTAGTGAGAGTATCACTTAAAGTCTTACATCTTGTAGTGTTGAGCACTATACATGTGTATTAAGTATGCGTGAATATAATCTTAAACTTTATTGGGGGTAGTGGAATAATGTACATGTTGGCAAGAGGTATCTATAAGTGGCAAAACCTATAACTCATGTCCTGATATTGTATGTGTTAACGTTAACTTCAATTTATTTATTTACATACTATAACTATACACAAGAATATTTTTAAGAAAGGAAAAACTGGGGATGAATTACATGTGGGTCAGTTAGCAAACAGGGTTGTGTTTTTTGTTTTGTGGGTAGTCATGAAATTTGATTTGGCATAATTTCAGCCATTTGACAAGAGGATTAGAGAAGTTATGTGTAAGAGCAACTTTTAAGCAAAATTACAAAAAGACTAGAAAACTATTTTAGGAGAAGTGACTCCTCTTCCCCCACCACCCCTTCCGAGAAGCTTAATTTGCCTCATGCTGTGACACTTCAGTCTTCTGTGACATCTGTATATCCTGGATGCTTGTAAATTGGCATTACGGCTGCCTGCGTTTTCCAATTTTGAGAGATTGTGCAAATATATTAAACTTATATTTGGTCATCTAAAATGGAGTAATTCTCCTTGAGTTGAATAGTCTTACGGGGTGAGCCATACCAAATAATCTGTTCGTGGAAGCTGTTCTTGCTGTAAAGAATTCAGAGGTTATTTTTATCACTTCTAAATTGAAATCTACTAAAAGTAGGGTTTCAGTTATCGGTGTTTTAGGGGGAACGGAACTTTTGTGCAGAATTATATGTAAAATAGTCTCTAGAATATCTTTCAATATATGTATATTTTTTAAAAATAGGACAAAAAATCAGTAGAAAGCACTTGTCTCTGTTTTGCACGGCTAGTGGACAACTTCCAACATGAGGAGGTAAGTGATCTATCTCTTGTACTTTTAACAAAAAAATTTTTTTTTTTAAAATTGGACTAGAATTTTCTGAATTGTTCTTTTAGTGATTGCTCATGTCAATTCAAGTAGGTTATGTGCACCGTGTGCCTGATAATCTGAAGGTTTTTCCATGTTGGGTCTGCTCTGGAACCCTCTAGAGTGGTGCCTTTATGGCTGTGTATGTGGGTCCCTGCCAACCCATCACCTTTTTATTTCCTTCTTACCACCATTGACGGTTGTTGGAGAAACTTCTCAATTGCATTAACAAGTGCATCCCATGGTGGATATTCTGGCCCCAGAAGGACTCTAAGGGTAGTTCTGCCCTTATTAACAGGGCTCGACAAATAATGCAGTCTACTCGCCCATGGCTAGGTAGATTCCAACCTGGAAGAGCCGGGTTCGGGCGATCTGCGCATGCACAGATCGCCAGACAGCACAACTGGCGAGCAGGGCATGCCGCGGTTCAGCGAGCCCTGCTTATCAGTATAGATATTTTAGAGATATATTGTGCATCCCTCTGTCTGCGGGGTCTTTTGTTCAATAACTTCTCCTACATTGTAAAAGCTAGGACCACCAAATTTGGTATGCAGCTTCCTCTTCTCCTAACTCAAAGCAAGGGTTGTGCCAGGAAAACAGATGTACCTGGAATTTGACTGTTTTTCATACCATGCCTTTCGTACCCCAAACTAGAGTGTCTCCACCTCACATCATGGAAACTCCATGGGTAAACCAGTTAGAGCTCCAGTTTGGTTAGGGAAGTTCTTCTGGGCAGAAGGAAGCTCTCCACTAAAGCCACTTATCTGGCCAAGTGGCAAAGGTTCTCCATTTGCTTCACGTAGAAGGGCACCTCTCTGCTGTGGTCCTCAATTACATTTAGATTGACCTTTTTACTCTACTTAAAGCAGCAGGGGTTGGCAGGTTCATCAATCAAAGTGCACTGGTTGCTATTTCTGCTTTCCATCTGGGTGCATCAGGGTTGTTGGTATTTGCTAACTCTATTGTTGGGCACTGTCTGAAATGGTTAGAGACCGGGTGTACTCCCAGGGGTGACAAATGATCCCTCCTAGGTTTCTTAACCTGGTGTTCTCAAAGCTCATGTTGTGGGGGGTGGGGCTTCAAACCTCTAACAACTAGTTATCTACTTTACTTTACTTCTCTTGGAAAATCTCATTCCTCGTGGCTATCCCTACCTGGCAGAGTGTCTGAGCTCAAAGCTTTAACATCTGATCCTCTTTTTACAGGACAAGGTATAGTTGTAGCTGTACCCAGGCTTTCTCCCTAAAGTTCTCTCTCAATTTCATGCTAATCAGGACATCTCTTTATCTGTGTGTTTCACAAAACTGCATGCTAATGACAGGGGTTGCATGCTGTATTCCCTGGACATGAGATGAGTGCTAGCTTTTTACACTAAGCAGACAAAGCCATTTAGGAAGTTGACACAACTCTTCCTCACCAGGGCAAAAGAGACTAATTTTTTTTTTTCTTGAATCACAGGCTGTATTAGGACATACTATGATCTAGCAAATATTCCAGCCCCAGCATTGACAGCACATTCCATGAGAGGGCAAACTTCTGCAGCATTCCTAGCACAGGTCCCCATTCACAACATCTGCAGGATGGTGCCCTGGTCGTCTGTTCATACCTTTTATATCGCACTATGCCATCACACAGCAGGCTAGAAATGATGTTGCATTTGGTAGAGCAGTGCTTCAGACTGCAATTCGTGTGAACTCCGACCTCCTCTTCAGGGAACTGCTTGGGAGTCACCTATTTGTAATGGCCATGAGCTATCACTTGAAGTAAAAATGGTTGTCTATCTTTTGTGACGGTTGCTCTTTGAGATGTGTTGCTCAGGTCTATTCCAAGACTCCCCCTCCCCCACCTCCATTGTCTGGCAATAAAGAAGTGGAGAGATGGCAATTTAGCAGGAGCTATGTACACAGTCCTGAAAGCACCACTCCAGGGGCTCCACAGTGGACCTATGGGTACTGCTAGAGAAAAACCTTTCAACATTTGTGCACATAGTATACACACACTTACTTGAAAATGGACACGAACAACACATATTGAAGAACAACAGTTATGAAAGGTCGGTAACTGTTTTTTTTCCTTCCTTTTATTTCTTAAAGAATTTGCTTCAGCAGGTTGCCTCTAAGGATTTGCTCACAAATATTCAGCAACTCTTGGTAGTGACTCCTCCCATCCTGAGCTCAGGAATGTTCATCATGGTGGTGCGCATGTTTTCCTTAATGTGCTCCAATTGTCCTACGCTAGCAGTTCAACTTATGAAGCAAAGTAAGTGTATGTTTTCTCCTTGTATGTCTACATCCTTTTTTTACATGGCACTTTTATTAGAATAGGAAACATAGATATTAAATATTACTGACTTTATTAAACACTCTATAATATACCACACTTTCCTATAGGAACATGTGGAATCAAGAAAAAGCAATACAAACTGGACTTCCCTGGTCCCAAATAGGGATGTAATAGTGTAGTGATTAACTGATGAGCAAAAGCTTATAAGTTAATGATATAGACTACACGCATTTCCCTTCCCCACCCCACCAGTAAATTTTTTAGCAGGCTGGCCAGCAGACTGGCTCAGCCCTGACTTCAGACGGCAGCAGAATATGGCAACAGGCAGTCGGTCTGCGAGGGGAGCTGGTTTTTAAACCGACTCCCTTCGTAGACCCCCTCCTGCTTGGCACCCTGTGCTGCTGCCTCTGATACAAAGGCAGCAGTGCAGAGTGGCAGGGGGCTTCTCGTGAGTGAGACCAGAGTGTAATATCTGCTGGCCTCACTCCCCAGGGACTTATAGAATAGTCAACTAACCAATAGGAATTCATGAGGTTAACCAACTATTCAATCAACGGATATTAAACATCCCTAGTTGGAAACCCTTAGGTCCTAACCCATCCTGAAAAGGGAATTTTGCTGGCCCTGGCCCATCGCCGTGACTCCCGGCCACTGGGACTCTGGCCTGAAAACCTCCAAGGTCGTAGTGGACCTCAGATGTTGCTGGACCACAGAGCCCCAGTTTAGGGAGGTGACAAAGTAATATTTGTACCGATTTTTGCAGTGTAGTTAGATGGGCTGTCCCTTAAATCTTTTTTTTATCTTAAGCTCTCAACTTTCACTGGAAGTTTTAAACTAGTTTGAGTTAGTACTAATCACTTAAACTAATTCCATCACAACATTATGACAATTGTTCCAACTAAGTTTATGGGCAGGGAAAGTGTGCATTAAATAAACACTGTTCTCTCATAATATTTCCTAAAAACATCAGTGTCATTGTAATGTTGTCTGCAGTTCTAGCTTAGACCCTTCTTTCTACTGTGCTAATTGGCTTTCACTACAACTTCCTTCCATCCCTTTCTAACCTTAGCTTCAATACTCTGCATGCTCTCTTCCTTTCTTTGTTCCCATTCTGACAACATTCTCATCAGTCTTCCCTCAAGTTCTTTCTGTTTACTAAGCCTCATTGTACATTTTTTACTTGTGGTTTGTTTTTTTTCCTTTGGGGTGTGTGTGGGGGGGGTTGGGTTTTTTTTTTTTAAGTACTTGGAAACAATCATTATGTTATTATCGCTTTCCCTATCCTTTGTCTTCTACTTATACTGCTAGCTCTTTAGGGCAAGAACTATCAATTTTGTGTCTAACACATTAGGGCACTATCCTCTGACCCTGGGACAGTACTATAGTATAAAACTTTTTTAAAGATATTGCAGAAACACTTCACTTCCTTCTTTGTGGAGCCTCAAATGGGAATTGTCAAGAACAAATTGATCTTGTTCCACGAAGTCCTCAAGAACTTTATGAGCTTACTTCTCTCATCTGGTAAGTCGTTTTTGCACAATATTATTTTTCAAGTTTGGTTGACATGCTAACTTCATGATCTACTAAAATGAAGACTGATAGCTTCAAACCACTAATGTTAGTACATTTAAAAAAAAAAAGTGTTACCAAAGTTGATTTAATGTTGGTTTCAGTGAACTGATGCCTTGTCTGCCTAAAGAAGGAATCTTTGCTGTTGATACTATGCTAAAGAAAGGAAATGCACAAAACACAGATGGGGCGATTTGGCAGTGGAGAGATGACAGGGGTCTGTGGCATCCCTATAACAGGATTGATAGCCGGATAATTGAGGTATTATTTGAAGTATACATTTTATGTATGACTTTGAATGCTTTTTCATTTCTCCATCCTTGTTCTAAAACTGAATGGTGGCTAGTATAAGTGCTAACCTTAGCACAGCTTCATTCTCTAAACTAAATGCTTGATTATGCAGTATTTCTGTACTCCTTCAAAACAGAATGGATTATTAAACATACAAATAGCTGACTAGATAGTATATTCATCAGAACCTTGCACTTTTTGCACCTGTGACTTTTTTTTTTAAAAGACCTATTTTACTCTGGGAATATGCAGAGTACTCTGAATTTTTCACGTTGGCAAGGCCTAAAGGCATGAACTGAGATCCTTATTTTGTATAGGGAGCTATCTAGTGCCCAAAGGAGGTGCAGACAGTGCCTTTTAGGATTTTTAAGGGGGAAGGCACACAGGCTCTTAATTTTCATTTACTTAGGGATATGAATTCTGAGGTTGGATACAAATTTTTATCCAAAATACTCAAGTCATGATCAAATTATTGGAGACTCTCCAATAAAGATATGTTATTCTAACTACTGTTCATGGAAATCATAGTTACTTTTTGGAGCAGAGGCAGGCAGGATAATTAAAATCTCATATTAAATTAGAAAGGTGCCTTTACTTCAAAGATAGATTTCTAACGTGTGTATGTATGTCAGACGAGATTTCTCAGGAAGCTAACATTTAGCACATTGTAAAATGGGACATGGTACTCTTAATCTTTTTTGTTTGTTTTTGTTTCTCTCCCTTTATGGGACATGAGGCCTTTATAAATGGCCTCCTTCTCTCAGTATTTCTATTTTTAATTTGTTTTATTTTGCATTTGGTTTGTTCTCAGGCAGCTCATCAGGTTGGGGAGGATGAGATAAGTCTGTCTACACTGGGGCGTGTTTATACTATTGACTTCAATTCTATGCAGCAAATCAACGAAGACACTGGGACAGCACGTGCCATTCAGAGAAAACCTAACCCATTAGTCAATACTAATACTAGTAAGTACTGCCTTTGAGTTATCCCACATCTGTGCCTGTTGTGTACTTACATTATATTGCTCAATGGGCTGTCTGTTCCTCAGCTAATCACAATTGTATCTTTTTTGAATTTGGGACTTCAAGCTTTATTTTGATTGAGTCAAGGCTACATTTAAAGTGAATTACTGACTAAAATTTCTTAAGTAAATTACAATATTAATTCCATGAGCAGGCAGTAGTTGCAGAAAAAGATGTATCAGCTGCTGTGTATTAAGATGATAGACTTGAGGTTGGAACACATTGTACTCTCCCGCCACTTCCTGGCGTATATACCACTTTACTATCCTCTATGTAAGATGACCCATACTACGGCTATGTCTACACTGCAGAGTGTTTCCAGGATACCAGAGGTATCCCAGAAAAGCTATGCTGCGTCCAAGGAACACAGCCACTTTTTCAGAACAGATTCTGAAAAAGTGGGCCATTCTTTCGGCACCCCTGCATTTCTCATTAGTGATGTTCCGAAAAGCAGGTTTTTCCAAAATTTGGCCCCATGTAGACGGGCCAAATTTCAGAAAAGCTTCTTCTGAAGAAGATATGCAAATTGCAGTTTGCGTATCTCTTTCTGATCTAACTCTGCAGTTTAGACATGGCCTAAGAAATTTTCTTGGGATGTCTGAATTCTAAAGAGATTTGCTTCATTTTACTGCTTTACTTCAAAAGCTTAGAAAAGAAAAATATTGATGTAAACACCAACAGTATCTTTCAAGAGTAGAATGGCATGATGGGTATGATGGGTATCTTGTTATAAATATCTTGTATCAAAACAACTTTATGCTCTTGTCTTGAATTTAAATAGACATTGTACTTCAGTTTTTTTTTAAAAAAAGGCAACTGCCAGTGTGAAAGTGAGGTGAATTGCAGCGTCTCAGGTGCTAAATCTGTTCTTTTACAGGTGGACATTCAGAATTAAAGAAGGATGATGCTCGAGCACAGCTAATGAAAGAGGACCCAGAACTGGCTAAATCCTTTATTAAAACATTGTTTGGTGTTCTTTATGAAGTGTACAGCTCTTCAGCTGGACCCGCTGTTAGACACAAGTGCCTTAGAGCAATTCTTAGGATAATTTATTTTGCTGATGCTGAACTTCTGAAAGATGTACTGAAAAATCATGCTGTTTCAAGGTGAGTTTCTTTATGCTTGTGAATGAATTTTCTTTTTCTTCTTAGAGTGCTTGGTCATATCTATTCCATTTTAAGTGTGTGTGCTTGCCACGTGCACTGACTATTTTTCCCTTAGTGGTATCCATTGGGGCCCACTGGAGTGGCACTCGCATGATGCAGTATAAGGGGTGCCGATGGTTCCTCCTACTCTCAGTTCCTTCTTTCTGCCAGGGATGGTGCTGGAATGTTCCTTGGCTTTTGGCAAATTCTATCTTCAGATCTGTTCGCTGTGAACTTTGTTGTAAATCATCACGTTTATTTTAGTATTGTTCCTTTACTCTGTGGTATTAGCTATTTAAAACATCCCTGATGGTACTTGCCCACAGGATTAAAAAATAAATAGGTGTATATATACCTATCTCCTAGAACTGGAAGGGACCTTGAAAGGTCATTGAGTCCAGTCCCCTGCCTTCACAGCAGGACCAAGTACCACCCCTGACAGATTTTGCCCCAGATTTCTAAATGGCCTCCTCAAGGATTGAACTCACAACCCTGGGTTTAGCAGGCCAATGCTCAAACCATTGAGCTGTCCCTTCCCCTTTGGGTATGCTCTGCTCCCTGTGGATTAAGAACTGTGACCAGTGTAAAGAAACATACTGGTTACTGATCCTCATGCCAGTGGGGGGAGACTGGTCTCCTCTTTGCAAGGGCAGAGGGCAAGCTGAGATCTACAAAGGAACAGTTCCTCGCCTCCAAGTGAGAATTGGGCCCCAGCTTCAGTCGAATGAGTTAGACCTCACAGAGATGCACGTGTCATCATGGACAGCAGCGTCGATGTCCAATGCATGGAAATGCTGTCGACTCTGGAGGCCCTTAAGGTGGCCCGGAACAACTTACCTCTCCCAGTGCTACCCAACAGCTGATGGTAGCTTCCTGGGGTAAGTCTGCCCTGGGACCACCCCTTCATTCCCCAGCAGTGCAGCTCTGCTTTCCTCCTCAGGGAGCATTCTGCTAGGATTCACTTGCTCAGAGTTACCATGCCTTGGACACAGAGCTGCCCCGCTAGTCGTGGCCCTTGGCACCAGTCTCTGGACTTTGGGCATCACTCTGCAGTCTTGAAGCATAGGTTGATGGCAGGATGGTGTAGACTTACTGAGGCACACGTTGCCCTAGGATTGTGAATGCAATAGTTGCTCCCTGGCAGCATGAGACTGATGCTATGTAAGTCTCATGGGACCTTCTTGGCATAGGTCACTTCTCCAGCGTCAACACTTGACCTCCTGTTACACAGTTCAGCATTCGTTGGAAAATGTTTGGCATAGGTTGCTGGGTACCATCACTGATACACCAATGCTGTTCACAAGGAAGTCAATGCAGTGGGTCATCATTCGTGTACACATTCCAGTCTATGTGCTGCTGGTTGCTTCCGGGACAGGGAACAGTCCCAGTGAGGTCCTGATCCCCTTGGTGACCCTCTGAGTCAAGCTAAGAACCCCTCCAGGAAGGTCAGGTTGTCCATTGATGACACCAGTCTTCCCCTCAGCACCATGAAGTTTGTTGTGACCTTCGGACCAGTGACCTGGTTCATGGAGCCATCCCAAGGTGGTATCAGGAGGCTCAAACAAGCCATTGGCCATGGTCTCCTGCTTACCTGAGACTGAGACCACTGTACCCTCCCCCTCAGAAGTAGCAGACAGAGGAAGTAGGCCCAACTGAGCAGGTGTCGAGAGGCAGCAGTGGGGGGGAGGGATAGCTCAGTGGTTTGAGCATTGGTATGCTAAACACAGGGTTGAGAGTTGAATCCTTGAGGGGGCTATTTAGGGATCTGGGGCAGGGATGGTACTTGGTTCCACTCTGAGGGCAGGGGACTGGACTCAATGACCTTTCAAAGTCACTTCCAGCTCTATGAGATGGTATGTTTCCATATATTATTATTATATTATCCTCCCCTCCGATGGCCAAGCCCTGTTTGCAGAAAAAATAGACAAACTGCTTGGAATGAAGGATTCATGGATGCCACTCAAGAGTCTGGTTTTGTACATCCGGAGGCAGCAGAAAAAGCTATTTTAAGCCAGAGCCTCCCCATCAGCAGTGTAGCCAACTTTGGCAGGAACTCTTCCAAAAGAAGTGAAAGCTACAAGCACAGTCAGGGCCAGCAGTCCTCTTCCTCAGTGCAGGTGGACTCTCTTCCCATTCCCAACAGGGTTCAAATTGGGTACTTTCAGAATGTGCTCAAAGGTGAAATTCTAGCTACTTTCCTGGATCCTGCCCCTCTTCATTTCTCCACCCACATTTCTTTTTTCCTTTGGGCCTGGGTGTATCTAACCTCAAACCACTGGGTCCTCAATACTGTGGTGTAGGCTTTACCTTCTAGTTTACTCCTACTCCTCCATCTCATTCTCCCTCCTTATGCTTCTTCAGGGACTCCTATAAAAGTTTACTGTGATAGGAAGAATTTCCCCTAGACCTCAGGGGCAAGGGATTCCATTCCCATTATTTTCTAATCTCATAGGGAAGGGAAGGGATATCTAAAGGGAAGGGATGTCTAAGATAGGGATGTCAATGTGTAGTTGACTACAGGATTAACCGATATGCCTAGGCAATAAGCCTAAACCTACTCTAGATTTATCGGTTAATCTGATCAACTACACACATTTCCCCCTCCCCCCCCTTCTGTATCGGAGGCTACAAGGCAGGGGGGAGGAGAGTGGGAGCCAGTGCCTGTGAGGAGCTGGCTTTACGCATGCTTCCCACGAGCACTTGATCTACCTCTGGCCCTGCGCTGCTGCCTCTAATGGAGGGTGAGGGTGCAGGCTGGAGCCGAAATGTGCTGGGAGCTGGCTCTGCGGACCTGCCGCTCCTCTCCCCTCCTGCTGCCTTCTGCAGAGGCAGAGGTGGGGGCAGGCAGGAGCTGGTGCTGGGGGAAAGCTGGCTTAAAAGCCAGTTTCTCCCAGCTCCAGCTCCTCAGTGCTGCCCGCTCCCCCCAAGGAGGAGTTCTGACTAGGGATTTGATGGACTAGTTGACTATCAGATAAGCAAATGCTTATCAGATAGTCGACAGGCTAGTCGACTAGTCCCCCTCCCCCCCCTTGCTGCCTCGATCAGCAAGCAGGGCGGGAGGAGAGAAGGGGGTACTTTAAAGCGGCAGTGCCATGTGGATCCTGGGGTCAGACCCTGGGCTTCATGCGGTGCTGCTGATTTAAAATGCCGAATACAGCCTGGGGCCAGCAGGGGTGTCCCCAGACCGCATGTGGCATTTCAAAGTGGTAGCGCCGTGTGGAGCTAGCCCAAGGCTGTTGTTACACTTCAAAAGGCAGAGGCACCGTAGTGACTAATAGAATAGTTGATGCAAAATGCATCAACTACTAAATTAGTCAGTTGCTCAATTGACTATCCCTAGCTCTGACCCCATGTGGACAGGGGCTGCTGCCACCGGCATAGGGTGGCAGGGGGGCTCCCTGGGAGTGAGGCTGGGAATGCACTGGCTGCCAGCCCTGCCCCCGGGGACTATCACATAGTTGTGTAACCACTAAGATTTCATGTAGTTATGTGACTATTCAATTATGCAATATCTAATATCCCTAGTCTAAGACCCATCCTGGATCTGCAAGACCTGTCAAGTGTCTAAAAAGTTGAAGTTCAGCATGGTCTTCCTGGCCTCCTCCATCCCCTTCCTGGATCCGGGGGACTGGTATGCCACCCTCAACTTAAAGGATGTGTACTTTCTTATAGCAATCTTTCAGGAACACAGGTAATTCCTCCCCTTCACTGTGGGATGTGTTCACTACCATTCTACCTGATGAAAGTAGATGAGGTTTTCCCTCTGGTTGTCTGAGTATAACATCTCTGATGCGTTTTTCTCTGCAACCCATCTTGTAATATCTGCTTCGCCTAAAAATCAGGGCCTGGAACTTTCTTCTATTAAGGTTCCTCTAGCTGCCATCTCACCTCCCCCCCCCCCCCCCCCCAAATCCAGAGTAAATCGGTGTTTTCATACGAGATGTCATCAGATTCCTAAAAGGCTCTTCCCTCCCATTAGACATCCTTTCCCAGAATGGGACCTCAGTCTGTTTCTATCCAGGTTCCCAAGCTTGCCCTTTAAACCCTTGGGCTCTTGCTCTCTTTGCCACATATTGTGGAAATTTTAGTCTTTGATGTTGTTCTTAGCTGACACCACTGCAAAGAACGTGAAGCCTTGACATTGGAACTGCTGCATGCGGTGTTCTACAAGGACAAGGTTCAGCCAAGACCTCCTCCTGCCTTTCTGCTAAAGATAGTGTCTTTCGTTCATGTTAACCAGGACATCTTGAGATGTGCCTGGCATTTTTACCTGGAGTGTTCTAGACCCTTCTGCAGGTTGACCCAGCTCTTCATTGCAACAGCAGATAGGATGTCCTTGCAGAGGACTTCCAATTGGATCACCACTTGCATCTGGACCTCTTATAAGTGGATGCAGGTCCCACTACCGCAGATTGAAAGGGCCCATTTGACTAGAGCTCAGGCATTTTCAGCGGCCTTTCTGGTGTGTGCTGTCCATCCAGGATAGTTTGCAGAGCTGCAACGTGGTCTTCAGTTCACGGCATACGTCACCATCACCCAGCAAGCCACAGATGACACTGGGTTCAGCAGAGCTGTGTTATAGGCAACACATCTGTGAATTCCTACCTACCCCCATTGATACTGCTTAGGAGTCCTCTAACATGGAATGGACATGAGCAAGCACTTGAAGAAAAGACAGTTATATTTTCCATAACTGGCATTTTTTGAGATGTGATGCTCATGTCCGTTCCATGACCTAGCCTCCCTCTCTATTGTTGGAGTTTCTGACAAGAAGTAACTGGGGTGGGGGCAGCACCCCTTACATCATGCCATTTCAAAAGGGTGCCAGAGCAGTTCCTGTCCAGATAACTAAGGGAAAAGCTTCAGGTACCAGCGCCTATGGTGTGTGCACATGCACCTAATATGGAATAGACATGAGCAATACATTTTGAAGAACACTAGTTATGGAAAGCCAAACAATTTTTTAAAAAAAATATGTGCTTGGGCATTAGCCTTATTTCTCAAAAGTACTGAGATCAAAGCAGCTCACACTGACCAATTCAGCACTTCTGAAAATTAGCTTGTCTAAATATGCTTTTAGGAGCACAAATATAAGAATTTTTAAACCACCTTAACCAAAGAATTGCCATGGATAGATGTTAGTTACATGGACTGTAATAGTCAAAAAGTGATGCTGAGTATTTCCTTAGTTTCTGAATTGGAAATATTGAGCCAAGTTGCCTAAAAACTTAGGAACAAATAAACTCTTCTGATAGCGCAGACTGTAAAATAGGACCTTGGTAATAGAAAATGTATAAGCTGTGTTGGTGGTGGCACAAAGTAGCTCCAATTTGGTACCTCAGGAGTGGGTTTAGGGACCGGAATAGCCTAATGTATGAGGAGACAGTGCACTGAATTATCAGCTCTTCATGGAAATTAAGCTTCTTCTGAAATCACTTCCTGTCTATGGAATAAATATTTTTCTAATTCCCACCACCACCACCATGCATGCATGTGTGTACATGCCTTATTAAGCATAGGAATATGGTTGGTTAAGGAGACTGCAAGTTACTCCACTTTTGCCATTAGCATCTTTTAGCCTTTTTATTTAAACAAAAAAGTGCAATACTAGTGATTGCATTTGACTTTGCTACTTGCTTTATTTTTAGAGGATAAACTAATAAAAATCTTTGAGAAATCAAACTTTGTAAAGCAGACATTTTCTGTTTTAGTCATATTGCCTCCATGCTGTCAAGTCAAGACCTAAAGATAGTAGTTGGAGCCCTGCAGATGGCAGAGATCTTAATGCAAAAATTGCCTGACATTTTTAGTGTTTACTTCAGAAGAGAAGGTAAATGTTCCTTTTTCATTAATTTTAGTATTTACTCTTAATCTGAAGTATTAAGATGAATTAACGTGTGCTTCTAAAACAGATGAATTGAAAGCTTAAGCTATTAAACCAAGAAATGGAAGTTGTTATAAAAATTGTATAAGGGGAAATCCATGCAAATTTTTCTTTAGCCATATGATTAGAGGAGAAAATAACCAATCTTTTCTTGGCATGAAACGCCTGTTGGTTGTTGTGGGGTTTTTTAGTTTAAGATAAATTTTAACAGGCTAATTTGAAGTAAGCAGACTTATTTTTAAACTTTAAGAATACTTGTTGAAATTGCATTTACTAGGCCTCCTGTTATACCAAGTAATCATATTTTTTAAAAGTCTGGATTTCCTGTGAATCTTCTGTTTTTTGCCATTCATATTATATATTGACATTGGTTTTCTTTTTGGCTATCATGACTAGTACATTTAACATATTTTCTATGAAGTTGTTGGGATACTTTTCAAAATAGTGTTGAATACAATCATTGGAGGAGTGGGTACATACTAATATTTGCAAGAGCTTGCATGTCTAAAGATTAGTATAAACACTTCCTGTTTTTCCCTTTTGGAAAGGGGTGATGCACCAAGTGAAAAATCTAGCAGAGTCTGAGGCTTTGCTGACCAGTCCACCAAAAGCATGCACTAATGGATCAGGAACGCTGGGTACCACTACAACAATAAGCACTGGAACAGCCACATCTGCCAGTAATGCAGCTGCAGATTTGGGGTCTCCTAGCTTACAACACAGCCGGGAAGACTCTCTAGACCTGAGCCCACAGGGGTAAGTGTTAAATTTGTTTGGTTTTTGAAAAAGGGCCTGATTCTGGGAGTTGGGGATTATGTATAGCGCCTGATGACTGCAGGGGCATTTGTGTTTGTCAGAATCATCATCTGGCTGAAGGTTACCAATAATTTATGAACCCCTAACAATACACTGCTGTATGGCTGTAGTCTAAGTAAACACCACATTGTGATCAGACACGCAAGATTTTAAATCTAATTGTTACACTTGGGAAAAAATCTAATGATTAGATCATCAAAATCTCTTCCTATTACCTGTGTATAGACAAAAGCAATATTTACCACCACTTTGAAAATCCTGGAAAAAATGTTTGTGACTTTGCCTGCTGTAACAATACATTTTAATTTAATATTTTGCATTAAAGAAATAAATGATAACTCTAACATTATGATACTTTATCAATTTTCTGTAAGGCTTTGTCTACTCTGCAGGGTTTTTGCACAAGAAGCTTTTTGCGGAAGAGATCTTCCGCAAAAACTTCTTGTGCAAAAGTGCATCGCAAAAGTGATGGCATGGACACTCTTGCGCAATGAAGTTCTGATGGCTATTCTGTGAATGGCCATCAGAGCACCTGTGCTTTTTCTGATAGGCTCTTTTTGCACAAGAAATCCCTGTTGAGCGTCCCCACACACCTTTTTGCGCAAGAACTCTTGTACTCTCATAGAAAGAGTTATACCTTCACCACAAAAAGCCCTCTTCTGCCATTTTACTGCAAGTTGTCTTGTACAAAATCGTGCTTGAGGTGTGGACGGTCTGCAGGTTCTTGTGCAAAAAACATCTGGGAGGGAAAGCAATAGAAAAAGGGGATCCGTGTAAAAACACTTGCTTTGACAAAATCTTGCATTGTTAATCTTAGTAAAACTTGTAAAATGTCTGATGGCAATAGACTATTTTATATGCTTTTATAATTGTAGTTAATTTTTAATTTTAGAGATTTAAATACATTGTCATGGGTGCAAGTATTTACTGCTTATTACGTAAGTCAGCCTGTTGCCTTAAGCCATAATATACTTGGAAGTACAATGTCTTAAATTCTTAATAATTTGAAAGTGGGGAATACTGATCCTAAACTAAGCAAATGATGAACTACCATTCTGTGTGTGCCCAAAGATCAACGTTTAGATGATTGATAATTATGATGTCGAGATTTAAAAAAAACAAAAATACATCCCAGTAAACTAGAAAAATAGTTGTAATCTGCTGGGTTTTTTCACTTTTGACAGCCGACTAAGTGATGTTTTAAAGAGAAAACGACTGCCAAAACGTGGACCCAGAAGGCCAAAGTATTCACCTCCAAGAGATGATGACAAAGTAGACAATCAAGGTAAATTTAGTTTAAAAATAGCCTGTGAAGACTACTAGATAAATGAAAAGGCATGCGTTGTGACCACTAACCCCTTTTTCAAAATAAAGCAATCTCTCAAATACTTAATGTACACTGAATAATTCTGACAGTATTAATTACAGCATAGCAGTGGATTCTGGGAAACTTAGGTATCTCTGAACATGCTTTTAATTTTAATTCTATCACATTCCTTTTCTCTCCCCCTCACCATTTTGCCCCTGTAGCAAAAAGCCCTACAACTACTCAGTCTCCTAAATCTTCCTTCTTGGCAAGCTTGAACCCTAAAACTTGGGGGAGATTAAGCACACAATCCAATAGCAACAACATTGAACCAGCACGCACAGCAGGAGTCAGTGGTCTTGCAAGGGCTGCTTCAAAGGACACCATATCCAACAACAGGTAAAGTAATATATTTGCTAAGAAATAAAATTCAGTAAGGATTAAATCAAATTACTTTAACTGTCTTACTTGATGCCCTTTCAGTAATTTAGCTTTTTTGGGTCAATGCTGGGGACAAGCATGAACTCCTGTGTGGGAGAGGAAGAAAATAAGGTGGGGAAGAGACCCTAGGAGAAAAAGTTAAGGCAGAGGAGCCCAGAGAGGGGAGAGGAAGCAGAGTAGAAATTGAAAGATAATAGGTAGAGAAGAGTGCCTGCTGAATGGAAAATTGTAAACTGAAAGAACTGTGATAGGGAGAAATGGGAGTCATGGAGAGTTTTCTAGCATCGCACTCTAGGTTTGGCCTGGAGAGCAGGAGTACTTATTTTGATCAGAGATGGCATCCATGGGAACTGGTACTCCCCACCTCCCAAGTACAGGTTGAACCTCTCTAGTCCAGCACCCTTGGGACCTGACTGATGCCGAACCATAGAATATGCTCAATCACAGGAGGTCAATATTGTCTAGAAACATTACCAACACTTCTACTGTTAACTTGTTTCTTAGAAGAGTAAATTTAGAAGGAGTAAATTTAGAGCTAAATAACAGCACAGAACACAGCCAGGACTGGTGGCTTTAAAACAAACTTTATGGGACCATGGGGAAACTTGGCCACACCCATGGGGGATATCCGTCTAACTAAAATCATGCTGGATCATGGATGTTGCCAATTACGGATGTTAAATATAGGTTAATTGAATAGTCAAGTCACTCATGAATTCCTATCAATTAGTCAACTATTCTATAGTCCTGGAAGGGGGATGGGGAGCAGTAGCCAGTGGTCTCCGGCCTCACTTCCGAGAAGACCCCTGCTACTCTGCACTGCTGCCTTTGTATCAGACAGCAGCGCAGGGTGCCAGGTGGGAGCTGGTCTGAGGGAAGCCAGTTTAAAAAACAGCTCCCCTTGTGGACCAGCTGCCTGACAGAGGCAGAGGTGCTAGGTGGCAGCAGCCCCATGTCTGGGAGCTCACACCACCCACTACCCGGTGCTAACCAGAACTGAGCTGAGCTGCCTGCCCGCCCGGCTCCTAATATGCTTAAATGCAGAGCTGCAGTGGGGGTAGGTCCCAGACCCGTTGCAAGCCAAGATTGAGCCAGGCTGCTGGCCAACCTGCTATAAAAATTTACTGACAGGTGGGGAATGAGTGTAGTCTATAGCATTAACGTATAAGCTTTTGCTAATCGGTTAATCGACTACACTTTTACATCCCTAGACCAGACCAGAGAAGTTGAACCTGTATTACTTGCATATCATCTGAAAACTTGTTACATTTGCTTTGCTCTGTGTGTGTGTGTGTGTGTGTGTGTGTGTGTGTGTGTGTGTGTGTGTGTGAACTTAGTGTGCAAATATTAAATTTGTTCTTATTACACACTTTCTTGCAGAGAGAAAATTAAGGGTTGGATTAAGGAACAAGCCCATAAATTTGTAGAGCGTTATTTTAGCTCTGAGAACATGGATGGAAGCAATCCTGCACTAAATGTATTGCAGAGACTTTGCACTGCAACTGAACAACTCAACCTCCAGGTTAGAGGTGGAAACTTGATTGGGAAAAAGCTTTGATGGGAATGAAAAGAGTGAAGTGGGAAAAAAATGGCTATGCTCACATGGAAGTACTTATTAGTTTTTCAGACATCATCCTATTTATGTTATTCAGGAGCCAGCCCCTTGTAACAAAGGAATTTTTATATGGAATTTATATTGCAGCAGTGCTCTTGGAGAAACTTTAATCATATCAGCCCATAGAAATGTTAGTTTTGCATGAGTTCTTAACTTGCATTTCCAATTCTTATTTTTCCCACTAGTGATGCCACTTATTTTTCAAACAGCATTATTTCATTTGTTATAATTCCTATAACTAAGTGGTTGTAAAGCACAATTACATTTTTCTCAGATCAGTTTTGTTGAGAAACTCCCAGTAGAATCTGGCTTGACTAGAACTTCGGAAGGATGAGTACAAAACATAGCATTTTGTTGAAGAGATGATAGTGTTCATTTATCTTGTCCGTTCAAATTAAATTCTAGCTTTAAAACAAAATAACTCCTGTGCTATAGGGGCTTGTCTTATGTCATCTTCTCAATAGCCCTAAAAGCAAGGCAGTGTTATGTTGAGATTCTTGTTGGAAAGTATGACACAGACTTCAAGTTAATTTAAAATTCCCTCATACTTAAACTACAAACAGTGGTCCATGCAGCATGGTGGGGAAAATTTTTATGAAATGTAGAACATTAAATACCGTTCCTTATATTTTACAAAAAACAAAACAGCATCTTGTGTAACTTTGACTTTTCTAAACGGGACTAATTGCAAACTTGTTACCCAATGTTATAAGTAAATCTAAAATTTCTGACTTCAGTTATAAAAATCACATTTTTGTGTCTTCAATTCACTCACTTAGTATGGAATTGTCGGCACCTTCCGTGTAGTAATTTACAGAGTTTTCCTTCATTATTTCTCCTTCTGTATAGGTCTTCCATGCAGCAGCAGGAAAATGTAAATTTTAATCACTGTTTTGTGAAATAATTCTGGGTGTTCTGCTGGGGGTACTAAAGTACAGAACCTTACCTTAACACACTTTCTTTCAGGTGGATGGTGGAGCTGAGTGCCTTGTAGAAATCCGTAGCATAGTGTCTGAGTCTGATGTCTCCTCATTTGAAATCCAGCATAGTGGGTTTGTTAAACAGCTGCTGCTTTACTTGACATCTAAAAGTGAAAAAGATGCTGTAAGCAGGGATATCAGATTAAAAAGATTCCTTCATGTGTTTTTTTCTTCTCCAGTAAGTTCTTAATGTGTTTTTATTCTAGTGCTTTTACATAGTGAGCAGTGTATATCTTCATGATTTAAAGGTCCAGCAACCTTCCAAGCATGAGTGCCTCATTGGCAGAAGTTGTTGTACTAATACGATAACTTAAAAAAAAAAGGGGGGGTGGTGGTGGGGGGGGGGGGGGAGTGGGAATAAAACATGAGGCCTACTTAAGTTCAGAGCCACTGTAGTTCCTCTATGATACAGACTGGACTAACTGGGGAAGCACCACACAACAGGTGATAAGATTTTTCCGGAATGGCCAGTTGCCTCTGAGGAGAGCAAGAAAGCCATTGGAAGGTTCATATAATCGAGAAGGGTGACATTCAGGCAATAGCCTGAACTGATTTGTTTGTCTTAGAAGTAATGTACGCAATTTGGTTTGGCTTAAAGAAAAGCAAAATTGAAAGATGAAAATGTATAAGAAAGATTGAATGGAAGCTTCAGGTTAAGTTCCCATAGCTAAAAGGGTGGGATGTAGAGTGAATATTTTAATTATCTAAGGCTGTTGCTGGGTTTCAGTAAACTGAGCAGTGCAGATGTCATTCTATGTAGCAAATCATTTGATAGTTTTGGTTATCTTTGTGTAGGCCATTAAGTCATCTTAATATTGCAGCAATTTCAAGAGACACTGCATTAAAAAAAATTGATTGTCATATTGCTTCCGAATGCATAAGATCTTTTTAAGACCTAGTATGTGCCAATTTTGTCCCAGTCTTCATTATCAAAAGAAGGACACTTCAAAGAGTGTCTGTATACTGATATCAAACTTTGACATATCATCCATTTGGAGTAAGGCAAAGACAGGCTGTTAAGCTTTTTGGATTTAAGCAGTTGTCCATATGTACCAGTCTGCAATAATTTGTAAAGCCCAATATCTAAACATTTAAGTTGTCATTAAAAAAAAAAAGACAATGTGCTTTTCTTGAAATTCAGTAAAGAATCTGGTAATAACAAATTTTGTGGTATTTAATACTGCTATCAGTTTTTGTACTTAGCAGCCTCAGCGAACACAGACACATTAATAACAAAGTAAATGGTTTTGCATAACAGTATGGCTAAATTAACATTTAATTCTCACAAAACTGTTCAATAAAAGAAAATATAACTAAAATTGGTACCTTCAACTTCAGCCTCCTGAAGAAGAACCTGTTGGAAGATTAGAACCGGTAGGAAATGCACCTTTGTTGGCATTAGTCCACAAAATGAACAACTGTCTCAGTCAGATGGAGCAGTTTCCTGTCAAAGTGCATGATTTTCCAAGTGGAAATGGAACAGGGAGCAGGTAAGGATTAATGCTCAGGTAATGCCTTTTTTTCTGGAAGTTGCAGGTTTCTGGCCCTTGTCCTAATGCCAATGAAGTTTCAAGCGGTAACAAAACTTTTACCTCTTGTCAAAGAAAAACAGAAGAGCAATTATGCAGCTGGTGTTTTTCTTTAATATGTGTAAATATAACTATATAGTGATTTGAGCATTGAACTTGGAATTTAAAGATGTTCAAAATATACATTATAGGCCCAAGTTCATAATACTTAAACACAAATTTTTAAACTGAAACTGTTGAAATTTGCTTTCTTGTTTCCTGCATACAAATTTGGCATGCTCGTGTATTCTCTGAAGCCTAAACTGAAGACTGTCCCTCACAGTTCAGTCCAAAGAAAATGGACTCTTACTACTAATTCATAATTTTCTTCAAGTGCTAGTCACAATGTATATTCCACTGTGGGTACAGGTGCTCAGAAGTTGGAGAGTAGTATTTTCTCTAAGCTGCACCATAGCACAGCTTCACAGGTGTGACACCACGCAGCTTAGAGAGAACACTGTCGGAGAGTTCTGAAAGCACTCAGATGGCCTTCACATGCATCCTGACTCACCTTGTGCCTCCAACCAAGGAGATAAAGGGTTGGATGGACCCACTGTCTCCAATTCCTTCTCACAGCTGCATGGTCTGGGTCAGACCCTCCAGTGCTCCAAACTTCAGTTTTATCCCTTTTTATTCTAATTTTAAAGTTGTCCCCCCTCCCCCCACACCACTTCAGTGTTTGTGAGAGATGAGTCAGTTTCCCTGACCTGGTGAGCGTATCTCTCCCTTCCTCCCCACTCAAACCTTGTACGGGTACTGGAGTATGCCTGTGAGTATAGGCTTCACAATTTGTGCTTCCTGTCTGTTCTTCTGAATCAGCGGCGACCACCAATGCTGTTTGTGATGTTGGCTTCACAAAACAGAACATCAAGTCTCACTATCTGCTATATGTTCCCAGGAAGTGCAAGAACTTTGCATTAGGAAGATCATAATGTAAAAGGCTATGAGACCACAATCTGATCCATGCTGGGGACTCCACCCCGTACGTGGGCCTGACTTACAAGGAGCATGTCTCCTGCCAAAACATCTAAATCAGGAGAGAAGGAATCTACCCCATAGATCCATCCATTCTTGTCTAGGAATGTAAGTGAGTAGTCGACTACCTGATAAGCAGATGCATATAAGAGAGAGCAGCAAGGGGAGAGCAGGAGCCAGCTTAAAAGCGAGTCTCCCCCAGCTCTGTCTCCACGGGGTGTGAGAGAGCAGGGTAAGTAGAGGCACAGCTGGGAAATGGTGTGAGTACTGTTCCGACTGTTGTGTGTGTCTCTTTGCAATGTACCAAGAGCTCTTGCTACATTTCAAAGGGAGAGGCAGGACCTCAGGTGAGTGGGGACTGCTGGAGTGGCTCTTACTACATTTTAAAAAACAGAGGTGTATTCAAGATAGCCCCCACCCTGCCCCTTATCGACTAATCAAGTAGTTGACATAGGCGTGCGCAGCACATTTCATTAGGGTGTGCACCCAAATAATTTTTTTTAAATGCACTTTGACCCCCCCCCCCCATTAGCCAAACCCCTGACCCCATTAGCCATGCCCCTGGAGGTAACCCTCTCCAGGCAAGATGGGCACATGACCAAAAGTAAAAAGTGTTGTGATCCCCCAACCCAAGGACTTTTCTCACCATCCTCCTACCAATAGGGATTAGTTTGCCCCCTCCCGCCAACTCCCCCCCCTCCCCATGCAACTATCCTGCAATTGCATTAATCCAATGTGTGTGACATTAATGCGGGGGTGGAGAGACTGGGGGGGGGGGAAGTGTTCCCTCTAAGAGTTTCCTCCCATGAGTAGAATGAATTTTGTGTTGTGCACCGGTACCGAATTCATTTGTCTTGTTTGGATGTGCCATTGTGGCACCCAAGTTATTAATAAATATCTACCTTTCTCCTCTGCTGCCATGTCTCCTCCCCTTGCTCCATCAACTCCCCTGGTGCCTGCTGCCCCCCAACCCCTCACCCTCCTCTGCTGTCCTGACTCTTTCCCTTCTCACTGCCCTCAGCCTTTTTGAGACCTGCCCCTCCTCCACCAGCCCTTCTCTCCCCCCTGTGCCCACTCCTCCAGTAGCCCCACTCTGCTCAGGTAAGTTACCCATCCTCATCCCTTCGTCTAACACCTCCCTCGCCTCTCTCCTCTAGTGCTGGTCCCTCCCCTGCAGGTGTCTGCCCTTCTGCTTCACCCCCAGAATCCCCTGGTACCTACACCTTCCCTTACCCTTGCAGCCTCCTGGTGCCTCCCCCTTCCCTCACTGCCCCTGCCCCCTTTGCCCTTTTTCTCCTGATGCCCATCCCCTCACCACCCTCTGCCCCCATTCCCCTCATGTCCCTGTGCCCTCACACATGACTTGCTCCAACCCCACCTTCCTCATGCCTACCCCTTCTGTCAAGCCTTCTCCCAGCACCTCCCCCTCCAATCCCCAATGCCCTTACCCTCTCCTCTTCCAGCATCACCTTGTCCCCCCCCCCCCCCCGACACCTCCCCTCCTGCCCTTTTCCTCATTGTCTCCACTTCCCCCCCTAGCATTTGTCTCCTCTACCCTGTCCCTTTGGTGCCTTCTCCTTTCTTTCCCCTCTCCCCTTCCTCTCCATACAAGCCCCTTCCCCTTTCTTCCTCCTCCACCCTCCCCCACCACAAAAGCCCCTTCCTCTCCCACCCCTTCCTCTTATTCTCTCCTCTTCCCCCCCCCCCCCCCCCCCCATTACCTTCAACTTCTGCCTTACAGCTGCAGGGCTGGAGTCAGAGCCAGTCCAAGCTGCAGGGCTGGGGAGGGGCACCCCCGGGGCGCCATATGGTGCTTCAGGGCCGGGCAGTGCTGCCGGGACAGGACGGGGCGTCCCTGGGGTGCCGTGCTGTGCTGGGCCGGGGCACTCCCAGGCGCCTTAGGGGCGCTGCGCCGTGCTGCTGGGCTGCGTGGTGCTGCTGGGCCGGGTGGGGACCAGGGCACAAAAATGGCTCGGGCTAGTCGGCCGGAGACATTAGGGTGTACCTGGGCACACCCAGCACACCCCATGCACACGCCACGCCTATGGTAGTTGATGGAAATTCCATCGACTACATACATTTCAATTAACCAACTACTTAACATCCCTAGTCTTGTCAGGAGAGCAGGGAATGTTCTCGTAACAAGAGTCCTTCCTCTAAATCCAAAAAACATCTGATCAAGCCCTGCATAAAGCAAGCAGTGGCTCAGCCCAAGAGAATTGAGTAAGTATAGTTCTTGGAAGCATGGTTAAAAAAGCCCACAAGTCTAGGGTTCCGTAGGCACTCATTCACAATATGTCAATACTGGTGTTTTCAATACTTCCCAGGGACAAATCCTAGGATGCACTGGCACTGACAGATGGCTAGCTGAGAGCGTTGATAATCCATAGTTCCATCTTTGTCGCAGTGGGTATGGCATAGACTGTCAGTGGTTCCAGCATTTTGGGCAGCCAGGACTGTTCTCGCTCCGGGGTACAGCCAAGATGTACACTTTCTCCTGAGGACATCTTAGGAGTTTCCTATGCATTTGGATCCTATGCATTGGATTCCTATGCAGTTGTAGACCCATTATTCTTGACCTCTGCCATTTTAACTGCTTTATTGGCAAACTCAAGTTTCACAGGGTCACATTGTCATCCCTTATTCTGTCTCTTGAAAAAGATGGGTCTTACAGCTCTTGCCACGAGTAACTACTATCTTTGCAAGGACATCTGTCCCGCTCTGATGCTTTCCCACATTCATAGTTGGCCGTGACTGTCAGTAGAGAGTACACCCTTTTTTCCGTGCTACCACTCCCAAGATCTTTACCAAAGTAAGTACTATATTGGACACCCTAGTTTCAGTCTTCCCTTACCTTAACCGTTAGTTCCATGTTGCCAGATTGTGCCAAGAGGCCAAAGCATCTACTTCAACAGTACTATGAATCCTCACCTCCCTGAGAGTCCGCATTAACACCAAAAATGACAGCCTCAACCTTGCGGACTTTGACTTTGATTGGGGTAACCTTAAATTCTAAGGTCCATCACTGTATGGACTTAGCCTGAATCCTGTTTCTGCAATTATCAACATTACCATAGATGAGCTCATCACCAACCCCGGCGGGTCTGTTAAGAACCCCTCTCTCCTAGGCCGTATACCCTCATGCACTTACATCACCTTTTGAAAGACTCTCCCTTTGTTGCCTACAAGCATGGCTTGAAACTGTGTACCTGCCAAAATGATGATCCATTACCACCATACACAACAATGGCTATACTGGGTCAGACCAAAGATCTGTCTAGCCCAGTATCCTATCTTCCAGCAGTGGTCAATGCTAGGTGCCCCAGAGGGAATGAACAGAACAGGTAATCATCAGTTAATGCATTTGTCACCCATTCACAGCCCTGACAAACAAGCTAGGGACACCATACCTGCCCACCCGGAGTAATAGCCATTGATGGATCTGCCCTCTATGAATTAATATAGTTTTTTAACCTTGTTTATAGTCTTGGCTTTCACAACATCCTCATAGACTCATAGACTTTAAGGTCACAAGGGACCATTATGATCATCTAGTCTGACCTCCTGCACAGTGCAGGCCACAGAATCTCACCCACCCCTCCCAGAATAATCCTCTCACCTATATCTCAGATATTGAAGCCTTCAAATACTTTGAAGACCCCAAGATGCAGGGAATCCTCCAGCTGTGATCTGTACCCCATGCTACAGAGGAAGGCAAAAAACCTCCAGGGCCTCTACCCTGGAGGAAAATTCCTTCCCGACCCCAAATATGGCGATCAGCTAAACCCTGAGCATGTGGGCAAGACTCATCAGCCAGACACCCAGAAAGTTCTCTATAGTAACTCCTATCATCCCTCCATTGACCTATTCCCACTGATAATGAATGGTCAGTTAGTTACCAAAATCATGTTATCTCGTCAAACCATCCCCTTCATAAACCCATCTAGTTTAATCTTGAAACCAAATAGATCTTTTGCCCCCACTACTTCCCTTGGAAGGCCATTCCAGAACCTCACTCCTCTAATGGTTAGAAACCTTCGTCTAATCTCAAGTCTAAACTTCCTACTAGCCAGTTTATATCCATTTGTTCTTGTGTCCACATTGGTATTAAGCTTAAATAATTCCTCTCCCTCCCTGGTATTTATCCCTCTAATATATTTAAAAAGTGCAATCATGTCCCCCCTCAGCCTTCTTTTGGTTAAGGTAAACAAGCCAAGCTTCTTGAGTCTCTGGAAAGGAGCTCCACAGGTTGACAGTGAGTTGTGTGAAGTACATTTGTTTATTTTAAAACCTGCTACCTATCAATTTCATTTTATAATGCCTAATTCTTACCCACTGTGTGCTGTTCCCATCAAAGGGATATTGTCCCTATCATGATGGAAGAATCCCCATCAGGTTTGTGACAGCATTTCCTTTTTCACCTCTGCACCGGGGATGGTTGTTGTCACATCCTTATTGGGTTGGGAAGTGCACATGGACAACAGTACAGCACAAGGCACCTGGCCATCTGGAGAATTTAGGATGCATATCAGTGTTCTGCAACTACAAGCAGTTTGAAGGGCTTGCAAATCTTTCTTCTATTTGAAGGTAACTATGCCCTTGTAATGTCAGAATTTCACAACCGCTCTTATATTTACAAACCTGGAGGAGTTAGTGGTGTGAATGAGTAATTTCTCTCCTTACTAGGTGATGTGTACTGGGTACCAGTTAACCAGTACCCAGGAGCAGCCCCCTCCCTGGGTACCCCACCAAATGAAATTAATGGGTAGCAGGTTTAAAACGAATAAAAGAAAGTTCTTCTTCACCCAGCGTGTAGTCAACCTGTGGAACTCCTTGCCAGAGGAGGCTGTGAAGGCTAGGACTATAATAGAGTTTAAAGAGAAGCTAGGTAATTTCATGGAGGTTAGGTCCATAAAAGGCTATTAGCCAGGGGATAAAATGGTGTCCTTGGCCTCTGTCTGTCAGAGGCTGGAGAGGGATGGCAGGAGACAAATCGCTTGATCATTCTCTGGGGCACCTGGTGCTGGCCACTGTCAGTAGACAGGATACTGGGCTAGAAGGACCTTTGGTCTGACCCAGTACGGCCGTTCTTATGTTCCCTGATTGAAATCCTGGTTAATTAGTTAGCTACATCCCTAGAAGAGGTGATTTCGGCATCCCTGTATGCCAAAGCAATCAGTCTGTGGAACTGGTATATTGGCAATCTTGACTACCATCAGCAGTCTACCTCCCTGGAAATCAGAAAGTTCTAGAAGACTTTCATGCAAACACTTTGCAGTCACTCATGAGTGGAAGCGTCACAACTCTGAAGTCAACAATATTTTTGAGCCATTGGGGAGCCTGCATTAGGGAACTGTTTGTCTTCCCTATATTGATACTCACATGGTGGTATCCACATCTTCCACGGTCAGCACATCTGAATTTTGCCTTCCCTCCACTGCAACATCTGCCTAAAGTTTTGTGCAAGATTCAGCAGGACAGGTCATGAATTACTCTTGTTGCCCCCAGACTGGCTCAATCAGCTTTTGGTTCCCTAATATTCTGTTCTTGCAAGTTCAGTCACCAATTGTTATTTCTACATTTCCTGGTCTCCTTACTTGGGAACAGTAATATCAGGCACCTCAACCTGTGCCTACTTAATCTCTGAGCCTGTTTTTGCATGGGTACTGTCCTTAGAGTCCTCTTCCTCTGAAGGTGTAAAAGTAGGAAGATTTCCACTAGGCTGTTTCTTTGCCAAGTGGAAGTGTTTCTGTCTAGTTGCATCAGACCTATTTCTCCAGAAGTCACAGACGCTGCTTCAATTCCAAGATATAGTCTTTCCTTGAAAACAGCAGACATGTCCATCAGTTTCTTACAGATCTCACTGGCAGCAATTATTACATACCATCTCCCTTCACAGGGTTTATTTAGTCTTCAAACACCCTCTAATAGATTCTGGAAAAGCATAATCAGAAGTTTTCTGCCTAAAAAAGGGCCGGCTCCTCAAAAGGATTTTAACATTTGTTCTCTCAGGACTCACCAATGCTCCTTTTGAATCATCAGCTTCTTGCTCCATGTCTGTCTTCTCTGTTTAAGGTGGCGTTTCTGGTAGCAGTCACCTCAGTCAGGAGGGCTGGTGAGTTTGGGGCATCAGTCATGGATCGTCCTTATGCTTTATTCCATAAAGACGTTTCATTATGTCCACTCTCTCTAAATTCACTCCCAGATCACCCTGTTTCACCTGATCCAGTCTGTCCACTTGTGTTCTTCACAAAACCACAAACACTCAAGAAGAGAGGAGGCTCCATTCCTTTGATTTTTAGGCAAGCCATCATCTTTTTATCTACAGAAAACAGGCAAAACAGGAAATCCCATAGAGTATTTGCTGCCTGAGCAGAAAAGGTCATCTTATATTGCCAGCGTGAATCACGACCTGTATTTTGCTCTGTTGGAGGTCTAGTCATCCCTTTCCTTTTGGGGTAAGAGCTCTTTCCACAAGAATGCAAGCAATGTTTATGATCTCACTATCTGAGGTGCCTCTATTTGAGAGAGGTATAAGATTCCTCTGCCAATGGATTTTTTTGCAGTAGCCCTTTATGAGTTCATAGGCCAAAATATCTGCCTCTCTGAGTACTGCTTCTATATATTCCACTATGAGGCTGAGTGGAATACACATGGAATAGTGGAATACACATGGAAGGCAGCACTCGAAGAAAAAGTCTGTCCACTCGAAGAAAAAGTTCCTTCCTTATAGTAACTGAAGATTAACTGAGGTGTGTGATCCCTATTTGTGGAATTGGTGAGACAGTCAGTCCACCAGTAAGTAAGAAGCATGAGGTAAGCCAGGGAACAAATGCAGACCAATGGTCACTGCTTTCAGAATTCTCCAGATTAGAGCCAATGGAGCACATAGTGATCACACATCTCAGTGACTATCTAGTTACTGTACAGTAACTGAACTTTCTTATTTCACTTTGGAAGAGCTGATCTTGTGACACTTCTACTACAATGCTAATGTTTGTATTGCTTAATCTAAGTGAAAATTTAATTTTCTTGGGTAATGATGCTGTTGAGTGACAGTTGCTCACTGTAAATCTATTTTAAAACACATGGAAAATTAGCTATTGTATGTACCAGGTCTATCTTCTAAACTTTGATTGGGGCAGATGATCAATGTACTGTAAATTTAAAAAGGTATGTTTGATTGTAAGACACAGATTTTTATAACTAAGATTTTTTACTACATTCCATTCACTTTTGTACCTGAGTATAGCTACTATTGCAAGATAATCAAACATTCATTGGCTGCCATAAATCTAATTTGCCATAACCTAGCATAAAAACTGTAAGGGGTAATTTTGGTGGGAGTAACTAGCAATCTGTGAAGGCTATGTATGCATTAAACATGTATGACTGTTATGATTTATACTGTCAGACTATGGCATAAGTGTGCAGGAAGGAAAAGTTTTTTTAGGGAGACTTTGATGGTGGGGAAATCTTTGAAAGTATCTCGGCTCTTTTTGGTCCAAGCTTAAATGTCAGAAATGCCTTAAAATGTTGTAATATGCTGCTTTTGCTAAAGGACAAGATTAACTGCTGGTGGGAATTACACTTTTCAAATGGGTGGTATCTGCTTTGAATATCTTTCTTGGGAGTAGGAGGAAATATATGTGGAATTTAATTTTAAAGCTAAATTTTGTTACCTCAGGTACTTTTTCTTTGGGGCAGAGCAACTTTCTTTGTTCAGTTTTATACAGGTTGGACCTCTTTGGTCTGGCACCCTCGGGACCTGGCTGGTCCTGAATGAGGGAATTTGACCTCTGGTTTAGCAATTCTGTCCCCCATGCCTGGATCCGCTCCTGGCTCTGGCTGCCACCCACCACATTCAGGGCTCCCAGCCACTGAACCTGCTGGGGCTTTCATCACCCCTAGCCCTTTCCTGCTGGATTCCTTGGCCAGGCTGCTGCCACCTCCCCTGTTGCTGCTGTCTCCAGCTAGACTCCCAGCTGCGCTTCCACCAGCCCCACTGCAGCTGCCATCCCCATTGAGCTACTGTCTCTGGCTGGACTCCCCACCCTGGCACTGCCACCCTGGCAGGGCTGCTGACCCCAGCAGGACTTCTGGCCCCAGCCAGGATGTTCCTGGCCCCACTGGGGCTACCACCATCCCTGCTAGGATGGTTTAACCCTTTCCAGCTGCACCCCAGCCCGAGTGCCACCGCCCTGGCAGGGCTGCTGGCCCCAGCTAGGCTGCTGCCATTCCCACTGAGGCAGTCATCCCAGCCTGACTTCCAGTGCAGTCACGCCAGCAGGGCTCCTAGCCATAAACCCTCACAGTCCCTACTCCCAGCCTCTGAGGCTCTCTGGCCCAAGAACTCTATATTCTCTGCTGGACCATAGAGCCCCAATTTTTAGAGGTTCAACCTGTACTACCATAATGGGATCCTGATCTATGATTAGAGCTCCTAAATCAGGTTTACACCCAAATCAAAATATGGCATTAATGTATTATTAAGCATGCTGCACACCTTTTTCACCAGTGTATCCTATGACAAATACTGCATTGTAACTGGTGCATGTTTAACTGAGGTTGTTATAAGAAAATTTAATGTGAGTTGACTAATTAGTGGATCAAATATAAATGTGATCAATTACAGATGCAAATATATCTAGGGTCATTTTGAGAAAAGGAAGTCTACCAGAGAAATGTCCTTGCTAGATTAGTAAATTGGTGGTAGACGACACCTGCAGTGAAGGGTTTGAAATTTCTGCTAGTCTTTGTTCCTCTATGGACTTGAAGGTTGGGAGCAACACCAGAAGACTTAGTGTTTCAAACTGTAACAGCAGTAGATAAATGAGCTGCAAAATAGATGATGAGTATATGGTATAGAAATGAGCCAAGAAGGAGAAGAAGGAGCATGTGTGGATATTAAATTATGCAGATGCTTGGAAAAAAAAACAGATGCAGACTTTAAAAAAAAAAGCAAGCAGATTAAAAGGGAAAACTGAATAGGGATGAAGTGAATTGATAAGAGAAATGTGCAGTACAAAACAAGAAAAATAGCATGAAAAGGTATAAAATCTTCCAGATCTAAATGAGACTCAAAACTCAATAAGGTGAAACTTCACTTGTGACTAAATTTTCAGATGTAAATGCCAAATGTTTTGTCAAAAGCTGCACTTGATTCAGGCATCTAAAAAGCCTTATCTTTTCCTTTTAGCATACGCAGCTCCCACCGAAACAAATAATTTTATTTAGGTTCATAATTTGACTTCTAGTGCTTGGCGTTAAGCATTTGATTTCTAAAATATTAGCCTAAGCCTTGATGTTGTACAATTTCTCAGCCTGTTTATTTTCTAGAATGAGTCAATTTGAATATGTAATGATATAAACAAACAAAAAAGAATAACTCTAGCAACTTTTTTCACAAATTATCTTGAGTTTTTCTCTCAACAGAGGATCCCAAGCTTTAAAATTTTTCAACACTCATCAATTAAAATGCCAGCTGCAAAGACATCCAGATTGTGCTAATGTGAAACAGTGGAAGGGTGGACCTGTGAAGATAGATCCACTGGCTTTGGTGCAAGCCATTGAAAGATACCTTGTAGTTAGAGGTATTTATATCTTGATACTTTGTAGCGTGCTGTAAACTGCTGATGCTCAACATATTTAGAAATAACCAAAACCAATAAGATGTCATGTTAAAGTCTACATTTATTTATTATCTCACCACTATAACTGTCTGGGCTGTATTAGACAGAAGACATTATATTTGTTTAGCTCTCTGGTTGGCTTTGTCTAGACTGGCAAGATTTTCCGCAAAAACAGCTGCTTTTGCGGAAAAACTTGCCAGCTGTCTACACTGGCCGCTTGAATTTCCGCAAGAACACTGACTTCCTACTGTCTGAAATCAGTGCTGCTTGTGTAAATACTATGCTGCTCCCATTCGAGCAAAAGTCCTTTTGCGCAAAGCTTTTGCGCAAAAGGGCCAGTGTAGACAACTCAGATTTGTTTTGCGCAAAAAAGCCCCGATCGTGAAAATGGCGATCAGGGCTTTTTTGCGTAAAAGCGCGTCTAGATTGGCACAGACGCTTTTCCGTAAAAAGTGCTTTTGCACAAAAGCGTCCGTGCCAATCTAGACGCTCTTTTCCGCAAATGCTTCTAACGGAAAACTTTTCCGTTAAAAGCATTTGCGGAAAATCATGCCAGTCTAGACGTAGCCGTTATAGTTACAAAGTGAGTAAAACCTAAGGGTTTTCTCTTTCCTAAACACAGGATTTTATATTATTAGTATCAAATATTGCGTTGCATATGATATACATTGCTACAGTCTGCTAGTCATCCTGCAGGTTGATTCTGTCCTCCTTAAAAAAAAAAAACTTTCTAATGCTGGTACTAAAATTGAACATGAGACTTGCACCTCCTAAATACTCGATCTGTTTTAATGAATAGCTGATAATCTTCAATTGATGAATCTTTGGAAACAAAATAATACGGGATTAATATGTACATGTGTTGTGAATAATCACTTAAATTATTCTGAAGTGCAAATAAGGACATATAACTTGTCTTGGTAGGATATGGAAGAGTCAGAGAAGATGATGAGGACAGTGATGATGATGGATCCGATGAAGAAATAGATGAATCTTTGGTAAATTGCTATTCTTTGTATAGAGTTGTATGATGAGACAATGAACCTGCTTCCTAATCTGTGTTTCCTTCATTTCATGGAGGCTGCTCAGTTCTTAAATTCAGGAAATGTGAGGCACAGACTGCAGTTCTACATTGGAGATCACTTGCTGCCATACAATATGACTGTGTATCAAGCAGTTAGACAGTTCAGTTTACAAGCTGAAGAGGAGAGGGAATCTACAGATGATGAAAGCAACCCTTTGGGAAGAGCTGGAATTTGGACAAAGACACACACCATATGGTAAGCCTGGCGAGGGAGCAGTGAAGTATCTCTGAAATTTTGTTGAAATTTTAAAGGGACTTGTATATTAGGGATGTAACAGTGTAGTCGATTAACCGATAAGCAAAAGCTTATAGGTTAATGCTATAGACTACATGCATTTTCCCACTCTCATCCCCCCGCCAGTAAATTTTTTAGCAGGCTGGCCAGCAGCCCAGCTCAGTTGTGGCTTGCAATGGGTCTAGGGCCTACCCCTGCTGCGTCTCTGCATTTAAAGTGTATTAGGAGCTGGGCAAGCAGGCAGCCCAGCTCAGTTTCAGCTCTCGTTGGGTCCTGTGAGCGGAGTTGGTTTTTAAAATGGATCCCCTCATGGACCAGCTCCCACCTGGTACCCTGTGCTGCTGCCTCTGATACAGAGGCAGCAGCATGGAGTGACAGGGGGCTCCTCCGGAGTGGGGCCAGAGTGCACTGGCTGCTGGCTCCACCCCTTGGGACTATAGAATAATTGACGAACCAAGAAGAATTTGTGAGGTTACCTGACTATTAAATTAACCAATATTAACATCCCTATTTTGTATATACTAGGCCCCAAGACTGTTAAAAGCTACTTACAACAGACATGCTTTAAGTATGCTTTTTTGATCACCAAGCAAATGTGATGGAAAAATACGTAGTTAGTGGGGACCTACATACAGTACCAAAATCTGATTTAGCAACGGTTAACATTTTTGGACTAATATAGCTATTCTAGTTGATGGAGGGGAAGTGCTTGGAAATACAAAAATAAAAGGGGTTTCTCAAATGGAAGATGCTAAATTAAGGGAAATATTTTTCTATTAACTGTGAGCAATTACAAACAATAGAGGAAAAATAGCCTGCTGCTCAAGGAACATTTTTGTGAGGCTTAAAAGTATTAATCACTTTGATAAAGCTTAACAAAACATGCCATACCGGATTGTTTTCTTTTAGTTTTGTTTTGATTAAGGAATCTGCTGGGTATCCAGCACATTAGGTATCAATTGTATTTTCTCACTTAAGGCTGTAAGATCCTTGAGGGAAGGGGCTATGTATGATTGGTTCTGCATAAAGCAGATTGATGTTAGTGTCTTTATAGCTGTTTGCGCTTATTGTGCATCAGAGTATGAAACTGATCAAGTACAAAGACCATGTTTTGGACTGAGTACATTTCCTCTGTCCCTGTTACACAGTACATGAGGCCAGTCGCTTGTTTATTACTCGCTTCCCCTCCAAGTACCCCAATATGTTCAATTTTTTTATCCATTTGGAGGCTTCATCAAATATCTTGTTAGTGCTTAAACTTTGCCAGTGAAGTGAAATTCTGGTAACCTGAATCAATCTTCTGTTAAATTTGCATTTCTTTTAAGGTGTGTTTAGAAGTCTAGGATCATATTCATGTTTCACAATTTGTAGGTACAAACCAGTTCGAGAGGATGAAGATGGTAATAAGGACTGTGTTGGAGGTAAAAGAGGAAGGGCACAAACTGCTCCCACAAAAACTTCCCCTAGAAATTCAAAAAAGCATGATGAGTTGTGGCATGGTAAGTGCTTGTCGCATGAGGAATATATAGGATTAGTTGTGACACAGAACAGTTTTTTCCTGTTTTTGTATACTTTTATTAAAAATTGTATATTCACTTCCTGAATTACAATATAGTTTATACCAGGCTTTGTTGTGAGTTTAAAAAAAAAAAATGTATATCCAAGAAGGTAACTTCATTTATCAACTAATTTTGTTTGACAATAGAAATTACCCAGTTTTTCTTTCCTTAGATGGCGTGTGCCCTTCAGTGTCAAATCCTTTAGAAGCTTACCTTGTATTTACGCCGCCAGAAAATATAACATTTGAAGACCCCTCATTAGATGTTATCCTCCTTTTGAGAGTTTTACATGCTATCAGTCGATACTGGTATTACCTGTATGAAGTGAGTAATATATTTAATCACTTGGAAGACTTGCTTTAATCTGTGGACAGCTGTCATTGCTAAAAATACTGAGACAATACACAAACCTTTCAAATGGTAAAAACATTACTCTAAGTAGATAAAAAATTAACAAAGTAGTGAATGTTAGGGAATCTGTTTAGTTTAAGAGTTCATGTACCTCATACCTTACAAACTTCAAAAATATAACTGTAAATTTAGAATAATAGAACTAAATATATTGCTACTGCATTATTTAAGGAGCATGTCTAAAATTTTAAATGCCCTGCTCATAATTTAAATAGCAAGTTTTCATCAGATCTTATCTGTACACAAGATAAGTGCAGATTCCTGGGTGCTGTGACAGTTTGTGGTTGAATGTCCCAATAATCCCTATGTTCATGAAGATGATGAAATATCACAGGTGACCCTTTCCACTCCCACTGAAAATGCAGCATGAGTAATTAAAAGAAATTATGTAAAAAAGTTGCTATCTTTAAGAATGTTAATTGCTAGCCAGATAACCGTTAATTGATAAGCGATTACTCGTCGATTAACAGTCTTCTGTTAACTGCAACATCCCCATACCATCTCCCCCCACCCCTGCATGTGCTCTGCATTTAAAACTTGGAGCGGCAGGCTTGCTCAGTCCCAGGCTGAGTTTTAAATGAAGAGCACGCAGGGGAGCTGCCTCTCTCAGCACTGGGAGGTAGGCGAGGGCCAGTCTGCGCAGGGAGCCAGTTAAAAAATCTCCTCCTGCCTGCCTCTCCACGCTGCTGCCTCTATCAGTGGCAGCAGCACTGGGTGGCAGTAGCCCCTGTCTGCTGTTGGGGGAAAAGGGACAGGGCAAGTAGTATGCGATGGCAGGGTGCTTCCCAGGACTGGTGCTGGGTGTGTACTTGTACGAGTCCCACCCCTGGGAGGCAGTATTTTAGTATCGGTGTAACTGCTAAGAATTGTTGTGGCTACATGATTACTAAAATAAATAATTTCTAACATCCCTAGTATCTTTGAATGCTTTTCTCAATGGATGTGTACTGTTTCTTTCATCTCACAGAATGCAGTTTGCAAGGAGATTATTCCAACCACGGAATTTATTAATAGTAAACTGACAG
The DNA here is from genome assembly GCF_049634645.1 of Pelodiscus sinensis. Classification (NCBI taxonomy): domain Eukaryota; kingdom Metazoa; phylum Chordata; order Testudines; family Trionychidae; genus Pelodiscus; species Pelodiscus sinensis. The sequence goes on along the minus strand of NC_134720.1, from coordinate 20,356,472 downwards.
CAAAAGCTAACAGGCAGCTTCAGGATCCTTTGGTAATCATGACAGGAAACATACCAATTTGGCTGACAGAACTTGGAAAAACATGGTATGAAATGTCTATCTTTCTACAACACCTAAAAATTTTACTTCGGTTTAATACATCACTCTGCACTTGTACAGCTCAGTTATTCCCTCTTGTACAGCATACATAGCTGTGCATCTCAAAATAATGAGAATGGTATTTGTACAAGAGACTTCTCAGGCAATATGGTGGTAGAACGTTGATTCCCAGCATGTGGTATTGTATGATACAAATAATATTAATGGAAGTATGCAAACTTGGATTGATTCTAATTGTCAGTGGTAGCTGTGTGCAAATTTTTAGGTTACAGTTAATAGGGTAGTGCTCTTGAAAGGTTCAGCACAGTAATTGTGAGTTAGGTACGTCAACACCGCATGCTTTTTTGAAAATAAGGTATTCCAGAAGAAATACTCTGAAATAGCACAGCTACATTACAAAGAAGCCTCAAAATTAGTCCAAAGGAGGCTTCCCTAATGTGGGCGCACTACCTCGATGTAGAGCCCCAGGAGGCACTGGGGAGTAATTACTTTGAATGGCCCTGGGGAGTAGCTATTTGGAAATAGCAGTAGTGGAGCGTCCACACTACTGCTATTTCAAAATAGGTATTTCGGATTAGTCGTTATTCCTCATGGAGTAAGGTTTACAGAAGTCGGAATAAGCCTTCCATTATTTCAAATTTATTTTGAAATAATATTTTGGCTGTTATTCCGAAATAACACTGCTATGTAGATGTACCTTTTAAGGCAAGAGAACCTATCTCTGACTCCTGTTAGATATGTAGTGCATTGTTTGGGACACTTCTGTATTTTTTCCCCTGCTTGTGGCTTAGTCAAACCATTAGGATAGGTACTTTTTTCTTCATGGCATCTTCACTTTTATTCCTCTGAGTCTAAGCTCTGAGGTGCACCAGGAAGTTCAATCCAGCACATCACTCAAATGTACTAAAAAGTTTTAAAATACTTTGAGATAAAGGATTTTTTTAAAGTTATTTCCTTAAGTTGCAGTTCATACAGGAATGTGTAACTTTAAGTCCCTCTGGAAAATGAGGAAGTAGTAGTTAATAATGGTACAGTTGGTGCACCAGTAAAGTGTCTTCAAGGTTAAGATATTCAGAATAGAGTGTTTGCACAGATACAAAGCTCTACCCATGGATGTGGCTCTCCAATTAGAAATTGGTACCCACTGATCTGCAGGGCTATACTCCCAAGAGACGCTGCGGCCAAAGGAGACAAACATGATACCACTGCTCTCAGGAGCCAGCACTCCGTGCAGGCAGCTCCTCGTGGCTGTGTTGCCCCTGACCCCTCTGCCAGTGAGACTATATGACCCCAGATAGGAAATGTGGCTAGAGGCAGTGCAGCCACATGGCTAGCATGAGCTGCCAGCACTGGGTGCTTGTTCCTGGGAGCAGCGGCATCACATTCATCTCCTTTGGCTGCAGTGTCTTCTGGACGTAGAGCTCTGCAGATCAGATTTCTGTCTGGAGATCTGCATCCGCATTTGTATCTGCACAGGTTGTAATCCAGAAACTTGGGCTGTAGAGTTTTGAAGTGCTTGATTTTAGAAAAACATTACTTGTAAAATTAGTGCCTTTTTAGATATAGATAAGAAGGGGAATTGGTGGTGTCTATGTACTTCCCATTATTAACTTTCACTTTCTAGCCTTAAATACTTGAGCTCAAGCTTAGTCTCTTCTGTACTCAGAAGTAACCTTTACATCCAAAAAGTGACTTGTAAGGGATGACACAACTGGCCTAAGGCTCTCTAATTTTAACCATTATGAAATCCCTATTTAGTCTGTTTGAATTCTCAAGACTACAGATTTCAGTATAAACTAACTACAGTAATTCTAACTCTTCACAGCCCATTTTTCTTTCCATTTGACACCCGGCAAATGCTATTTTATGTAACTGCTTTTGATCGAGATCGAGCAATGCAGAGATTACTAGATACTAATCCAGAAATCAATCAGTCAGATTCTCAGGACAGCAGAGTGGCACCACGGCTGGACAGGAAAAAAGTAAGTAAGATGCAAACATCCATTTCACGAGGGAATGAGTAGTAGTTTGTCATCTGGAAATTGTGAAAGAATAATCCATGAGATGTTAGAGTGCGATCTTTGTGTCATTTTTAGTGAACACTGTCTATTGTACTAGTACATAACTCTAGTAGAATTTTGAGACCAGGACAGTAGTAGGGGTGGCAGACTGCCAAAAGAATGAAGCTTATCCCCCAATGAATTTCTGCTATTAGGAAGCAAAGGTAACTGGCATAATCCACATTTGGATCTTTTTAACAATTGGAAGCATTATCTGCCTGTGGAATATAAACTTTGTTGTTGAAAATATGTTTTATATCTATAGATGCCTTGCGTTACATGTAACAAAAGACAGGACTATGCAGCACTTTAAAGACTAACAAGATGGTTTATTACGTGATGAGCTTTCGTAGGCCAGACCCACATGTAGAAGTACTTAGCATTCTTTATTAGGCTTATTTATGTTATACCCATCTGACTCAGTGTTTTTCTATGGATTCTGGAAAAGGCACATCAATAGTATACACTAGAAAAGTATCTGTATTTTTAAGTATTCAGTGTAATGCATTCTCGTACAGGGTATAATTGTGAACCTAAGACATAAGAAAACGGATAGCCTTGGATATTTAACTCCTCCTGGACAACCATCAGACCCTAGTAGTTAGTTGTCCTGGACACCAGAGTGAGGAGACAGGATACCAGGAATGTGGCTTAACTAGGACACACCTTCTTAAGTAAAATATCTGGGATCTATAGGCAATAGCTTGTCCTATTAAGGTCATCCTTCCTTTTGTAATCCATGCCACATGTGAAGGGCATCAGTCAGCCTCTCAACTGCTAACTGGGTCCCCGCTCACTGGTAGAATCCCACTGCCCCTCCCCTCTTTTAAGGCAGAAGAGTACACTGAATGGCATGATGACCTAGTGCTAGGGCTGACAAACTTTTTCTGGTCCAGAGCAAGAATATTCCATACTAGTACATGCTGCTACAGTTTTAGGACTACCAGCATGTATTTGACAAGAAACAACTTTTAATCGTTTATATGAAGTGCTCACCAATGAGTAATACATATTATAAAGCAAATCATTTTTAGTGAGAATCATGGAAATATAGGAATAAAAGGGAATTTGAGAGGTCATTTAATCCAGTCCCCTATCCTGCTGAAGAATGACAGGTAAACCTAGAGCATCCTTAAATGTGCTTGTCCAGTCTTGTTAAACCTCCAGTAACGAAGATTCCACAACCTCCCTTGGATCCTCCCTATTCTAGGGCCTAGCTACCCTTATAGTGAGTGGAAAATTTTTCTTGCTATCTAATCTAAATCTCCTTGGCCACAGATTAAGCCCATTGCTACTTGTCCTAGTTTCAGTAAATGGTGGAGAACAATTGTTCACTGTCCTTTAAGAGCCCTTAACAAATTTAAAGACTGGGAAGAAAAGTAAGAATCTTCTCTTTTTTTCAAGACTTAACATGCCCAGTTAGTCTTTCCACAAAATGACATTTTCTAAACCTTTTATCATTTTTGTTGCTCTTCTCTGGAATCTCTTTTTTTCCATCTTTCTTGAAGTATGGCACTAATCATATTTCCCTAGTTTCACTTTGAGAGTATATTGCATGGGACAGTGCCAAGAGCTTTACTACAATCAAGATACTATGCCAACTTTTTCACTGAAATTTTGTTTCCAGTTGTTGTGACTGCTTTGCTTGCTAAGAAATTGAGATCAGCAAAAAAACAATTCTGTTGCCTAAATAAATGTTTCTAATGTGTAGCGCACTGTGAACAGAGAAGAGCTGTTGAAACAAGCAGAATCTGTGATGCAAGATCTGGGCAGTTCAAGAGCTATGTTGGAAATTCAGTACGAGAATGAAGTAAGTAATAGCTGTGTGACTGCATTAGCCCTTTCTTATGAAGGTTCATAGAACAGCTATGATTCTCCTAGAAAAACTTGGTCAGGCCCTTTCCCATCCCATTATTGGCTGCTAAAAATTCCATTCATTTATGCATATTTCCTCCTTCTAAATATGACTTTTCCCCAGTCCTCCAAATAGCTAGATGAAATGAGCTTTTCTGAGTTCTGAACTTGTCACTGACAGTGCATTTGCAATTGAAATATTTTCACTGAAAACTTGAAAGGTTTTTTCCCCCCCCCAATAAGCCCACGTGTATGTGTCTAGCTTGGTCACTAGGGGCATGTCTACACATCAGGGCTAACCTCGAAATAAGCTATGCAAGTCAAATAACTTATTTCAACTTTTGGTGCTGTCTACACATCAGTTATTTTGAGAGAGAGCACTCTTCTCCAGACTTCTCCTACTCCTCATACAATGAGGGTTACAGGAGTTGGAGTAAGCAGTCCTCCAGCTCAACATTAGTTCGAAATAACTGTTGTGTGTAGATGAGGACTATGTTATTTCAGAAAAATGCTGCTGTGTAGACATAGCCTAGGTGAGGTAATAAATATTCTGTTTAGTCTGTATCCCTTTGGAATTTATGATTTTTGCCCTAGATTTCTGCAGTTTTATTAGTAGTTTTTGATACTGGAAAGGCCTTTTCCTGGTAGAAGACATTATTGCACAACTCGCATTTAAATTATTGTTCAGCTTACACTTAAAGTAGTGTTTTAATATTCAGAACATTTTTAATGAAAAATTAACTTCTCTCTCTGAAGGTTGGCACAGGTCTAGGGCCTACACTGGAGTTTTATGCACTTGTATCTCAGGAACTACAGAGGGCAGACTTAGGCCTCTGGAGAGGAGAAGAAGTAACTCTATCCAATCCGAAAGGTAAATGCTTTTTTGATTATCAGTGTACTATCAGCTGCTTCAGAAACTGGGACTTCCAGGTTATAATGCCTTAAAATGTAACTCTAACCAAAAAAATGGTTGTCAAAAGTCACTTTTTACTGGGCTGGTTGCACTGTTGTCCTTTCTCAGTGGTCTCGGAGTACATCCCCTTACAGATATCTGGCCTCAGGCCTTTACCTCTTCTAAGGTGGAACTCTGCAGTTTGCTCACTGAGCAGGAGTTTGGATATGTTCACCTGGATAACAACCATAACTAATGCATAACCATAACTAATAGGAGAAACTGGAGTTGGCACTTGAAAAACATTTTTTTGGAAGCCTAAGACACAGCATGCAGTTGCAGTGAGAAAGAAACATCAGGATACTTTGTTTTGCCCAAGGGCATGCAGCATTTAGAGGCTCTAATTTTAAAACCTCTTCTAACTCGTTGTGTTATCTAAGATCAGTTCTTAACTCCTTTAAAGCTGGGTACCTAAAGACTGATTTGTCCCATTTCCTACTTGGCATCTCAACCCCTTTTCCTCCTTCTCGGTAAATGACATGCATTTAGGCAGGCAGCAGTTCACACTTGAACAGGGAAACAGTCATATACAATAAGAAGCAGTGCTTTTTTTGTGCTGGTATGGCACGGAATGGCGTAGTGTCACCTATTTTCCCAGCACACAGAAAAGGAAGGGCATTTCACCTCTTTTCCTGGGGCGGTTTGGCTTCCGATAGAAGTGTGCTCAGGATGTGCAGTGTTGGGTATTTTTTGTTTTTTTTGTTTTCCATCTCCCAGTGTGGTGTTTTGGCTCTTAAAGGGGCTGCGACTACATTTCGGCCTTCCGGGCAGCATTGGGGTGGGTTCCCCCCCCCCCCCCCAAGAACTTTGCCCCCGAGTACTGGCACTTACCAAAAAAAAAGCACTGCTAAGAAGTAAGAAAAGAACAGATTTTTCCCAGTTTGCCTCTGGACTTCATGCTCAGGAGTGGTCATTTATCTTAAGATTTTTATATACTGTACTTCAAAAGTGCATTTATATGTTGAGTAATCTGGATGGAATGTTTAAACCTTACGTGAGAAAATGAAGAAATAAAAATAAATGGACACTGTCAGAGTAGTTACTTATTACAATTTCCTTACATGCCCTAACGTTTGTTCTGAATACGAGCAGTGAAAATATTAAAATCCAAAACTTTGTTCAGCTTTGGGAAGTGAAAACAAGCCCATTTCTATTTCAGTTTATCCTGCAGTATTACAAGATTTTTTGTTTGATTTGCTAATGCTGGAAAGAATGGTTAAATTCTTTGCAGCTTTAGCAAATTAAACAATCTTGTAATACTGCCGGATAAACTGAAATAGAAATGGGCTTGTTTTTATTTGCTAAAGCTGAGCAAACAGTCTTGTAATATAGTGAAATAGAAATGTTATGACTTAAATAAACATCCAGTTTTTAAAGAATTAACCTAAATTTTAGACCAGAATGACTGAACCCCGTTTAATTATTTTTGGAGTTAAAAAGTACTGAATTCACTACCTTCCTTTCTTCCCCCTTAACAGGAAACCAAGAAGGCACAAAGTATATTCATAATCTCCAAGGCCTATTTGCTCTTCCTTTTGGTAGAACAGCTAAACCAGCTCATATTGCAAAGGTTAAAATGAAGTTCCGTTTTCTGGGAAAACTAATGGCCAAGGCTATCATGGATTTCAGATTGGTAAGAATGAAATATTTTCTGGAGGTTCCAATATTGATCACTTTGTCTTCCTGAATCTAGAGAGTCTAGCAGAAAAGCTGGTCATCTGTGAGTCTGATTACGGTTTAATATTGAGACAACCCGATTATGGTTTAATATTGAGAGAACCTGAATTTTAGCACTTGTATTAACACCAATCAGTTATTGAAAATGAAGATGAATTGTAGTGGTTGTTTTTTTTTTTTTTTTTTTTTAAAGGGAAACTTCACAATTACTTCATCTCATCTTTCCCTGGAAGAGAGAGTCCTAATTTCTGCCCACCTTGTTATTTGTACCTCTTTTGTATTTAGCCTAAAATTTTATATGAGGCTTTATATAGCAGTAAACATGGAAAATGCATACTTGCTTATCACCGCCATACCTAGAACTTTAAACATAATTCTGGCCTTTTTGTATTGAAATCTACACTTTACGTTTCTCCCAAAATACTATGTGTAGCATGCAACAAACCACTCTCTACTAAGCCAAAAATGTGTTGGAGAAGGTACCACTTAGGTACAGCATTGACTGTATAAAAATGAACATCAGAATTTGAGCTATTGAAACTATGTGGTGTTTAACTGTTTTTAAATTAACAGTGCTGCTTTGCCTTCTAGGTGGACCTTCCCCTTGGCCTTCCTTTTTACAAATGGATGTTAAGACAAGAAACTTCCCTAACCTCACATGATTTGTTCAATATCGATCCAGTAGTAGCTAGATCAGTATATCATCTTGAAGATATAGTGAGACAGAAGAAAAGACTTGAACAGGACAAATCACAGGTAGGAATAAGTGTAATTTATATAAAGGGAAAAAATCAGCCTTGAATTTACCTATTTCTGGATTTTTGCCAGCCATAGTTGAAATAAGAGTAAACATAAGTGTCTCTTTAATATTACACAGGTTGGACCTTCCTGGTCTGGCACCCTCAGGACCTGACTGGTCCTGGATGAGGGATTTTGTCAGACCAGAGGAGGCCATTTTTGTTGCCCTGCCACCAGTCCCCCAGCCCAGCCACTAGCCTTCCAACCAGGTCCCCATCTTCTCCTGACTTGCTGGCCAGCCATCACTGCTGTGGCTTGGCTGGGCAGCCTGGCGCTGGGGTTCTAGGCAGCTGTTTGCACCGCGCACTGGGGGTTCAGATAGCTGCACGTGCCAGGGCTCCTTGGGCGGAGCTGTGAGCTGGGGCTCCTTGAGTAGTCGTGCGCGCATGCTGTGCCAGAAGTCCAAGAACAGTCCCAGCATGGTGTTCCCTGGGCAGCCCTATGCACTGCTGGGGCTCTTTGGGTAGCTGCGTGCATGTTGTATCTCCCAGCTCTGCTGGCAGCCACACACTGGGTCCTGCAACGCCATGTGTCAGCCTTGCTGCCACGTACTGGGTTGCCCCTATCCTGCCGGCCCCACAGGGATCTTTTCTGCTCACCCTCCACTAGGACTCTCTAGTCCTGCACCATCCATGCCAGACCATGGATGTTACTGGACCAGAGAATCTCGGTTAAGAGTTTCAACCTGTACTCAGTTTATAAATTTGTAATATGCTAAATTACTACATTTATTATTATTTTATTCAAAATCTGCACCTCTGAAAACACCTAGCATGCATAGCAGTGGCTCCATGCACTACCCCTCGTCCACAACAGGGCCCGACCCCACAGCCTCTACTGGCCACAGCTCTCCATCACTGATCAATGAGAGCCCCGAACCTTCTCCCCCTGTTACTGCCTACTTTTCCACTTAGTCACTCTCCTCTCCTAGCAATCATTTGCATGTACCACAACTTTACTTGAATTAAAAAACACAGATGCAGCTATATATTCCATGTGGGTGTGTGCACTGGAGTAAAAAACTTTGCCTAGCAGTACCCAGAGGGGCAGTGCCTGCAGCCATAGCCCCTCCAGTGGCCATATAAAAGTGTTGCTGCAGTTGTCCCAACCCCTCAGTTCCTTCTCACCACTCATGGCTAGAATTCATTTTTACTTTTTACCCCTCCTCCTCCCCCCCCCCCCCCCCCCCAAAAAGAAAACCACCAAAAAACCAACCAAAAAACCCTTGTATATATAATAGTAGTACCTTAGGGTTAGTTACATATTAGTAGAGTAATTAGTTGGCTGCTTCAGCGGTGCCCTTGTGTGGGTTTAAGCGTTGCCCGTTCTGTGTAGGGGTGATCTGCAACATCAACCACCATAGGAAGAGCTAATTATGTCTTGGCAAGGGACACACTGATGAGGTGTTCCATCTGCAAGTTGTTTACAAAGAAGACCCGGGCAGCAAGAGACTTGTAGTTGAAGCAGCACTTCTGGAGCAGGCAATGAGGCTTGTTTCAGCACCAAGATCTTGTCTGCCCAGCAATAGCTTGCACATCTGGCAAGTGGTGCAACCCCACACTCTGGTTCTATTGTTTTCCCCAAGACAAATAGCTGTCTTACATCCTCTCTGTGGCAAGGAAGAGGACCCAAAATATAAGTTGGGACAATTCTAGGGGTTGTGGAGACTCCTCCTTTTACCACGAGTGCTGACCAACACCGGGTTCTCTCTGGCACACAGGATGGAGTAGGTCAGTCCAGCTGTCCTTAGATACCATGTCAGGAACAGCAAGCACCTATGCTGTCAACTCGGGTCCTTACCCTGGGGTGTCTGAGTGGAGTACCAAGATGTCCGCTCCAGTGCCAAGAGTTTCCATGCTATCTGCATACAAGGCAGCATCAGGCCTACTTTGCCCCTCTCCCACCCAGATTTTCCAATGAGTCAGGAGTTCTCTGGTGCTATGATTTCTGCTGGTTGATTCTCTTTTGTGCCTTTTGCCTTCTGGCTGTGTTGTAGAGCCTCCAGGTCTACAACCTGGACTGTAAACTATGGAGCTGAGTCCAGACTTGGCAGTGAAGGATCCCTAGACAGACATTTGTCTCTGTCAGCACCATTGTCTTGGCAGTGAAAGCTAACAATGTTGGAATCATGAGGAATTGGATAGATAAGAATTATCAGATTGCCTCTATAAATTCACTAGGCAGATTACCTGGCATTTTTCGGGTCCTTAACTGAAATAAGATTTGTTTTGGTCATTTAAATAATTGTTCTGGTGTGCGGTTGGGGTGAGGGGCGCAGTATGCAGGCTACCCCAGGAAGAGAGGACAAAACCAGCCTTCTCCCACTGAATCAGCTTGGGGCCACGTGAGAAGCGCCTGTCCACAGCTGCTGCAGTGGGCACAGCTGGAAGAGGGGTACATGTTCCCGGCTAGGGGACGGACAGACATGCAAACAGAGAAACTCTATGATCTATATATAGTAGATAGCTGTCCCTTTCTCCACCCCTGGTCTTTGATGGCCCAGTGGGGTTACAGCTGTCCCATTTCCCATCTCTGGCCCTTCACTGTCTCATGTGGGCATTCTACAGTATAACTGCCTGTGCTGTCAGACTCCTCCCTTTCCATTTTATGAGAAACAGTCAAATTCTAGGCACATTGTATTATCCTGGCACACCCAAAACCTGACCTTGCTTTAAGTCATAAGAGGAAGCTGAATACCAAATTTGGTGGTCCTACCTCTTATCATTTAGCTCTTACCATTTAGAAGGAGTTCTTGAATAAATGGATTCACAGCCGGGTGGACGGACAGACAAGCACATTTCTAAAGTGTATATATGAAGAAGATAATGCTACAACTTGAACAATGTGAGCAGATCCGATTGCCACAACTAAAAAAAAATATTTTGGAATTGGAAAAAATACAGAACTGGGCAACAAAAATGATTAGGCTTATGGACCGCTTCTGTATGAGGAGAGATTTAAAAAGATTGGTCAGCTTGGAAAAAAAAATGATTAAGAGGGTATGAAACTTTATAAATTTATGACTGGTATGGAGAAAATAGACATGGTAATGTTTCTTCTTCGGGTCGTGTCCCTGTAGGTGCTCCACTTCAGGTGTCGGGCCCCATCCTGGTGCTGCAGGTCGGAGAGTTGTTAGCCGTGGTTCGGCCAGCCCGTGCGTTGTTCGCACGCTTCTGAGCGTGCACAGGATCCAGCTCCCGCCAGTTCCTCCTAACCATCCAGAGGTGGCAGGTGGCGTGAACGGTCTCTCCTCCTTTCCGAGAAGAAAATTGGTTTAAAATTTACAGTTAGCCGTTAGTTAATAGTTGTTACAGTTATCATTCCATATTACAGTTTAAAAAAAAAATTCTGTCAGAATGCCAGGGTCACCCGGTTTTAAAAAGTGCACTCTGTGCTGCAACGCAATGCCTGCGTCTAGTGGGCACTCCATGTGCATAAAATGTCTGGGAGAGGGGCATATACCCCAGAAATGGCCCAAAGCTGACTGCCCGTGCCAGGCCGACTGCGAAATGCACCTGAAGTTACTCTTATTTGACAAGGCCCTCCAGCCCCCTCAGCAGGAAAAGCTGGATGCATCACCGCCCGCAGCTCCACCACGAGGTACAAAATTTTCTTTCCGCTCCTCTACTTCACGCCGGAGTGTTGATAACAGACCAGGGACCTCTGGCATGTGGCCATCCAGACATGGGGAGCGCGGTACAAGATGAGCCGGTGCACCTCAGAGCCTAGCCCTTCTCGCCACAGGGAACGGGCTTCTGAGGCCGTATCTCTAAGACCTATGTCGGCCCCGGCTCCATTGAAAGACAAGCCACAGGTACTGGTTTTTGGACCTGTTTCAGATGCACCGAGACTGGTGCCCGTATCGGCACCAACCGCTATGGCACCGGCTGCCTCAGCACCACGAATGCTGGCTCCGACTCTCCCACCCACATCGGCGCCAACGGCACCGCATGGTCCTATGGCACCGGCTGCTTCTGTGGCACTACCGGTGCCATCTTCCTCTTCTTCATCTGTGGCTCTGTCAGTGAGTGTACGCAGAGAGCGCCCTTCATACTGTCCAACTCCGTCACCACCAACACCGTTACATAGCAGATCTTCCACTCCATCTGCTCACAGTATATCGGTGCCGAATATCTCTTGCCAGAGTGCAAGTCCTTCCCTGGTGCGCAGAAAGGCTACAGGAAAGTCAAAGCGCATAAGAACGCCATCACCTAGCCCTGAACCACCGGAGATGCTTACCCGTCCACAGTCTCCGGCTTCGGTCTTGCATCAGGAATCCCGCATTACTACTGTCTCCCATCACGGATGTTCACCACGGCACACTATATCACCTTATAGATATCACAGGGATTCACGATCCCTGTCCTACGCTTCTCATCGATCTCGCTCACCCAGGTCACTTACGAGATCATCTTATTCGAGACACCATTACAAATCCAGAGATCGTACTCACCAGGGTACTCTTCCAGACATCACTACCATGAGCGCTACCATCAGTGCCATTACCATCGGCGCTTCTCATTGGGCCATTCGTCCTCCAGGTCTCCACGCTGTTATTACTCTCGATCCCATAGTCGATCTAGACTGCCAACACCGCCACCTGATCCAGTGCATCCACCCACGCCATCGGGAGATGTCCCGATCACTCTGGCTCAACCAGAACCACCAAAAGTACCAATTTTGGAACAGTCTCAACTGCAAGCTAGTTCCGTAACAGACATGTCCTCGTCATCACCTGATGATGCAGTCTTTCTGGATGATTCTTCCCCCACTGACGATACCCGTCAGTTTCACGACCTCTTCAAGAGGGTGGCGGAATCACAGGATCTACATCTTACTGAAGTCCAACAAAAACAGCATCTTCTCCTCAAGAATCTACACTGGTCCCATAAAGCCAAAATGGCCTTGCCTTTTGATGAGGCAATTTTAGAGATTGCCGACAACATCTGGCAGATGCCTGCATCCGTGCAACCCACCCATAAGAAGTTTGACAAAGTATTTCGTTCTGAAAGGTACGGAATTCTTATTCACTCATCCCCAGCCAAACTCACTGGTTGTTGATGCAGCACAACAAAAAGCCAAAACGCTCCAGCATAGAAATGCATCCGCAGACAAGGAAGCCAAACACCTTGATCTCTTCGGGAGAAAAGTTTATTCTTCTGCCACCCTTATCCTTAGGGTGGCGAATTGTGTGGCGCACCTATTGAACCACAGCTTCGATAGCTATGCTAAAGTGGTAATGGCTCTACAACATCTACCTGATGACATGCGACAATTGATGAAGTCTGTGATACAGGAGGGCTACATAGTCTTAACAACAGCTCTGCAAATCGCCTTGGACATCACTGGCGCAGCCGCACGCACCACAGCGACATCAGTCATTATGAGGAGATCATCGTGGCTGCAATTAGCCTCAGTCCCCAAGGACTTACAAGGCAAAGTGGAGGACTTACCCTTCGACAGGCAGAGTCTATTTGCCAAGAAGACTGACCAAGTCTTACACTCCAGGAAAGACTCCAGGACAACGTTAAGGATTCTTGGGATGTATACGCCCCCGTATCACCGTAGACGTTACACACCTTACTTTAAAAAAAAAAAAAAAAAGACCCTTCTCTTACACTGGTCCCAGATACAGACAACAGGACCCGCAACAACAGCAAAGAGGCAGACCCCGCCTGCAAAAACGCAGGGTGCTGTCTAACAGGCACAACCCCCAGATCAACCGGCAGCAGGTTTGACGGCCAGATTGAGGGACTGTGCAGCATCCCCCTTACCTACCCTCCGGAAGCACACAAACTGTTTCACCATCGTCTCAGACCTTTCCAGCGCAGATGGACATCCATTACCACAGATCAATGGGTACTAGAAATAGTAGCATCAGGATACTCCATATCCTTCCTCTCTCTTCCCCCTACCACCTCCCCAAACCCATCCCTTTTCAGGAACCCATCTCATGACGATCTTCTAATGCAAGAAGTCGAGAGACTTGTGAAGATGGGGGCGGTAGAGACTGTACCCAACCAATTTCAAGGCAAGGGGTTCTACTCCAGATACTTTCTCACGGAAAAGAAGTTGGGTGGATGGAGACCCATCCTCGATCTGTGCAACCTCAACCGATATCTAAGGAAACAGAAGGTCAAAATGGTGGCCCTTGCTTCCATACTTCCAGCACTAACTACAGTGGATTGGTTCACGTCCCTCGATCTACAAGATGCCTATTTTCATGTCACAATCCATCCAGCCCACAGACGTTTTCTCAGGTTTGTCATAGGCACACAACGTTTCCAGTACAAGTCCTCCTATTTGGACTTTCCTCAGCACCAAGGGTCTTCTCCAAGACCCTGTCGGTAGTGGCCGCAAATCTACACTGGCACGGTTTAATGATCTTCCCATATTTGGACGATTGCCTCATCAAAGCACAATCCTACAATCTGGCACAGCGTGCAACCGACCTAACAAAGATGATGTTTCCAGACTTAGGCCTCATCCTCAATCTGCCAAAGTTGTCACTCACACCTCTAAGATCGCTCGTGTTCATTGGGGCACGGTTAGATTCTATGATGGCCAAAGCCTATTTTCCTATAGAGGATATGGACTCTTACTCAAACTCTTACAATCAGTCTAAAGGTCCCGATGATTGCTTGTCTTCATCTGCTTGGGCACATGGCCTCCACCACTTACGTAGTACGATATGCGAGGCTATGTCGCAGGCACTTGCAGCACTGGTTGGCTTCAGTGTACTGCCCAGGCAACCAGGACACCCACAGACTGGTCTAGGTTCCGCTGACAGTCAAGCAGTTTCTCGAGTGGTGGACGTTACTGGTCAACTTGCTCACCGGGTTCCCATTCCACCGTCCTCAGCTGATGGTGCAGATTACATCGGATGCGTCTCTCGTTGGTTGGGGAGCGCATTGCGAGGGCGAATTTGCTAAAGGCCAATGGAGCACATAGGAATCTCTCCAGTATTCAATGTCTGCAAAGCCTTCCTCACCCAGATTCGAGGGCAAACAGCTCAAATACTTACCACAATACCACCACAATGTATTTTATCAACCTCCAGGGCAGAGCGTGTTCCAGATCCCTGTGGGCGGAGGCCATAAAGCTGTGGAACTGGTGTATAACCCACAATATCACCATTATCAGCATATATCTTCCAGGCAAACAGAATACACTTGCAGATGCTCTGAGCAGATATGTCTTTCCCCAACACAAGTGGGAGATTGACCAGGAATTAATTCAACGCATATTCCAACGGTGGGGACGCCCCACTATAGACCTCTTTTCAACACATTGGAACAAGAAATGTCCACAGTATTGCGGGCCTGGGACCAGGATCTTTTGGGGATGCATTTCTTCTGACTTGGGGTCATCACCTTCTCTTTGCCTTTTCTCCCAATTCCGCTTATACCGAAAGCATTGGAGATTACTACCCTCGATTGAGCTATAGCGATACTTATAGCACCGTTCTGTCCCAGACAAACGTGGCTTCCTATGCTGCTACAAATGTCCATAAAATCCCCATACCAGCTACCGAAACAACCCAATCTACTCACACAACCCGATTTTTTTCGATACCACAGGCACAGATCGACAGGTTGCACCTCACTGCGTGGTTCCTAGATGGTTCCATGGTACAGAGGTCCTCTGCTCCCAAGAGGTCAGGCACATCCTGCTCTATAGCAGGCGGGACTCCACCTGCAGAACTTGCCTTTACAAATGGCATCAATTCCACGCCTGGTGTGTAGACAATCATTGTGACACAGTTCATTCCAATCCACCGCATCTTGGATTACGCACTGCACCTACATCACACGGGGCTGGCAATCTCCTCGATTAAAGTGCACCTTTTAGCAATCTCTGCGCTTAGACAACCAACAGAAGGATTATCAGTAATGTCTCACCCACTTGCAAAACGCTTCCTGAAAGGACTGGAAAATCTACATCCTTCACACAGGACACTTCTGCGCTTTGGGACTTGGAACTTGTACTTGACACGCTTACATACCCACCCTTTCTACCCTCAGCTACCTGTGACATAAAATTACTTACCATCAAACTGGCTTTTCTCTTGGCCATAACTTTGGCCTGAAGGGTAGAAGAGCTGGTGGCACTCTCTGCCAACTCTCCATACACACTATTTACTAACACAGGAGTAACCCTTTGGCCTCACCCGTCGTTTTTACCTAATATGAAACTTGGAGTTTACCTTAATGAACCAATCATACTCCCCACATTCTGCCTTAAGCCACACCCCTTATCCCACGAGGCCCGCTTGCACACACTCAATGTCTACAGGGTGTTGGCTTTTTACTTAGAAAGGACTCGTCCTTTCCGTCAGACGCAACGCCTCCTTTTGTGTTCCGACGAAAGAACAAAGGGACTACCACTGTCGTCACAACGCATTTCCAAATTAATTGTGCACTTCATCACAAAGTGCTATAATTTAAGAAACAAGCCTCCTCCAAGCTCACTCACAGGCCACTCAACTAGAGCGACAACAACATCGCTCGCGTTCCTTAAGGGCGTTCCGATGCAGGACATTCGTCGTACGGCCACGTGGTCATCAGACATGACATTTGCTAAGCATTACAGTATTGATGTAATCGCTCGAGACTCTGCAGTAGCCTCTGCTGTACTATCCACAGCAAGAAAGCAGTAACTCCAATTCCACCTCCATACACACAGCTACTGCTCTGAATTCACCGGAAGTGGAGCACCTATGGGGACACTACCCAAAGAAAAAGAGGAAGTTACTCACCCTGTGCAGTAACAACATTTCTTCGAGGTGTGTCCCCCCGTAGGTGCTCCACAACCCGCCCATGTCCCCTCTTTGAAGTTTCCTCTTGTGTTTTTTCAGGAACGATCTGATTAGGAGGAACTGGCGGGAGCCGGATCCCACACATGTTCGTGTGCTTCTGAACAACATGCACCCTGCGCGGGCTGACCATACCACGGCTAACAACTCTTCAACCTGTGGTGCCGGGACGGGGCCCGACACCTGAAGTGGAGCACCTACGAGGGGAAGGGGGGGGCGCACACCTTGAAGAAACGTTGTTACTGCACAGGGTGAGTAACTTCTTATTCCTTCTCATAACATAAGAACTAGGGGTCGCCTCATTAAAATAGGCAGTAGGTTTAACTAAGCATAGTGTGAAGAAATACTTTGTTTTAATCTGTGGAACTCTCTGGCAGAGGATATTGTGAAGGCCGAGACTATAGCAGAGTTCAAAAAAGAACTAAAATTCATGGACGATAAGTCCATCAGTGGAAATTAGCCATCCTGTCAACTGTGGGGAAAACAGAGGCTAGGAACACAGAACAGGGTGTTACATCCCTACCCATCTGGCTATCTCGATAATTACCTGGTCATTCCTTCTGAAGCACCTGGCCATTATGGGAAGAGAAGATAGGGGACTAACTGGACGATTGGCCTGACTTTGTATTGCCATTCTTATGTGTAACATGCTGCCTTTCAGTCTGTCTTCTGTTCCCTGACTTTTTACCAAGTATATATGATAGTGGTAAGAATGTGCCTCAGGAAGAAGGGAATTCTCTTGAGGTCCCTTCAAATTGCATGATTCCAGGTCTCTGGCCAAATAGTTGCTGACAAGCAAGTCCACAGATGAAGTGCTTTCTCATGTCCAATGCACACTGTGCCTACACAGTCATGTAAGGTGCATCTAAAATAGTGGGGTATCAGCATTGGATCCAACCGAATGTATTTAACTCATTAGGACCTTGATAAACTGAGTTAAATAGCATTTCGACCAACTGAGTGATTCCAGGTGAGCGTCCATCTTTGTTTGGAACTGCAGTCATAACCACAGCCTAAGTGTTCGTCAGGTTGCTAAGCCACATGTCTATGTGCACACAGGTAGTCCCATATGCCAAACTACTCCTGTCTCATTCAAATAGCTATCCCTTGGACATGCTACTGTAATTTTCCCTTACTGATACTTAGAATGATGGATAATTCTGGACAGAGTATACCAGAGTGTTCATTTTGCTCAGCCTCCACAGATCAGGATTCGAGTAATGGATGCCTCCTTAATAAGTTGGGGAGTGTAACTAAACTCTCTTGAAAGTTCAAGGCCTGTGGTCAGACCAAGATGCTTTTCTGAGCATCAGCCTGAAGAGGAATGACGTTCAAAGGCAGTCTGCTTAACCATAGGAAGCATCTTCCAGGGCAGCCTGTTACGACTAACTATATATCAGAACCATTTCCATTTGGCCTAAGGCAGGGAAGTTCAGCTGACACTGGCTTGTATTCAGGACATCTTGTAGTCCTTGTTACCCCTTCAGTCTTCTGGCTTTGCACTAAGTCCATTACGAGTCCACTTAGCAGCGATTTTGGCACTTCATCCAGCTGACCATGGGAAGTCAATGTTTTTAAATGCCATGGCAGTGATGTTCCTTTGTGGGATCTTCATTTGAATCTGGCAGCTTTTCTCCTTTTTGTGTCAGAAAACTGCCTTCCTTGTGGCATTTAAGATGTGCAACGAGAGTGTGATATATATGCTTTCAGGTGGAACCTCCTTGCTTAGTCTTCTGAAAATTCCTTTAACCCTGCAGCCACACTCTAAAGGTTTTTGTTTGTTTTTTTAAATCAGAAGTAGTTTCCCAGTTTTATCTGATAATATTCTTCCCTAAATCTCATTCAACTCCAGAGTACCACACACTGGATGCCATGCAGTTGTCTAGCTTTTAATCTGAATAGAATTAAACTGTTTATAACCCACCTCACCTCATCTGTTTTAATGTGCAGACTGATGTCAAGTGATTTCTGACTTCACAGATAGTGTCTAGGCATATAATTTCTTGTATCATGACAATATACAAAGTAGCCCAGGCTAAGCCTCTTTGAGGGGTATGGGCTCATTCTATGAGAGTTTGGGCAACATTAATTGTATTTTTAAATGGTATTCCTGTGTTGGACACTTCCAGGGTGGCTACTTGATCCTCTGTGCATACTTTTGCAAACCACTATGCCATTACAGCTGCATCCAGATCAGATGCAAACATCAGGAGGTCAACCCTGCACTTCTTCCTTAAATGGATTTCAAGCTACACCTTTTCCTAGCATCCACAAGAAGTACAAGGCAGCATCAACTAAAAGAAGAAATTATTACCTATTTGTACCTGCTGTTTGAGGTGTGCTGCCAGAGACATAATCCATGACCTAGTTTCTGATACTTAAGCTTCAGAATCTGTACTTCTGATACTTGGTGGGAATGAAATGAGGGCACTGAGATGGCAACATATTTATGCCACATGGGGATGGGCTGCAGCCACATGACATGGGTGCTGCCCCTATAGTATGATGAGACACTGTATTCCAGCTTCCATGCACTGGGTACATGCCCACCCACATGTATACAGATGTGCATCCCATCTTGAGCAAGTGTGGTAGGTAGGCAACTCTTTTTTCTGGTGCCTGCTGCATATTCTATCATACTCAGATTACAGGTTCCCAAAGTACGTCATCTTTTGGGAGAGGTGGGCTGGAACATGTGCGCTGCTTTCTTTCTTTAGATTTCTCCTTCAGCTTGGATTTGAACTTCGTGTTTGGGGTGAGTGCTTGAATTCAGTGACGACAACATGTCCTCAGAGGTATCCAAGGACTTGTGATGTTGAAATTTTCTCAAAAGATAATTTCTCAATGGCTTTAGCATGTTGTGAAGTGTACACTTACACGCATGATTGGAGACTTTTGTCATGTATATCTGCTCTTTAATTCTGCATATACTCTTGGGTAGGAGTTTATATAGGGAGGAGCAAACCACTACCGGTTCCATGTCGATCTTTCAGCCCTTCAACTGCCCCAGTGGTCTTTAAAAAGATCCTCTGAGATGTTGCAGCCCATCTATATCAGATAGGACTATTCCTGTTTCCCTCCCTGGACATCTGGCTCATTGAGTCACTTTTTTTCCCCTCAAGAAACAGTCAGACCCTGTATCCCCACTTCTTGGGCCTCCACTTAGTCATATTTTTACAGTGAATATTTTTACAGCAAAGCTCCCTTTATACTCCATTACTGCCAAAATAAGCCTGCCTACTGATAAGTTTACTATACTGTCCAGACTCATTGCCATGCTACAACAGCCCACAAACCACAGCAAGAGCTTGCCTTTGACTCTCAGAACATGTGGCAGCTTGTATATTTGTAATGTTCCTTTGAAAACTATACTTCTGGTGTCTTCAAGTCTGGTTCAGGTCTGTCTGCATCCCTAACAAGCATTCTAACTATGCAGCTAGGAGTTCTCAGGGCCATTCACATTCTCAAGTGGTGGAAGAGATACCCAAGAGCTGTGTGAAAATTCTTCTTATGTCCTTTTCACCCAAAGGTTATCACATCAGATGCCTTCCTATAAGGCAGGTGCCTTGCTCCTAGGGACAGTTCTCATTATCAACATTCTTTAACTCTAAACAGTTCAATACACGTGGCGTGACTCAACCCCAGGTGTCACTCAGAATGATGGGGGTGTGGGTGTGGGGGTGTGGGTGTGTGGGTGTGTGGGTGTGTGTGTGTGTGTGTGTGTGTGTGTGTGTGTGTGTGTGTGTGAGAGAGAGACCAAAGAGGAGACTGTCCCAGTACTTAGGCATGGGTGCCATAATGGAATTGGTGCAGATTCCACCACATAGTAGCTCATCTACCAAGGCTACAGAACATCATAACACACTTCCCTAAGCAGGTTAGGGAATCCTGAGTTACAAACAACATCCAAGTTCCAAACATTTGCACATGGATGCAAAAGCTTGCCTGCCGCCTCAGGGGAGCAGGCAAGGAGCGCACAGGTGGCTGTGAGATGCACAAGTGGTTGCCTGAGGACTCCTCAGTGCTCAGACAGACAGCAGTGGAGAAGGAAGGTGGTTAGAAAAGGAAACTGCTGCTTCTCTCCAGCCACCAGGTGCATAGCTGTCCCCCGCTCCTCCACAGTCCTCTGGCCTATGCTTATGCTGCTTGCCACCTTGGTGAGCGGGGGATTTGGGTGCAGCCCATAGGGGGTTGGCCAGGAGATGGGACTGGGGGGTTACCAGAGTGGGTGCTGAGCCAGTGGGGAAGAGAGGGTGGCAGCAACCGGGGGATTCCCTTAAGTTTCATCATTCTACCACCTCATTTTTCTCTAAACCTTGCCTTTCTTCAAGCACCACATTCAAGGTTAAATTTAAAAAAACTAGTATTTTTCATTGCAAATCAGCTGCATTATGGGTTAAATAAGCTATTTTGGGCTAGCCTGGGAATCTAACTAAGGGTACGTCTAGACTACATGCCTCTGTCGCCAGAGGCATGTAGATTAGGCTACCAGACATAGTAAAATGAAGCGGCGATTTAAATAATCGCCGCTTCATTTAAATTTACATGGCTGCCGCGCTGAGCCGACAAACAGCTGATCAGCTGTTTGTCGGCTCAGCACGATAGTCTGGACGCGCGGGTGTCGACATCAAAGGTATTTGTCGACCACCCAGGTATACCTCATTCCAAGAGACATACCTGGGTGGTCGACAAACACCTTTGATGTCGACACCCGCGCGTTCAGACTATTGCGCTGAGCCGACAAACAGCTGATCAGCTGTTTGTCGGCTCAGCGCGGCAGCCATGTAAATTTAAATGAAGCGGCGATTATTTAAATCGCCGCTTCATTTTACTATGTCTGGTAGCCTAATCTACATGCCTCTGGCGACAGAGGCATGTAGTCTAGATGTACCCTAATACTTACAACGTTCTTTCTTTGTGTCTGTGTCCAATGTGAACAGCTGACATTTCTGCATGAGGGGCTACAGTTTCTTCGGAAATGCTGTCTGCTCACCCCTAGAACCATTGTTCAGTGTCTTAAATTTGTTTAAGTAAGAGATCTGTGGCCATTCTCCTAGAACCCTCATAGCCAAGACAGATACAGTTCCCAGATCTGGGTTGAATGTTTTTGTATTTGCCTTGGGATGGCTCTCTGATGGGCAAACATGATTGTCCTCCAGAGATCCATTCTGAATAGTAGAAAACATACCACAAGGAAAACTTACCTACAGAAGCAAAGATGTTTTCAAGCCTTCTGTGCAGAACAGCCTGTCTCTGCAGGTTTGGCTAGGAAACTGTAAAGCGCTGGCACTTCAGTTACCCCTCCACCCACTGTCATGCTGCTCCTGCCCTCTGGCTTGGATCTGCCCCCCTGGGAGCCTTCTGCTTGCTGTGCAGGAAGGAGAAGAGGGGCAGGGCTGATGTCTGGATATCGCTCCTCCCCCCCCACTTCGGTACCTGTACCCTATCTACACAGAGAGAAGGGGATGGAGGGAACTTGGCAATGCAAATATCTGTCACTCTTGTACACTGTGGGTGTGTCTCATTCTCTCCCACACAGTGCCCTTCACTTGCATCTTCCAACCCAACACATACATGGGGGGTTGTTGTTACTACTTTTACTGCTTGCTAAGCAGGTTATTTTTGGGTTTTGACTGGTTTGTGCATTTCATAATTTTCTTTTCTCTCTTGCGCTTAAATTTCATACTTTGATTACTGAGTTCTAAAATGCCTAACCTGTTGTGGATGGAGTAATTATCCCTGTGGTAATGACTGCTTATGGAA
The DNA here is from genome assembly GCF_049634645.1 of Pelodiscus sinensis. Taxonomy (NCBI): domain Eukaryota; kingdom Metazoa; phylum Chordata; order Testudines; family Trionychidae; genus Pelodiscus; species Pelodiscus sinensis. The sequence continues at coordinate 20,334,454 of NC_134720.1, read as the reverse complement.
GTGGCTGCCTGGCTGGCATGTCACTGAAGCCCCTGAGAATGGCAGAGCAGGAGGTCTCCACATGCTGTCCTTGCCTGCAGACATGGCTCCTGAAGCTCCCATTGATCAGTAATGGGGAACCGTGGCCAGTAGAAGCTGTGGGCTCAGTGCCTGTAGATGAGAGGCAGCGCATGGAGCTATTGCTGTTCATGCAGGCTGCTTTCAGGAGTGGTGCAGGGCGAGGGGAGGAGTAAGCCTGCCTCTTAACCCCACTGTTCCACCATCCGGAAGCAGTCTCAGTTAAATGGTGCCCAGCTGGAGTCTGCATCTTGAATCCCTGTTCCATCCCTGAACCCTCTCCTACACCCAGTCTCCTGCCCCAGACGTGAGTCCCCCTGCACTCAAACTCCTTCCTAGAGCTTGCATCCTGAACCCCCTCCTGGACCTGAATTTTCCTGCCCTGGGCTAAGCCTGAAGCCCCTTCCATGCTCTGAGCCCTTTGGCCCAAGACCAGCGCCTGCACTCCAGCCCCCTACCCAGCCTGGTGAAAGTGAATGAGGCTGAGGGAGGAAAGGAGATGGAGTGAACAGGGTGAGGTCTCTGAGAAGGGATGGAGCAGGGGTGGGGCCTCAGAAGGTGTGTGAAGGAAGCTGGGCAAGGGTATTTGGTTTTGAGGTAGAACTTACATCACACTTAAATTGAAAAAGTGATCTTTTTGTGGTTAAAAAGATTGAAGACCACAGAACTAGGTTACCTTAACGGTGAGGTTTACCAGTTCTGGTTAATCAGTAGGGGCTGGAGCAACTCAGGAGCGGGAACAGCATCAGCGTGTCCTCCCTGGGAGCAGGGACAGCAGCCCTTGCTGGCCTTGCTCCTGGAGAGGCGGCTTTGCTGCCGGCTCTGCAGTGTAAAGTTTATTTAAGCTTTACACATGCTGCTGTCTCTGCGGTATTACTGTTATTATTTTTAGTGGTTACACAGTTGCATTTTTTACCACATTTTTACATCCCTAGTATAAACCTACCTGAACCTCATGGTACTGGGACAGATAACTAACCTGTGCTGCAGCTGTAGTAAATGCTGCTATTTTTAGCATGCTAGCTCAGAGGTCAAGTTCCAGTTTGTGTATGTGATCTTGGAATCACACCTCTGTCTCATAGCGTTTACATATGCTTAAATAGAAGACTTAAAGGTGGATTGAAGGACTTCCTGTGCACTGCTTTTGATGTTAACGATGTCATTCACTGTTGAAAGAGAAACTCAAAAGCGTACTTGTTCCACGAGGCGTACAGCTAGTTTGGATTAGAAGCCTAATCTGAACTAGCTAGTCCGTGCCACGTGTAGCCGCGCGGCACGGAGTCCAAACTAGCCAGCATTTAAAAATGGCGCCGGCCAGCTTCATGCAAATGAAGCCCGGGAAATTCAAATCCCAGGCTTCATTTGCAAGTGCGGATGACTACATTACCCCTGCTAGTTCGAACTAGCGGGGTAGTGTAGACATACCCTCAGTGTTCAAAAAGAACCCTTTAAAGTGAATTAAAAAATTTAAATTTGTAAACATTTCAAAATTTTAGGTTAACTGCCTGTGCTAACTTTACACTATTAACTGCCTAAAGTTAACACAAGCTATTAACATACAATTTTAAACAGTTTTACTAATTTAAATCTTTTCCATTTCACCTTAAAGGCTTTTTAAAAAAACTTTTACAACAGGGTTTCCTAATCTGTTGCAAGAAAAACCTCTAAGCTTGCTAAACTGTTGTTGGGACACTTACATCTTTGTATGTAATGCAGCTAAGGCACCTTTTGTGTTGCATAAGAAAACTTAAAACCACTCCACAGATTTCCATACAGCATCTGTTAATTTACAGATTTGTGCAATAAATACTCCAAATTCCAGTTTTATTTGTTTTCAGATATCTTTTGAAATGTGTGTATTTTTAGACTTCTGTGGATTTTCCATTATTAACCATAAATATCAACAACATTTTTTAGGAGAATGGTGGTAGATTTTTGACATGACATTTTTAAAATTAAAAAAACCCCATACTTTGTCATTTTACTGCCAGCATATTGGCACCTAATTTGTTCCCCACCTGCCGATAGGAACTAGTAGTACTCACTTTGAGTCCTGAATTTTCATTATGTATTGTCATGAACATGAAAACTTACTATTAAATGTGCAAGTTTGACTCTTCTCCCCCTCTCTTCCCCAAATGTGATTTTTAATTTCCCAACAGTAAAAAGATGGAAAATAGTATGTGTGCTTATTACAGCCCTCATTTACAGTAACAATCTTCTCCTCAGAAAATCAATGTAATTCTTGGCTTTTAAGTTGATGGCTTCTATTTTTGAAAACCTGTTTGTTGGCTTTAAACAAAGCCTTGTTTTTTGTGGTGGTGTTTTTTCACACCAGTCTTTGCTATGTGGCTGCTTCTGCTTCTGAAGTAAAGTAATTACAGAAACATCACCAAAACTGTGCTTTGGTCATTTTCCAGATTTGTTCAAAGTCAAGGCAGATATTGTTAACTGTCTTGATTCATAAACTTTTAATGTGTATATAGAATAAGTGTTCCCCTTTAATCTGTCATCTGTATCTGATCTGCACTGAGTACCATGTTATCAATGTTAAACGTTAGAATGCTAAATAATCTGTTGATAAACTAAAGTTAATTACTCGCTGGCTTTAATTTTCTTTCTTTTTTTAGACCAAAGAAAGTTTACAGTATGCATTGGAGACACTCAATATGAATGGCTGCTCAGTGGAAGATCTAGGACTGGATTTCACATTACCTGGGTTTCCCAATATAGAGCTGAAAAAAGGGGGGAAAGATATACCTGTCACCATCCACAATTTAGAAGAATATCTCAGAGTACGTAAAAGTGAAGCTGTGATTTTTTTTTTTTTTAAGTCATCTAATTCTTCTATTTCATAGTTAGTTCAATGTTTATTTTCATATATATATTAATTGCTTTTTTCCATGTTGGTCATAATATTAGTAGTTTACACCTAGTTGCTTCTGTTTTTGTGAATATCGGGATAAGAAAACAGACTCCTAGTATTTGTGATTAGTATTATACAGCTTGATTGTAGAAACATCTGTTTCTTAAGGTTTCAATAAATGTATTTCCTGAGTGATTGCTCAGGTGCATTCCAATATGTGTGCATGGTCTGCGGAAAGCATTCAGCCTAGCAGTACCTGTAGGATTGGCTGTGGAGCCCCCTAGCATGGCGGCATTGTAGCAGTATATATGTGGCACAGCTGACCCACACCCTTTGAGTTCCTTCTTTATCGTTCGTTATGGTCACTGGAAAAGCTTTTTCAGTGTTCATTATAGTTATTTGTTACATTCTGTAGTTAGTTGAGTACATAGTATTGCTGTCCCGTCTCCCCTTTTCCCCCCCGCCACACACACACTTTAGCCCTGGTCTCGGGGCATGCTATACTCTCAAGGATTCAAAGCCTGCAAGAGCTGGGGCAAGTTTATTCCCAAGGAAGAAACTCTCACTCGTTCACTTAAGTGTCTGGGTGAGAGACACCAAAAGGACAAGTGTCCCATCTCTAGGAGATTTTATTACTGGACAAAGAAGGAGCAGGACCACTGGTTCAAGTTTCTCCTAAGAGAGGTGGCAATGCGGTCCTCAGCATCAGTAGTGAGAGGTGCCTTGGTTTCATTACATGATCTGGCACTGAAGGAATGCTCTGTCCATAGCCTTCCCTCCCCCCCACTCTCCCCCATGCAGGGTTGAGCGTGAGACACAGGTGCTAGCCAAGAGAAAGAAGACTGGCAGAGGCTGGTGGCCAGCTAAGGAACTGTAGAAGAGCCCTGGTGGGGCATGCCCAGTGCAAGGCCACCCACTTGTAGCCCGCCTCCTGTGACACCACCGGCACTGCCTTTGAACCCAGTGGTCATAGTCTCCCTGGACGGGAACTGGCTGTAAGAGGATATTGATCTTCTGTCAGCACCAGACATCTTTTGAGGCTGCAAGGAATCTCATTGAGATGATGTCCCACTCTCCTAAGCCATATCAAGCAGGAGTGACATGGGAGGACTGACTACATGCCTTGCAAAATAGCACTGAGATCAACACGGGTGGCAGAGACATTCTTGTCTTCGGCACCTCTGGCATCAACATCCAGCTCCTTGTTGATGTCCAAGCTGCTGGGTGGTACTGGTAGTGCCAGGCCCATTACCTCCAGTACAGATGACTGTAGCTCCATATGCTGTGAGACAGATGCTGGCAATGCCATTAAGGGTAGTACCAGCCCCTACAGCACCAGTGCTTGGAGCTCTGATGAAAACTCACTTGACCTTTGGCAGAGAGGCCACCAAAGAGGTTATCCCCTCAGCACAAGCCTTCCTCATCTAAGGCACAGGCTTCGGGAGATGTGCAGGCACCGGTGAAGTCTTGTACAGACAAACCCTGAAGGGCAGTGTCCACTAAAGACACATGCCCTGCTGTCTCAGTACCGAAACCAAAGAAGACCGCCACTGCAGTGCTGACACCGACAAACTGTACACAAACTGCCACATCATAGTGTGGCCAAGAGCTGAACAGAGCTGCCAATACAGACACTGACAAAGTTGGTACTGTCTCCAAGTACTGAACTTTCCCTGGTACCGACTATGTTGAGAGTACAGGGAGACATAGTACCACAACGACCACAGCCCTCCGCACCAGCAGTACCAACCTTTGCTCCACCAAGGCCACTGTCTATACACCAAGACCTGGCAGTAGTATCGGTACTGGGCACACTTGTTATTCGGTACTGACGCCACACCAACATTAGAGGGATCAAGCAAGCTTGCAACGCCATCAAGCTCAGCCCCTCCCTTTTCTAGTAACAGTGACAATTAGGAGATCACCTTCTCCCCACAATATTCTTCTCCAAAACCAACCACGCAGGTACAGCAGCAGCAACAGCTCCAGATGTGGCAACCTTTTCCATGACTCCTTCCCATTCCACTCCCACAACCTTGGCAGGGATAGGATCCATGGGGTTCCTTAAAGGCTCAAGCACCAATACCACAGTTGTCGGCGCCACCTAGACCTGAGTCCATGGTCTCCAGGCCACCAGCAGCTACAGGATCCAACATCAGAGAAGTTGGAAGATCTGGATGACTCTCAGGAGGAAGACACATTGTCTCCTTTACACATCTCCTCACCTTCTCAGGATGAGACGATAATGTCTCCTCCCCTAACAGCAGGGGACAACTTTACAAGAGCGTGGCAAATACCTCCTTAGTCGATGTTCCTGAGATTCAGCACAAATTGACCAGCATAGTACAGGCCTCGAAGCATTATGTTCCTGCTAAAAGGGCTGCATTTTTGTTCACCCACCCAGCACCAAATTTGTTGGTGGTTAATGCAGCCCACAATAGGGGTAAGCAAACACACAATACAAATCCATGCCTCATAACAAAGAATGGAAGAGACTGGACATTCTGGACAGGAAATCATAATCCTTTTTGCAGTCCTTGAGATAAGGATAGCAAACTGTGCAGTGCTGTTAGCAAAATGCACATACAGAAGCTCCACCTCGAGGCCTAGGTCTTCCAGGAATGAGTACAAAAGACCAGACCAGACCTGTTTGGAGGAAGTTTGCACTATAATCCTGAATTGTCGCAAACAGAGTACAAGAAGGACCTATTTACAGAAATGGTGCCATTTTTCTAAGTGGGCAAACCACAGAACGCTGCAGCACTGTTCCACACAACTCATGATGGTCCTAGAGTATCTTCTCTCATTAAAGAAACAGAACCTCTCCAACTCCTCAATAAAGGTCCACTTAGTGACTATTTCAGGTGAGCATGATAGTCACACTATATTCAAACATCCGACAACAAAGAAATTTTTAAAAGGTATTAATAATACCTTCCCCCAATAAAGCTGACCGTGCCACTTTGGGATCTCAACCTCAGCCGTAACACCTTAACCCACACTCAATTTGAGCCAATGGCAACATACTCTCTGACCCATCTTTCCAGAAAAGTTACTTTCTTACTAGCAATCACAACAGCAAGGAGGGTCAGCGAATTGGCCGCACTCATGGCAGATCTGCTATTTAAGACCTCCTACAAAGACAAAGTAGTGTTAAGGCCACATCCAAAATTTCTCCTAAAAATAGTTGCATACTTACACCTCAGTGAACCTGTATACTTACCCGTTTTCCACCAGAAGCTTCATCCTGATGCTAATGTGGCACAACTCCGCTCCTTGGATGTTCGACGGGTGATTACCTTTTACCTAGATGCTCTTCTAAACTGTTCATTTCCATAGCAGATCGCTCCAAAGGCCACGCAATCTCAAAACCGAGGCTCAAAATGGCTAAGAAACTATATTAAAGATTGCTATAATATCAATAAGGTGCCATTACCAACCCAATTGCGGGCATGCTCCACTAGAGCAATGGCCACCTCTATGGCCTTCCTACGTAACGTTTGTTGAGCAGCAACATGGACCTCTAAGCACACATTTACAAAGCAGTGTGCTATAGTCACTTATGCTTCACAGTGTACCGCATTTTAGGTGGTGGTCCTTGCCGCCATCCACTGGTCACGTCCGAAGCAGTTTCAAAAGTCACCAGAACTCATTATTTTGCTCACAGAGGATGGAAGGATTCCCTATTTCCTCTCAATGACTGTTCCACTGGCTCACCTTCTGTATAAGCGTGTGTTACGACTTAGTGAAGCTACTGTCCCCTCCAGTGACTGCTCACTCCACTAGAGCCCAGGCATCTTTGGCAGCTTTCCTCAAGAGTATTCTGATCCAGGCCATCTTCTGAGCAGTGACATGGTTGTCTATGCAGCCCTTCAGACATGTGCAACACACCTGTGATGGTGCAGCATTTGGCAGGGCAGTTTTTGCATCTGCCCCTAGATGACTTTTGACCCTTCTTCCAAGGGAGCTGTTGGTCAGGCACATATTGAAAAGCACATGAGCAATCTTTTGAAGAAAAAATGGTTACTTACCTTTTGTAACTGTTCTTTCAGATGTGGTGTTCATGGCTATTCCAAATCCCATCCACCTCCCCTCTGTCAAAATGAACTGGCAAGAAGGACTGATTGGGTGAGGAGCTGGCTGTGGCTTTTGTACAACGCCACAGCAGTGCCACGCCTAGGTATTGTTAGGGTAAAAATTTGTTGGAAAATGTGCATGCGTACACATATATGGAATGGAACGGAACATGGAATGGAACATGAGCAACACATTTCTAAGAATAACATTTACAAAAAGTAAGCAACCGTCCTTTTTTTGTATCCATGGAGTATGTGCTTATAAAAAGCATGACTTCTCACTGGGAGCTGTGGGTTCTCAGCAACTCTGAAAACAAAATCAGAAATTACTGGGCCAAGTGTTGAACTAGTAACGCAACACATTGCTACGTAAGATTATTGGCTTCTGCAAATACTTTGGGACTCTTCTACTGCAAGCCCAGATAGCCATGTGAAAGAAAATGATCTTCGGAGTCTTGCTTGAAGCACTTTCTCGTCTATGCTAGCAACTGGATTGATTAAAATAGCAATCGCATCCCTGTATGCATCAGAACTCACTTCCACAAAGCATTTCAGATGGTCACTGGCAATAGTAGTTAGAACACCCCCAATTTCCTGCTTCACAGAACCAAAATAAACTAATAAGCAGTATAAGAAATGCTCTGGTGATCAGTTTGCATTATTTGGGCAAGAGGGTGGGTAACACACTTAGAAAATTTAGTTCTTGAATTTCTGCCTGATCATGTAAGCAGTCAAGTTTTCAACTCCCATACATTGAGTGCTGTGTCGATACGTTTGCCACCACCAGTTTGTATGCATTCCATGCTTTGAGTTCAGATTCTTTGGACCAGCAGTGTCCCACTGAGGGTAGTGCTTATATCCTGAGTGACCTCGTGCTTCTTATTGAGGACACAGAGGGTGAAGCAATACCAACTGTCACTCAGTTCCTTCTCACTACCCATGACTCAGGACTTTGAGCCTCTTTGCTTGATGTGTTGTGTGGTCTTACCGCTCTGTAAATAGGTAGTTCAAGAATGATTCCATATATAATTTTGTGTGTGCCTTGGGTATAGATGTCAGAAAACATTTTCCCTCAGTAGTTAGCATTCATGTTGCTTAAGTGCCATTTGCTGTTGTGCACTACTGCATACAGATATAGCAGAATGAAACTGTCCTAAACTCTGCCACCCCCAGCTCCTCCTTACCACTAGTGATGTTTGTTACTGAATGTGCTGCCTTTGTAGGGATATCACAGTTTTATTTCCCTTAGTCTTTGTATCCACCTTGTTTATTTAATAGTGGTTAGATAGAGTATAGCTCATCTTGGTAGGTTTCAGCATTTTAGAGCCGTTGGACTAAATTTGATCACCTGGGCTATGTTTAGACTACACGGAAGGTTAGAAAGAGGATATGTAAATTATGTGGGAATTTGCATAGCTTCCGATCTCACTTTTTAAATATGAGGTTTACGCAGCTTTTCAAAAAGGGGAGGGGGTTGCCAAATAAGCTCTGTCCCGACTATTTTCCCATGGAATTTGCATATCCTCTTTCGAATCTTCCACGTGGTCTAGACAAGCCCCTGGACATGGAGCGGAACTGGAGCCATGCCTGGCTCTCCAAGGTTTAAGTCCTGTTGGTTGTGAGCCAGGTTGATGTTAGTCAGTGATCCATATCCCAGCTGCCTAAAATGTTTGGAATGCCACATGAGTGATGAGCAATGTTCTCTCTAAGCTGCGCCGCAGCACAGCCTCGCCTGGTCAGAGGCTATGGGCTCCATGCACGGAGCTGACTGACTGGGTGGGGCTGATTAATGACCTGTGAAGCTGTGCTGCTGCCCAGCTTAGAGGGAACACTGGTGACAAGTGTCCCATTCTGGAGGGTTTTAAACCTTGCACTAAAAAAATAGAGCAATGGGACTTTCTCCTTCTGGAGATGGCAGTTTGCTCTGCATCATAGCATTCATGTTCAGAGCATACTCCCAAGTGGTACCATCAGTACTGAGTACGTCTCCCAAGATGTCTTTAGCACCATGTTCAGTGTCTCTAATAACGAAGAGATGTAAATCTCATTCAGCGAGACCATTGGTGCTGAGGCCACCGGAAAGCAAGGACTCCAGGAGGGATCTGAAGGAAAGTGTCCTCCTCCCTCCCCCCAAGAGTTCCTCTGCTAAGAAGGGTTCATTGACTCCAGAATCTCTACCAAGGCAGTCAAGACTGGCTCCAAAAGTTGCTATACAAAGATATGAAACTCAAGACCCAATTTTGGTACTGATGATACTAGAAAACTCCTTGATCTTTTGGTACTGATGTTTCCTATTGTACAGGATGGGTTTTGGTTGGTAACAAAAACTAATTCCTACACTAGCTCCACAACAGTATGTGGTGCCCCAAGAGGCCAATATGTTTCCTGAGTAAGACTGGAACTAGCTGGTATCACTACCCCTGAGTTTGGCTTTACTGGTTTCCTGCCCCCACACATTCTTCTCCACTATTGTTGGACTTGGTTTCATCTTTATTGGATTTGTAAATGAGGTCTCTTGTATCCCATAGCAGAGGGAACGCCTACCCTGCATTAGTAGGGTTCATGGATGTAATAGCATTCTCACCACTAGTACATTGCCATGGGCCCACATCATCAGTAGTCTTTTTAGACATAGTTGGTTTGCCTTTTTTCGCCTTTTCTGTTGATTTTCTCAAGGGTGCATACGATCATGAGCACCACAGAAACATTACCAGATGCCCACAACTGATACCAAGCAGCTGCAGGTTACTCTGACAGTTCCACCACCATTAGAGGTAGACTAGTTTTTGCCTCAGTGACCTAGTGCATCATCTTGCTTAAGACCATATGAAGCTTTAAAGATGAGTGATTCACTACCACAAGAGATTTTAAAGGTTTATCAATGGCTTTGGTGTTAAATGTTCAAGTGGAAGAGATCTGTGAGAAGTCAAACAAGCCAGTGGACGTTAGCCTCTATGGGGCCTTCCAAAGTGGCATTACTGGCTGACAGAGCAATTGTGGAGACTCAATTCTTTGGCAGGCCCCTTCTTTTATATGGCTAAACGGGCAAGTGGGGAAATGCTAGTATCTTCTGAGGATTTAGAATAAAGCTACCCTCACCTCCCCCCAAGCTCTTTAGTGGTGGCAGCTATTGAAGAGCAGGTGAGCCAAGCTACTAAGTGGTGACACCACAGAAAGGTTGGTAGAGAATCCGAGGCTGCATTTGTTTGGATATGAGCCTATGATTTAGAATTGCTAACAGCAAGTTCTCCTAAGTTGCTACAACTTTCTCTTATGGGAAAACATCCTGAAATTTAAATACAAGGCTACTGGAGGACTCCAGGCAGGAGTTCATTGGATAGTAGAGGAGGGCAAGATATTTGATTGGATGCAGCAGCTCAGTCCAGGGTACCTCTCCTTTGAGGGGAATGAATGGTTATAAATGCAGTCCTGGATGACTGGCTGCTGAGAGGTTGGTCTGAATATTAAATAATTTCCAGCATAACAATCATTCATTCCTGCTTCAGTGCTCTGGGGCTGCTACTGATCTGTCTGAATCAGTTTTAAAGCCTCAAACTATTCTTTTTGATCAAAACCATTCTTGGATGCTATGGAAGCTGATGCATTTCTGCCCCAGGCAAGACACCAAACATGCTAAGACCTGATGTTGGATCCAAAAGCACATCCCATAACTTCAGTGCACACTGGTGTCTCAATTCTGGGGGTGGACAGACCATTGAACTTTTGTTTATAAGTTGCTTTTGTGTCGTTGCATCCAATGCTTTTGTTGTTCATGGATGCTTCATTCCTGGGTTGTGGGTAATACATCAAAATCCTACAAATTCAAGAGCTGTGGTCCTTCCAGGAGCTGAGGGCTCACGTAAATGTTAGAGTGCTATTTGTCTAACCTGTTTGACTTTCCATCCACATACTGTGAAGAAAAAAAGTCTAGTGTTCAATGGACAATATGGCAACTATGGACTGTGTAAACTGACAGGGAAAAGTGTGTTCACCCAAACTGTGCCAGAAGGCAATTGTACTTCAGATGTTCTCCATAACCAGCTCCATTAATCTCAAAACTGTTTACCACCCAAAAAGAGCAGAACATGTTGGCAAGTCGCTTGTGCTGGTCCTTCTTTGCTCACTACAAATGATCACTACACCTGCACATGAGTAGGTCCATCCAAACCAGCTGTGGGTGACTCTGAAGTGCACCTGTTTGCAACATAGAATGGCATCACTTGTGCTCCAGGCAGGTGGGGGGGGGGGTGATGTCACAGTCCAGGTTTTTTGAAAAATGCTTTTCTGTTATCACGGGCCAATGTCTTGCTGTGCTTGCCATTCTTCTGATATCATTATTACCTAGAACTCTGTTCGGTGCCAAGCAGAATCATGCTTGCCTTATACTCATAGCATCACCATGGCCTTGGCAACATTGGGTCTCAACCCTTCTAGCATAGTTAGTGAAACCTTGTCCATCTCTTCAATTCATTTCAGATCTGATTTCTCAGGACCATGGCCATCTTCTCCATCCCAGCCTATGGACCTTCCACTTGACCAAGTGGATTTATCATGGCTAATACTTGAGAATTACTTTGCTTGGAAGGTATTCAGGAAGTGCTTTCAAATGGCATAGAGCCTTCAATAGGAGTACTTACTTGGCCAAATGAAAACATTTTTCTATCTTGTCCCAATAGAAATGTTTCTCCAAGGCAGGCATCATTTTCAATTATCTATTGCACCTAAAACATCAAGGTCCAGCAGCTAAGCAATTATTTCTGCATTCCATTCTCCTGTGGATAATCACGTTTTTCTAACCCCATAACAATTAGATTTCAAAAGGGGTTGGGCATGAACCTGTTCACCTAAGAGATCTCAGCTTGGCATTAACAAAAGTAATTGAACCTCCCACAAGTTGGCCTCTGTTGAACTTCTCTCTTTGAAAATGGTGTTTCTGGCCATGAAACCTCAGCAGTCAGATTTGGCTGAATTGTAAGCCTTACTTTTAGAGCCTCTGTATATAGTTTTCCATAAGGATCATTTCCCTCCTGCACCTAAAATTCCTGACACAGATGGCTTGCGATTTCCACATTAATCAGGTAATTTATATAACATTTTACCCAAAGCCTCAGATGGTTCTAGATGAGTAGAAGCTTCATTTAGTGGCTGTGAAGAGATGATTAGTATTTTACTTGGACTGCACTAAGTCCTATAGATCCTCAGCAGATTTGCAGACTGCATGAAAGTTTAAATTGGTTTCTACTCAGAGGATTTCCTCTTATTTATTTGTGCTACAGACTAGTGAATGTCTTGCTGTCACCTAGAATACTGGCTCATTTAACAAGCAGCTTTAGTAGCTTTCCTAGCACAAGGACCTATTTAAGATATTTGCATAGCAGCAACCTGGTCATCTGTTCTCACAGTTGATGTTCATTACGCTATTTCCTTTGAATTCAGTAACTATGCCAGCTTTGGATTGGCTATTCTACAATTGCTGTTGGGGTAAACCCCGTCTTCATGTTAATCTATTTGTGAGTAACCAACAGTGGAATAGACACATGCAATCGCTTAGGGGCTGGGCTGTGCATGTGTCTGTAATCTACCTTTCTATAACTATTGCTTTTTGAGATGTTGCACATGTCCACCCCACAACCCATCCTACTTCCCTTCTCTATTGGAGTCTATCTGGCAAGGAGCTACCTTCCTCCTCTTCCCCTTCCTCCTCCCCCCCCCCCCCCCCCACACTTTCTGTAAAGTCCATTAAACCGTTAAACCTTGTGGGATAATGGGGAGCAAAATTATCATATGACGATGCATTATAAAATCAATCCATGCATGTCTAGCAAGAAAAATTATACAGTATTGTTGCCTAAAATCTGAAGGATTTCTATTTCAAACACCCCCAGAAGGCTACATTTCAACATAATACAGCTGATGGGTGGCTAGTGTTGGGCTGGTGAGAAGTGACAGAAGTGGGGCAATACTGTACAGCACCTACTTAATCAAGCTCAGGTTCACACATCTTTATATGGATACGTGGTTGTGTTGTGATTCTTTTACCAAGTTGTCATATCTTTTGTATAACTCCACTGTTGAATATTCACATATCTTGTCACATAGCCTATTCACTTACTGTGTTTTTTTTTTTAACAGCTGGTTATATTCTGGGCACTAAATGAAGGTGTTTCCAGACAATTTGACTCCTTCAGAGATGGATTTGAATCAGTCTTCCCTCTCAGTCATCTTCAGTACTTCTATCCTGAAGAGGTTGGTAGATGTCAATTTATAACTGATATCAATCTATTATGGGGCTAAGATTATAGATTAATATTAATCTAAATTCTTATCCCCATATTTAGCTACGAGCAGGTTATTGTTTAACTTTTACACAGGTGGAGTGATATATTCATGAAACGAAGATGATTCAATGAGTTTTATACTGCGTACTCGTGTTGTCATGTTGTGAGATTTCTGCATTTAACAGTAGTTCTAATTAGTGTTTTGGAGGTCAATTTAATATTCTTCTGTATCAAATTTAGTATATTAAAACTGTTTTTCTTGCCAAAGAAAGTAATCCAGCCTATATGCAAATTTCTGGATTAACATATTCCCGATATGTTGGAGGACACTCCAGGAATCAAGAAACCTCATAGGTAGTGGTGGTGGTTTTGGGAGCAATCACTGGTTGTAGACATGGACTCCCTATTGTGCTCACTTCTGTACAAATGTGGAACTAAGACCCTTTCCACAAAGCTTACATCTAAATACAAGAGAAGAGACAGCAGGTGATTATAGTTGGATGTGGTAGCAAAAGGATACGATGAGCATGATCCCCATGATAGGCAATGGTCACAGCATACCAGCTGTCTAATCATTTGTGAAGTCTTTAGTAGGTATCATGGGAATAGAGGGACTTGAACGGAAGCAGTGAGGTAGTTTTGTGTTGGTTCCAAGTGCTAGGGGTAACATGGGGGAGAGCACAAAAGTGCTTGTTTAAAAATTTAACTTGTAGATAACGGTGCCTGACACTGCTGATGGAGTGGAGGCAGGAGTTGACATTTTGAGCATACTGAGAGATGGTGTATGATTGTGAGAGGCTGCAAAGGGCATTGAAAGTAAAAAGAAGGAGCTTATTTTAATCCGCTGGAGAAGGAGGCACCCAGTTAAATCCACTTGAATTCTTAAAACAAAAAATTCCCACTATTAAGTACCCAAATGTCATTGAAATTCAGGCATGGCTAATTCCCATAGCCTGAGACTAAAGTTTGGACTGCTTCTAACTACAGGAAGAGATGGACCCCCTCCCTCCCACCTTCGTGACGCAGGAGATCTGAAGATGTCAGGATTTAATACATGAAGCTATTATTGGGCTAGGACTATTGAAGTCAAATAAGCTCTGTGTAGTATTGCACAAATTGGCTACTGTAACTTTCCTGAATGTTGTTCCAGCATGTACGGTATTCACTCATCATCAGCACTAGGACAAACCTGTTCTCTCTGCTTAAATCTGTAGTTGGATCAGCTCCTGTGTGGCAGTAAAACAGACACATGGGATGCAAAGACATTAATGGAATGCTGCAGGCCAGACCATGGTTATACACATGACAGGTAATATAGATTTGAAACTAGGAGATATGTTGAAATATATTAAGTACCTTTCCTAGTTGCTGTACGTGAAATGATGAAACACATCTTAGAGGTTTTTTTTGGAAGAAAATAGCTTTATAATTTACACTGTCTGTGTGAGAGACTTGGTGGTTAATGCTGTGATAGCTTTTATTCTTTTCTTTACAATACATACTTCTAAAAATAACTAACTGTTTTTTGTGTTTTTTCTTTTAGTCGAGCTGTGAAGTACCTGTTTGAAATTCTTAGTAGTTTTGATAGTGAGCAACAAAGATTATTTCTTCAATTTGTGACTGGTAGCCCTAGACTGCCAGTAGGAGGTGGGTTTATTTAATGGATATTGACATCATGTCTGCACTTGTGTGTATAAATCAACACTGCTAATGCGTTTCTAAATCATTCAAAACCATTTCTGTTCATTTCACTTCAATAGATGCCTACAGATCTGTTAACTGACATTTCAATTAAGAGAAGTCTGGGATGCTATAAGTTATTTTGGAATAGTTCAACTAAAATAATCTTTGACATTTGCATTAATAAGTGTCTTGAATTTAATAAAGATTTTAAGTTAATAATTTTACAAGCTAGACTATAGTAACAAGAAACCCTCGAGTTGCGACCGCCCGAGTTCTGACGACCTGCACTTACAACTATTTTTTTTTTAAAGTGCAGAAGGGGCCGAAACCCCCTGACTTGCGTCCTCAGCCCGCATTTATGACTGCACATGGCGCCTGTCATCAATGAGGGTTCAAGCTATGACGCCCCCGACTTGTGACACTTCGCCAGGAACCAATCACGTCACAAGTCGGGGGTCGTCTGCAATATGCAATATTTTATAGGTGCTATCATGCTGTATGACAAATAGTCTACTTTAAACAAATGTTCCTGGTTATATTGTGGACCACGAGATGACTTGTAATAAGTTATGGTAGGCCAAAATATAAAATAGCAGTGTATTTTTTCTTATAGGAAGCACAGTCACTAAAATTTCCTATTCAGAATATACACGTAGAAACATGGATTCTGAATCCTAATATGTAGAAGAGGGTATGAAAAGAGGATGCAGGTTTTTGAAGGAACAGGAATAAAAAGAAAAACTGAGAATATTTGATTTCTGTGTTTGAAATCTACCTCCTGTTAATGTGTTGCACGGAAGTATACTTGAAAAAAAATCAAAATAGTTATAGATAAAATACCTTTTGCCAGCTTTCTTAACTGCTTCATACAATAAACTTCCGATAATCCGTCACCTTTAGGACCCAGGGGGTGCCAGATTATCAAATATGCCGGACTATCGGAAGGGGGGGGGCTATGAGGGGTCTGGGGTGGGGCGGGATGCCACCCCAGACCCCTCATAACTCCCCCTTCCGATAGTCCAGCTCTGCCCCAGGTGTCCCCGATCCAGCCACTGCTGGTCAGTTTGAGCAGCGGCTGCATCAAGGAAGCCAGGCACAGAGCAGCTCCAATTGTCCGGCTGCCCAGAGCACTTCCAGGTTCCCGATGGTGCTTTGGCCCTACTTACATTCTTGAGTTTTCATGTATAGATTGCCACAGTGTACTAGTGCCAAAGGAACCAAAAAGTGAAATGGATTTGTCTAGTTTGATCACTTTAACTAAAAAGCAAAATTAGTTTGGCATAAATTGAAAGTACATCTAGCTTTTTATATTCAGTTTTAAGGTTGTGGTAATAGATGTGGAAAATAATCTTAAGCAAAGGTTGAAGAGTCATCACTTGGAATGCAAACTATGTTAAGTTAGCATCAGTTTAATAGTAATTTCAGCATTGTTTCTTGAAAAAAGCACTTTTCCTATTAGATTCAGACAAATACAGTGGACCTTTTCTCCTTCTTTCAGGCTTTCGAAGTTTGAATCCTCCACTGACAATTGTACGCAAGACATTTGAGTCTACAGAAAATCCAGATGACTTCTTGCCCTCAGTAATGACTTGTGTGAATTATCTCAAGTTGCCGGACTATTCAAGTATTGAGATAATGCGTGAAAAACTCTTGATAGCTGCAAGAGAAGGGCAGCAGTCATTCCATCTTTCCTGATCACAATGAAAAATGCAATGTCTGCCTGTTACAGCAAAGAGAAAATCATGATTCTTTTCTAAATGTATCACCTGAGTCAAGGAAACGTGTTACGCCTTCTTGTTGTAGAAAAACGCCTTGCAGATTATAAACAAAGACACTTGGTTGATATTCATTAAAGGCCCAATGGACTTAAAAGTGATCAGGCCCTAAAAAGTTGTTGTGACAAGGTTTCTTTAGCAAGTTCTTGTTTAAATTATCATTTATTTGATGAGTGAAGTTTTTAACTTGCTTTGCTGTGTGAAATTTAAAAAAGGGATGTTTTTCCAGGCTGGAACAATAAATGTCGCTGTGCAGTTTAATATTGGGCTGTGTGTATCCATCTAGCTAAGTCTGCAGTTTTTTCCTCCAAAGACAAGTTTTGTACATAAGTACAGAAATTAAAATACACCTGTATTTGACAAATCTAGTTTAGTAGCCTAGTTCTGTGTACCTTCACATGCCTCTGATTTTTTCCCTTCCTCTTGTATTGTCTGATGTGCAATTCACATGGCTCTTTTTTGTGTGCAACACTCAACAATTGTTACATTTTGGCTAGCATGGGCATTTATTGCTCCATGTTTTTCTCTCAAATTAAGATATAATTTAAATTTTACTGAATTAAAAATATATATTGTCAATATAATTCAGCCTTTGTAATTAGGTAGAGCTTAGTTTTAACGTAGTAGTAGGATATATTAGCTACAGTCTTTACCAGATAACACTCTAGAACTGTTTACACAGTGATTCAGGCAACAAAAACCTCTTCCAGAAACTAGGAAGAATTCCTTTCTTTTCTGTAGTTGAAAATTCAACAGATTGGGCTGGCCAGTATTTATTATTATAAGGCCAGAACATTTCAAATTGATGTATAGTTTTTTAAAAGACAAATTAGCAGTTTTATTCCCTGTTCAAGTAAGAAAAAAATTTCTTATTCTTGTCTTACGTTCAGATTTACTTTTGTAGCCTCCCTCTTTGCCCCCTACCCCCCAGTGCTAGCTTGGAACAAACAGTTCAGCCTTTGTCTTTTGACACAGATAAAGCACCTGTAAGCAATGCTCTGTCCAACTGTTTTATGTGCTGATTTCTCAAATCTGCAATAATTTACTTCATCAGGTTAATGTTTTTACCTGAATATAAATAAAAAAGTTTGCTTCACCTTTTTGTTCATAGTTTTCTACTGTATGCATAAGTTCAATTGTGTAAATTATTTCAACACAAGTAAATCATCTTATATCTCCTTTGTTAACTGCCCACATGTTGTGGATGATTTACTTTTAAAACAAGAGTTTGTAAGATCTGCTATTTAACTTAGATAATGTGGATAAAGAGGAAGGAAAGCTTTTCCTTTCTATGGGTTCAAAAACAGATGATTCCAAACATTCCTGAGATGCACATGCTATAGTTCATCTCTATGAAAATCTGATAAATAGCTAATTATTTTATTCAACTTTGAGAAATCAAAAATGAATTTTTCAGTGCACAGCAATTGTTGAAAACTCTGGTTAATCAGTTGAGATTTCCCCAAAATGAATATTTTTTTTATTTAGCTGAAGAACTTGTACTTTGAAAAAATGTATTTCAATACATGTAACTGACATTCTTTACAGTTAACATTCACAGAATTACATGTGGTTGCTCATACCAGGTGCCACAGAACTGTAATGCAAACTTGTCATGAGCAGTCGACTGTGAAATCATTGCACAAAGAATCTGATAACTGAGCAGTTTAACTATCATATTAAAAGTGAATGAAGGCGCTTCACACTGTACATATAATATTGGTAGAGCAGAATGTGGCAAAGATTTCATAAAAGTTAAAGGCAGTGTTTAAAATATGGACTGGTGTTTAAAATTGTTCTGAAAACTTGATCAAACTGAGCACAAAGATGCGTGTTTATAGTGTGTGGATAGCAACTTGTTCATTTTTTAAGGTTCTATATTTTAAAAAAACTGACTTGTGTAAAAAGCTAATATTTTGTATTAAAATATCATCTGTATTGATATTTTTTTACCCACGTTGTCTCCCTACAGAATCTGGCTTTCATTGACTTGAGGAGTTCTCAAATTTGTAAGAGCCATTGTATGATAGTTGAAAGTCCATTGCAGTCTGGTGCTGTGCAGTCTGGTGACTGTTCAATTGCCTATGTAAAAACAAGATGTTGGTGGTCTCGGTCCATGTGCTTGTGGATGAATGTTCACTTCACAAAATTAGTATCAGAGTTGAACATTGATATTTTAGTTGTCACTTTCAGACAGACAATGGATTGATTGGACTTCAAAACTGAACTGTAGATTTATTCCAGGACAGCATAAAGGCACATTGGCAGGGCAGCGTGGGGAAGTCTGCATGACCTGTCACTGTGCTGTATCTGTTTTGTGGATAAACTGAAGACCAGTTTCCATGACCTTTCACAAGCACTAAGTGTATCTCTAAAATTACTTCAGAGAATTATACGGTGGCAGATTATGCTTTGGGGTTAACTCTTCAGGAAAAAGTGGGTTGAAAAGGGGATAATTCACACTAGAATTTAATTTGGTGGATACGTCCTAATCTCTAAGGGATATTTGTCCATGTCATACAATTCAATACAAAAGGCAAACTGCTCAACAGTTAAACCCCTAGCCAGCATGGTTATAATTCAAGGAAAACGGTCTTTGCAATCTGAGAAACATGCAATCTTTTCTCCTGGCTCAATTGTACTGGTTTTATACATGTATAGCCCCCTGCCGTGCGCCCCTTATACTATGTGAATACTTTTATTCAAGCTATTTTTGACATTGTTTAAATCTCTTTTAAAGCAACAACCTAAACTGAAAAAGGCAGATTTATTCTTGTGTAAATTCCTATAGAGGATTTTACACCTGTAACTAGACCTCTTGTGTATGGTTTGTTTGTTTTTAATTAGCAGCTTAGGTTACACTGGGTAGACAAGGCCTTTGAAAACTTGTTCACCCTAGACTTATTCCTTGTTAAAGACATTAATCTGTCATATCCCTGATCTCTAAAAACCATTCAGCTTGTCATTTTTTATAATTAAACTTGCATTGAAGTTTATACAGATAACACACAAGTAAACATGTAAAAACATTTACCATTATGCATTACTTTTTACATGTTTACTTAACTGATTACATCTAAAGATTTTATTCACATGCAGATTGCCCACTTAAAATTTTAACTTCTTATCCTCATGGGTGTTCAATGCCTGCTTCAAAAATAAATTTAAAAACTCTGAGCTGTTCCACACTGGAAATTTTGCATCTGCATAGTTACATGAAAAAGTCACATGCCCATCAGACATGACTATGCCACATGACCCCCAGTGTAGACAGTGCTTCTGCTTAACCTAGCTATTGCCTCTTCCAGAAAGTGCACTGAGTACCTGCTTATTGGTATGCTTAGTGGTTAAATGTTTTACTATCTCTAGTGGATAAGGCGTAATGTTCTTTTGAGTAGCTCTTCACATTCCCATTTGAGTTCTGTGGCACTTTGTAGTAGCTTGGGTAGCAGGCTCTTCTAGAGGAGTCAACTAGAACACTCCTGCGCCCCTCCTTTCAGCATCCTGACACTGAGGGAGAGGCTGTAAAAAGGGCAGAATGCCTTCCCTCATTCCTCCCAACCATATGCCAAGATGGACGTGAATTCCTCCAGTCCTTTGAAGCTGAGAGTAGTTTTCTACAATGTTTAATTAGTGTTAACTTTTACAGTATGTCAGTAATAGTGTAGGTTTTCCTTGGCCCTGGGGAATGGTGGAATAAAAAAAGCTGGAAAAGCCTGGCATTTAAAAGGGTTTTTCTTGCTGCCCATCTTTGATAAGAGATGACCACATACAGTGCTTGAATAGTTTGGGAAAAGGTCACACTCCCGCTGGCAGTATTGATCTTCTTGACTTTCACTACAAGAGCCCACAACACTCCAACTTAAGGAAGCCCTCTTAGCTTGACTATCGAGATCTGTTCAGGCTTTGGTTCGAAGGTCTAAGGAGCCAGGCTCAGCCTCTGTGACATCCATCTGTACTGATCAACAGCCCGGCTCAAGGCCAGATTCCATTCCTGCAGCTCCCCAGTCAAGTTCTTGAGGCAGTACTTGCCCTAAGGCCTGTGTGGTTGGATCCCACTGTCCTGGTTCTGCAAAAGTTTTAAAAAAAGAGTTTAGCCATACTCACTAGTGCCATGCCTCAATGATCACACTGATGCCACCCATGTGGTGGCATCTGTGGGCCAGTGTCACTTCCAACTGCCTCTTCCACATCCTGGAAAAATATGTAAAATGGTGCCTTTCAATAAGGCCATCAGGTACTGCCAGCACCAGATGCTGTAGTGCTAAGGAAAAAGGGAGAGGAGCAAGATAGCCAATGTTAACAATGCCAGTTCCCATGCATCTGAGCTTTCTCTCTCTAGTTCTGGTCCTACCAGAATTGTTCTGAAGCAGAGCGCTACTTCAATTCCAGCTTCAGTAATGGAGATGAGCCCATGTGTACCTCCAGATCTTCTGCCTTTTCCTGACACAGTTCCTGTTTGGGAGAGTTCCATCACTGTGGCCTCCCAAGTCCACCCTTAGCTCCAGTATGTGCTCTGGATCTGGGTGTGATGTATGAGGTACGTAAAAGGAGGCAAATGACACTGGTTCCACAGTTCCCATTAGGAAGAGACCATTTCCTATTGCTGGTCTTCTCCTGGAACACCTTCTGATGCTCCATCAGGGCCCTCACAAAGAACTGGATCATTGCTACATACTTTCTTGGACCTGCACCCTCTCCAGAATGAGGATAGAGGAAAGCCTATAGCAAGGTTGGACCACTTTTTAGTTCTCCCACTCTTGGCATGTTCCTAACCTTCGCTGGTTAGGGGGACTAGTGGTTTTGGGTGTCTTATTAGGTATTACCTCAGGACCTCTTCAATTTCTCTCCTTGTGGATGGAGGGAAGACATTTTATCTGCAAAGAAGCCGAAAGTACAAATATCATTGATCTGATTCCCCTGGATCCATTTGGTGCTACAACTATAATTGATACCCTCTCTGAAGAGGATGACTGAGAGAACTCCTGTTTTTTAATAATGTCTAGGAGCTGATTTCAATCCTGATCAAGCATGAGATGTGCACAATGGAAGACTTCTGCAGCCTCTTAGAATGCTACGTATTTCCATACTTCGGTGACTCATATGGTGACTACTTTGAATCTGCTTGTAGTGCCAGGGGAGGAGACTTCCTACCTGATATTCAGTATTTAATTGCTTCCCATCCTGGATGGTTTGCTGCAATCAGCCAAATCTCTGTGGTCCTTACCCACCTCTTGCCATCCTGTTGTTAAAAAGGCAGATCAACTGTACCAGATCCCTCTGCAGATTTCTTGTTTCCAAAGGGTTCTGCTCCGCATGTTGGTATCAGGGTGGTGAATTATCTGGCCATGACCATCTCCATCCATGGAATATGGCATCTCAGACGATACCCCGGTGTATTAAGCATTATATTGCTGAGTATTACACGTTAGCAGAAGATTCTATACCTGCTTTGATTAGACATTCCCCAAGAACTGTGGTTAAATCCTGGCTCTAGCTAGCTGCTAAAATTGCAAAGCTGCAGCCACTCCTTTAGTACACATTATCCCTGAACAGTGCACTGGATTGGGCAGGATGTTGCTTTAATAGTCAACTGGTATTCTGTTCCCAGCTCCAGGTTAGTCGCAGCAGTGTTGATCAGTCTTTCCCATAAGTGGGAAAATATCAATTTTTATTCTGGCCTAGGGCTACAGCTTTTCAGGTTTCTTTAGAATTCTTTGTTTTCAGGTTTCTTCATGTGTATCCTCTGAAGGTGGGGGAGAGAGTATCAAAGCCTTGCTGAAGAAAGACCTGCTTTCTTACCATTCCATAAATACACTTTTTCCCAGGATAAAACCCTTTGTTCAGTTTTCCTGTCCTTATGGAAAAAATACTAGATTCAAGATGGATACCACCAGGAGGTGGCATGATTACTTGTCTTTTTAGGGCCAGCCACACTTTGGGCTTACTGCAAAAATAAAATCATTAATGGGTCATTAGTTTGAGGAGTACTGAGCTATTATGTTTGTAAAGTATCACTAATGGTTGCCATTAGCACATGTAGAACTTAAAAACAGATTCATGCTTCATATTTCTACCTTCACATACTAAAATGTGTACAAAAATAGGATGTACAGATTCAGCAGATGAGGACTTCAGAAATGTTACATGACCTGATTAGCAAACATATAGTCATGCATATTCATAAGCCAATTTTCATAAAGCAGGGGCGCTGTGACATTGTCATCCACATCAACCTGGAGCAGATTCACAAAGACAAGTATAAGGGTAAATACGTGCTTTCAAAGTATGTACCTGCACTCGTCCTTTGAGGATGTGATCAAGGAGGAATGGAAACCCCTGATGCATAAATCACCTAAGCAAGGATGCACTTAAATACTGTAAGTTATAATCCTAAAGTTAAAAATACTAAAGGACAATTCTGTGATCTCAGGCAAAATATGTAATTTCATTTGAAGGGATTTCTTTCCCCACAATTCAGGGAGGGGGCAGAAACCAAAGTCAGAAGAGATTCTGAGGCTCCCCCCCCCCCCCCCCCCCCATTAGTGTTAGCTACTACAGGCTTTACAAGAGTCAATGTCCAGGCTGGATGATCATAAGTCTGTGCAAGATCAGGACCAACCTGACTTAAGCGCTACCCTTAGGAAAACACCCCTCGCACTAGCCTTTTGAGACAGCAGTCTCAATGAATACAATTAGAGTCTCAGCCAGGGCTGTGACCGCTAGCTCAGCAGCCAAGGACTGTACCTGGTATACACAGTACACAAATCCTGTGCTCCTATTCCATCAACTTTCCTGTCTGGGGAAAAATGGTTGAGAGTGCGGTAAGCAGTACCTCTGAGAGGTTCCCATTCCTTCACACACAATGACTAGAATAGATAAGCTCCTTTCCTCTGTCTATCCACAATGTACCAGAAAGAAAACAGCAGATTCTCTAATGGAAAAGCCTGGAGCTAAAGGTCAGGCAGTAAAATGGACCTTGGTTGCACTGCCTGTAAGCAAATGTGACACTGCTGAAATCTGAAGGGAGGAGACAAAATTTCCTTCTCCGGAGAATATCCTCTGTTGGCTACCGACAAGGGGGTGAGAGAGGTACTGAGTTATGACTCTCTCCTAGATGATACAACCCTACTCCATCTCCCCTCTCCCCCATCTAAAACTAAGATATTAAATGGAAATAAGCCTGTTGGCATTCCTGTCCCCATGGGATTTCCTTAGGTTAGTGGACCTAGAAAATATGTATTTACACTCATCTGTTCTTCTGTACCACCATCACTACCGCCTACTTAAGACATGCGGACAGCACCCTACCACTACAAAACTGCCACTCAGCCTATTGTTTCCCCTTATGAACTTTACCAAGTTGCTGCTGGTAGTTCTAGGTCTCAGAGCACTCACCTCTATCCCCTTCTACATGATATTTTGATCAGCAATCCTACTGAAGCTGCTTCAAATATGTTTTGTCATAAACCCAAGAAAAGTTCCCTTATCCCTTCTACAAGGATGTGTTGTTCAGCTGGGAGTAGCTACAGTCTTACCAATTGCTAAACAAATCCCAGAAAATCCAGACCCTCATATTTCTACTGAGAAACATAAGGCCACCCATAGCTCAGTGTTTGCAGCTACTGGGCCTTCTGTTTCTGTATACAAACTGACAAATCCAGTCCAATGGGCTACCATAGTCTGACAGAAGTTAGATATACTGGTCCCTGGATGCACTATTTTCTTTTCCCTAAGTAACCAATGCAGGGGTTGCTGCAGCTCAGTCATGAAGAACCTGGGGTCAATTAAGAACTTGCCAGAAGCAGCAGGCTAATCAGAAAACCTGCAGCTCATTAAGGACCTTTTGGGGGCAGGGATGGGCAATAATTTTTGATGGGGGGGTCCACTCCAAGATTTTGGAAAGTGGTTGAGAGCTACACTCTATCATGATATTAATGGAGGAGGTGCAGGGTCTGGGATGCAGGTTGGGTGCAGAAGAAAGCTTAGAGTAAGGGACTGGGGTGCAGGAGGGAGACGGGATGAAGCAGGTGGTTGTGACCTAAGGCAGAGGACGGGAATACAGAGGTTTGGGATGTGACCTAGGGTAGGAGGGGATGGTGATCTGGGGCAGGTGATTGGAGTGCCAGATCTGGGAGGGGGTATGGATTTAAGAGGAGGACAGAGAATTTGGGTATGTTGGGAGGGTGGCAGAGAGTTGGGATAGGAAAGGGCTGCGGTGCCAGAAACAGGCGGTGGCCAAGAGACTTACTAGCCTGCCTGCCTGCCTGCAAAGCTTAAAATGTTTCCCAGCCTGCTTGTTTGCCTGGCCATGTGCTTCATGAATAACTGAGCCGAGGAATGAGGGTGTGATTCTTCTTAGCTGCCTGTTATTCTAACAAGCAGTTCCCATTGGCTGGTTTCTGCCAGTAATGGGCCAATGAGAATGTGCTGGGGTTGTGGCAGCTACTAAAACGTCCCCCTCCCTTCCAGTTTTAAAACAGAAATGGAGCCCTGCAGCCTCATTTCTGCAGGGCACAGGTGGCTGTGGGGCAAGCTGGGGAGCCTGCATGGGGCTCCCCGCTGCCTCCGTGGGCCGGATCCGGTGGGCTAGATTGGGCCCGTGGCCCATATTTTGCCCAGGCCTGAGCTAGGGCTAGTTTAAAAGTCTTCCCTTCAGGGGTGTTGGGATACCGAGGACTGGGAGTGAAGAGGGGCTGGGAAAGAGCAGAAGAATGTGGTCAGGTACTTGGAGGAGTTGATTGGGGAAGGGGCTCAGGGAAAAGCTGCAGCTCTGGTGGTGGAGGAATTGCTTCCTGATGCTGCTACATAAACAAGCAGATATGACAGAATATGACAGTTGCCACTGCAGGATTATTAATGAAAATGTTCTGTAGTGTACACCCTAAATTGAGGATGCTGCTGAGATATTCTGTCTTCTATATTGCGTGTTCCTTGCCCCCCCCCCCCCCCCAGTTGTTTTCAGCCATGTAAAATGTTACAATATTTGTTAGTCTAGAGCTAGGCACTGTGGCTGTGTCTACACTGGTGCGATCTAGCGCAAAAACTTGCTGGCTGTGTGTTCTTGCGCAAGGAAACTGACGTTCTAATGTATTAAATCAGGGCTTCTTGCACCAGAACTCTGACGCTCCCGCTCAGGAATAAGCCCTTTTGCACAACTGTTCTTGCGCAAGAGGCCAGTATGGACAGGCAACATGAATTTCTTGTGCAAGAAAGCCCTATGGTTAAAATGGCCATCAGAGCTTTCTTACGCAAAAGAGCGTCTACACTGGCATGGATGCTCTTGCACAAAAGCACATCTCTTGTGCAAAAGCACATGCCAGTGTAGACGCTCTCTTCTGGAAGAGTTTTTGCAGAACTCTTCCACAAAAGAGTTTTTATGTGAGAACGCACCAGTGTAGACGTAGCCGAAGAGTTTTTAATCTGAAAGGATCTGTTATATGACATGAAGAAATGGAGCATGGCTAGTGTGGTCGCGCTAGCATTTTTCATAATACTTTGCATCTCTATCGCAGCATTTGTCAGAGCTCAAAGATCAGAGACATTTAATGATTGGTATACTGAGGCCAACAGATCACAACTCACCCAAGATGGCAGAGCTAATTATCACATTCAGGAGTCTGCTCCAACCACACTGGACCTGATCCATACCCCTTGAAAGCAATGGAAAGATTCTCATTATTTCAGTGGACCTCACCATGCTGCTTCTTCTGGATGTTTAAGTGCGACTTTATTATTCAAGCAGACATTTATTTTGCTTTGCCCAAGATAGGAAAAGTGCCCCCTCATTCAATGCTTCCAGGCCCCTTGACAGTCTTTTAAAAAGTGCACTACAAATAAGCCTGGTCATTACCTTGGATCAACCCAAATTAACAGTGATAACAAATGTTTGAATCTAATTGGCCTCTCCTTCAGACCCACAACTCTTACAGCCCTACACCCAGCTATACACAACAGCGGTCTCCTCAGAAACAAGGGAAAAAACATTGGCTTTGCAGTGTTCATTGTGTAGCAATTTTTACAGCAAAGTAAAACCTTTGGTAACCCTTTAGAGTATTTTAAAATTATGAAATGGAATTTAATAGGAAATGTATGTATAAAATAGAAAAACATTGTGTGGAAAAATAATTTTGATTAAGGTGAACATTTCACTTGTTTTGCCATGGTAGATGTTTCCATAATCTGCAGTATATAAACCTCCACAAATACAGTGACTGGCAGAGATCTGATTTAACCAGGAGCAGGTTAACAGGTAGTTGGATCACTGTCTACAAGTACCTACAAAGGGAAGAAACATCTCTTTAACTGAGCAGTTAAAAACTATGAGATCCAATGGTTAGGAGTTGAAGCTGGAGAAATTCAGAATAGAGTACAGTCCCCGTTTTAAAAGTGAGAGTAACTAACCATTAGAATAACTTACCCAGGAGACACTGGATTCCTATCACCTCCAGTTTTCGAAAAAAAGAATAACTTTTATAAAAGATGATACAGTTATGTATCATCAAGTTATGTGCTTGATGCAAAAATTATTGGGTTAGGTTCTCTTGCCTGTGTTACACAGGAAGGTAAACTAAACACCATGATGGTCTTTTCTGGTCTTAAAATCTATGCATCTATTAGTTCAGAAAGGATTTAGAAACATCAAGCATAATATAAATGTCTGACACACCATGCTATCATAGACTCTTACTTGTCCACCACATAAATTGTTAGTGTACAAAATAAGATACCTTTCCAATCCATTTACAGATGGTGCACGCACCTCTAAATGCTCTTGGCTCTACTGCCCAGCCACTTTGGCAAACTTCCCTGGTGACACTAAAAGTGCCACAGGAAGGTGGAATGATACAATTTGCTGTGTTGCAGTTTAGGGGCTGATATAGTTGTTTCTCTTGAGTCTATTTTTAGCCTGCTAGGTTTATCATACTTTGAGGAACACAAATAAATTGACTGGACTTGAACGTATTTGGCAAAGGTAAAAACCAGTGAGCACCATGCATGTCATTCAGCATGAAATTGTTGTGGTTTAATTTCTTTCCTATAAACAGGAACATAAACGAACAATCCCATTTTTGTGTGCTTGTTCCCACTTTTCATAGATCCTAGTTCCATTATAATTTCCTCAGAGCAGATCCACCTAGAACTTCTGGGTACCTAGACAGCTACACAGTGCATGGGCTACGGCACTCATGCTGAGGAAGAGTGGCAGCAGGCCTGCCAACAAGTGGCAGGGGGAGCAAAGGAGGCAGCTGCCTGGGGCTTGGCAATACGAAGGGGCCCATGCCTCCCAATTGCCGCCACTGGTACTGAGGCCGCAGCCTGAGCCATGGGCCCTTTACATGGCTGCCTGAATGCTGCTCCACATACCTCTGAGGGCTGGGGAGGGAGGCAGTGCTGATGGCTGGATGCCCAGTCCCACCCCCTCCAAGATTCAGAACTACCCTCCCCACACCTTACCCAGGGCCTACAGAAGCTCTCAGCCCACCTGAGTGTCAATTCTAGAATGATTTCATCATGATGCTGAATGTAAGCTCTCCTCATCTTTGCTGATTGGTCATTTGTAGTCAGCATTGTGTCAGTTAACACAGTATGAAGAACTGAATTAACAGGATACAATTTTGTTAGGCAGACAAGGAATGAATGTCCTTGAGCATGTGTCATCCTCTAATTCCTAACTAGTCAAATGGCTATGTGGATTTTTTAAAAGATTATACAATAAACATGGTTTTCATTGCCATCACAGTCTCCTCATTTTAAACCATTGAAATGTCAGGGCTTAAGGGTCATGGATGGTCATAGAACTTTGAGTAGCACGCTTATAAGGCAGCAATGTTATACTCTTTCCTTTCTCTTGTATATGACTACTTGTAAAGAACATGGGAATTATCTGGAGTATTTTTATGCATTTAGTTAATAAGAAATCTGCGTGAGTTTGATGGATTAGGTTGCTTGCTAAATTTTAAAATCAGGCTTTAGTTACCTTTTAGAAACTGCAGGAACCAGTTTTACTGATTATTAACAACCCTAATTGGACAATTCCAGAAATCCATTTAATTTTTATAGTTTGGATTTCTGTTCAATAATTAGCAGCCCCTTTGCATGTAACGCTTTTTTATAATGTTAAAAAACCTGTCTTGAATATTTCATTGTTTCATAATTTTCTAAAAATTTAGTATACTGAAAGTTCCAATGAGTAATAGGGACATCCCCTTAGCATATTTCCACATAGCTGAACATTACTGCACTAGGGCCATCTATCTATAGCATTACTACTTTTCACACTAGCTATCAGGATGGAAAGCTGATACTTTTTTTTTTTATCCCCAATCGCTACTATACATTCCTCCTCTGACTTTTAGGAACATATAGCGGACTTTTAAATAATAATGTAGACTTTCACAGTTGACAGTATTAAACGAATCATCATGATTACCAAACACTCCTTTGTCAAAGTTGGCAAACAGAGAGAAAACATGCAAGCATCAGACAATTTAATAACACAGTAGAGAACAACAGTGAGGATGTGCCACAGCTGGAATGGTGAAGCAATACACAGGATAACATGTGGAGAGGGAGGGTCATATAGTGTGCAGATTAAATCAATGGGTAAGAACTTTTTGTTTGCATATAAAAATAAACAGGGTCTAGGGTGGAGAGGGATTGTCTCAGGCTCTGTACCCTCCTAAGGATGACCCTAAATTTTCTAATTAACTTTATAATAGCTGATACCTGATCTACAATTTAAGTACAGTTTGAACAGAAATTGTATGTTCCATTATAAGCACTTGAGAGAACCACGGGACTACTCATTGCTTTTAAAGTTACAGACTAACACGGCTATCCCTATGAGACTATATATTTTTGGTTAGCCTCTAAGATGCCACAGGACTACTTTTTTTTTTAAGAACTTCTTACACTTACTCTCTAGCTCAGTGGTCTCCAACCTTTTTAAGCACGAGATCACTTTTTGAATTTAAGTGCAATCCAGGATCTACCTCAAACCCAAAACACACTTGCACCACCTCCATCCTGCCCTTGCTCACTCCATCCTCCTTCCCCCATCCTTATTCACTTTTATCAGGCTGGGAGCAGGACTTTGGGATGTTGGAGGGGTTCAGGACTGGGGCCGGGGTTCCAAATGTGGGCTCCAACTGGGCATCACTTATCACAGGTGGCTTCTGGGTGGTGGTACAGGGGGCTAAGGCAGGCTCACATCCTACCCTGGCCCTGCACCACTTCCAAAAGCAGCCAGCAAACTTTCTCCATCCCTGCCCCCCTCTGCTCTGTGGAAATGCGGTACAGGGTGGAGAGAGGGGCACCCTGACATCAGCAACCCTTCTTCCTCTTCTTTCCATGCCCTGCACAGCAAGCAGGAGTCTCCCAGGGGTGAGGGACACCTCCAAGGCAGAGGGCAGGAGCAGCACAGCAGTGTTAAGAAGGGCAGATGAAGTGCCAGCACTTGATAGCTTCCCGGCCAAACCTCTCACCTGTCAAAGGTTCCAAAATCTACCCGATCTACTGGTTGGTGACCGCTACTCTAGCTGAATCCAGCAGAGATCTTATCTTGACTCAAGGCTTTTTCCCCCATTTTTTAAAAATCTGAGTTTGGGAGGCAAGGACAACTCCCTTAACAGTTCATCAGACCAATTTTGCAGGTAATCAATCCTTGGGTCTCTGCATTCCCTCCAGTTTCCAATAGATGGGGATGATGTATTAAAATGCTTCTTAGGCTAAATGTACATAGCCCTGCAGTTCAGACTACCTGGGTCTGAACAGCTGAATGCACTAGTGTGCTGTGCTATCACTCCGCCAGGTGGATACTACTGGCATGAACTAAGAGGTGCCCAGTTTGCATCACTACAATCCCATTTGAAAGATGACAATGTTAATACACACTAGGAAGAAGAAAAGACTATGATGCACTTGTCCATTGTTTCCCTCAGAAAAAGGGTGACCATATTTTTCCAGAGGGAAAATAGCCATCCCCAGTCACCCTGCTGCCACCCTCCCATATGCGGGGCCAATCCTAGCACTCTCTGCCTCTTGCCTCCCCACTGGAATCTGATGCTAGTATGAGCCCCCCCTGCTGCCTGCCGACGGGACTGGTTCTCTGAGCCCCCAGCTGCCCACAACTTGCCTGCCCCTTGCATGGGGGACTGCTCTTCTGAGGGCCACCCACTGCAAGCCCACCACCTTCCACAGCCTTCCATATCCCTTCTATACCTGGAGTTGGTGATCAGCTGGCAAAAGCAATCAGGACAAATGCCCAGTTTTGTCAAAAAAATCAGACCTAAAAAAGAGACTGTTCTGGCCTAAATGGGGCCTTTGGTCACCCTACTTACAAACTTTAGCATAACTAGATAGTCAATTAGATGGAGAAAAAAACTAAGTATATCAAAAGCAGGAAACCTATAAGAAAGCTGATAGGTCAGCTGGACCTGCAAGGAGTAAAGACAGCAATTAAGCAGAACAAGAATGATTTATTTGCATCAGCTTTCACAACAGCACATGCTGTAGACATATCTACTCTGGACCTATTCTATTCCAGTTATTAAAAGAGGCATTGTTCTAGACTTTCATTTCCCATGACATTAAAAAGCAAGAACAGCTAGTATTCATCCAAGAGTAAGAATGAAGTGGGTGAGGTATTATAAAACAACATGCAGTCTCCTTAAAATTATTTGCTATACCGAGGGGGAAAACATTGGATACAGATGCTAACAAGGTACCGGGATAATTCTGGTAATACAAATGTTGGGGCAATATTCAATGCCAGAAAAATTGGTGCAAGAGGGACAAACGTGTGGCTCCTGTATAATAGGCAAACAATCCTTCCTCCTCACAATGTCTTTCCAATCTATTGAAATTCTTGTAGGCATGTAATTCAAACAGAGGTATATTAAAGAAACTAAGTAATTAAAACAGAGTATATTAAAGAAACTAAGTATTTGTAGGTTAAGAATTAGAAACAGACTAAATTCAGAAGACAAAGAGCAAGAACAAATAATCAGTTTAAGCACAACAAGAAGTTGACTAGGGAACTCCACAGAATTATGATTTAATGCTTACTTTATAACTTATTTATAAAAGGGGAAAAGCACGTGGATGACATGATTATTTGGTTACTCAAAATTAAAGATGATTACAAGTAATTCAGAAAGCCCAATCAAAGCTAGGTGAATGGGAACATAATGGCAGATGAAATCCAGGGCTGATAGTTATAAGGTAATGCACACTGGAAGGAATAAATTGCTTACAGGTCTGAGGCAGTATTTCCATTGTTGTAAGTCAAGGAGCTTATGACAACTTACAACAGCAAAAGATACATCTATCTAAACCAGTTGTAACTACAGTGACCTTTGTGATATTGTGGACTACTCAGTGAAAATGTTTTTTCAATGCACAGTTGCAGCCAAAAAAGGAAAAAAATCATATAAATAAAGGACTGGGTTAGAAAATAATACTGAAAATATCACAGTGTTATAATACAAATCAGTAGTACATCCTCTCATGGCAGACCATTAACTTCTGATCATTCTGCTTAAGAGTTTTAGCAGAAATATAAGGAATCCAGAGCCGGGCAACAAAAATGAATTAGTGGCATGGCAAAAATTCCATATGAAGCGATATTGAAAAGAGTGGTGAGGAGTCTTGTGGCACCTTGAAGACTAACAGATTTATTGGAGCATATTAGTCTACAGGGTGCCACAGGACTCCTTGTCGCTTTTGCAGATTCAGACTAACACAGCTACCCCTCTGATACTTGAAAAGAGTGGGAATATTTAATTCAGAGAAAAGATAGATAAGAGCAGATATAATAGAGGTATGCCAACTAATAAAGATAGGGTAAATCAGGTGGACCTACTTACCCTTTCTCATAATGAAAAAGCAAGAGATCATTCAATAAAATTTAAAGGCACTATGTTTTAAATTAGAAAAGGATATTTTTATACAGGGCATAATTAGACTTCAGAATTTATAACCACAATAAACTCTTGCCCTCAATAATATACACTTTTAAAATAATTAGAGAACTATATTAATGAGAACATCCATAGTTATATTAGAGTAAAACATTTTAATAAGAGTTATAAATCCTCATGCCTCAGGGCATGTACCAGAGTTGAGAGAGAAACTTCCTTTATATGCTGGACATTGCATAAATACTCATTATGGAATTTCTTCTTTCTCCATCTGAAGCACTTGGTCCTGGCCACTGAAAAAGACTAGATGTATCATTCATGTCATGTAGTACAGCAATCCTTATGTCCCAGCATTTCCAGAGTTCTGATGAATAAACCTTGGTAGGCAATCCCCTGAGAAGGGATGGTAGCAAGGAAACCTAAGATAAAGTATCGGAGAAAAAGTTCATTCAAGTAATACACTGTGGCTATGTCTACACTGCAGGCTTCTTGCGCAAGAACTGTTTTGTGCAAGAGTTCTTGTGCAAAAGATCTTCCGCAAGAGCGCGTCCACACTGCCATGTGCTGTTGTGGAAGAGATGTGCTTTTGCTCAAGACCATCCATGGTGCTCTCTTGCGCAAGAAAGCTCTGATGGCCATTTTAGCCATAGGGGTTTCTTGTGCAAGAAAATCATGTTGCCTGTCTACACTGCCTTCCTGTGGAAGAGCTCTTGTTCAAGAGGGCTTATTCCTTGTGGGGAGAGGAATAACTCTTCTGGGAGAAGCCCTGTTTTCCGATGCTGTACTGTAAATTTATTTGCACAAGAACGGGCATGCAGTGTAGACACCCGGCAAGTTTTTGCGCAAGAACAGCTGGTCTTGCGCAAAAAGCCTGCAGTGTAGACGTAGCCATATTGTTGTAAGAGCTTCTATAGGAAGCAACAGCATGTGTGGTTTTGAGTCATACAAGAGATAATCTGACTGAAATTGTTTGTCTTTGACTGTTATTAGCATCTGGGTTTGCTACTATCTAGTAGAATTTTGGAAAGATGAATAAGGCCTGCCCATTCCACCATTCATGTCTTTTCCCAAAGATTTCATGAAGGAAAAAAAGAGTAGATCAGAGAACTATAGGATGCATCAAAAAACACTGATTTCAGAAGAAAGTTAGGGGAAAATAAGAGGGTGCATGCACACACAGATAATTAAATTGTACTTGGAATCAGAAGCATTATTTGTTACTCATCTGGGAATTGGGGCTCCAGACAAAAGCAATTAAAAAGAATTGGTGAAACTGAAAAATGGTAAGAATTGGGTCAGCAGAGGGAGTTGGTATGGCACAGAAAATGTAACATTAAAATGCAGTGGAAATAAGATACGAAAATAGAGAGCCACAAGGTTATGAAAAAGCAATGGTAGTTCATTTTCCCTCAGATATATGACTCCAGTACTGTGTCTAGGCTGCAAACAGTCCAGCTGAGTTTTCAGTTCATTTCAATTCAAGAAGCGTTTTCAATTATTTCAGGCCATGATACAGGTTTCAGTCATCATTTGTAGGAGAAGTGCCAAATATCCGGCCTTGTGTTAGAATAAGTTTCCCAAAAAGTATTGCAGATTGATGTCAGCAGTATTCCCTTGTTCTTGGGAAGGTGTGCCAGAGATCTGAGGGGAAGCCTTATTACAGGTTTAAAAGCCTTGTGCAGGAGCAACCATACAATAGTATCCATTACCTCCATGCTCCTCATGGCAAACTACAGAACATGTGTTTCAGTGCTACTCAGGGGCAAAAGAAATCTGCAGAAAAGCAACATGTAGACCACTTATTTTAAAATCCACCAAGTAAAGGAAAAAGTGAATCTTCTGCGACTGCAGTTTCTGTGGGAGTTTTGTGACGTGTCCTCACCCAAAGACAATTCATAAATGCACCTTTCACACTTTATCAGCCTATAGCTGGATCCTCATTTAGCATTACGACTAACTAGCTGTTCATATTTTTAGATAATAAATAACATTCAAATTGTAAACGCTCTTCAGCACGGGCAGTCCCATACGAGCCGTTTATGCAGCACCTTCCGCCACTGGGCCCTGATGCTTCTTGGGGCTGTGGCTATGACTGGTGACATCCCCAAAGCCTGACGCCTGCTAATTTCTTATATCGTTCGCGTAAGCTTAGGATACTGAAACACCACCCACGTCATCACTTGCACATTCGATTCAGGACACTCAGGCATCCGTGCTAGGGTCGATATGCGGCTGCCCCCGCTTGTAGCCCGCTCCCGGTGCCTGCCTTGCTGGGAGCGGGAGCCTGAGGCGCCCTTGGTGCTGCCGCAGGAGGCCACTGAGCACGGGCCGGGTTCAGCGCGCTGCTGCTCTAACCACTCGCGGGTGCTGCCCCGGGCTGCATCGTTCACCCCTGCAAGGCGCCAGCCCCGCCCGGACACTAGGCAGGTTGTGCCGGCTCCACCGTCCCCCCCAGGGCGGCAGGCGCGGCCCCACCCGTGACAAGGGGCCTGGCCCCACGCTGCTCTCACGGGGGGGGGGGGGGGGGGCGCCCCGAGTTCCCTCCAGCCCCCCCGTCTCGCTCCCAGGCGCCCTCTGCCGGGCACTGCGCGGGATGGATGCCGGCAGCCCGGCCCCGCCCCGCCCTAGTCCCCGCCCGCAAGTTGCTCGGGAAGCGGCGCCTGGGAGCTGCCGCCTGCCCGCCTGTCCTCTGCCCGCCGCCGCACAGCGGCCCCGAGACCCGGGCTGCAGCGCCATGCCCCGCGCCGCCCCGCTCCTCCTGCTGCTGCTCAGCCTGGCCCAGCGCCGCGCCGGGCTGGGCAGCGCCGCGCCCCCCGAGCCCACGGGGGACCCCTGCCTCAGCCAGCCCTGCGGGAACAACGGCACCTGCTCCGCGGCCCCGGCCCGGCCCCCCGCCACTGCCCGCCGCCTGTCGCCGCCCCAGCCCGCCTACCGCTGCGCCTGCCCCGCCGGGGTCACCGGCACCCACTGCCAGGTAAGTGGGAGAGGGGCTGTACGGGGAGCCGCCTGCTCGTGCCCGGCCGCCAGCCCCCTGGCTGCGCCCCTGCCCTTCGCTGTGCCCTGGTGTCTGTTCCTCTCGTGCCCTTGGCTCTGTCCCTGCCTGCCCTTGTGTCTGTCGGACTGTCTGCCTCGCTCTGCCTGCCCGCTAGGACTCGGTGTCCGGGAGTCTGTCTCTGTCCTGTCTTTCTCTCCGGCTCCGGGGTCTGGGTCTGTCTCTGGAGGCTCATTCATTCATTCTCCCGCTGGAGGGTCATCTGTCTTGACCGTCTCCCCGCTGCTTGTATGTCATGCTGCACTTTTGTCACTCA
Source organism: Pelodiscus sinensis (assembly GCF_049634645.1). Taxonomy (NCBI): domain Eukaryota; kingdom Metazoa; phylum Chordata; order Testudines; family Trionychidae; genus Pelodiscus; species Pelodiscus sinensis. The sequence continues at coordinate 20,298,488 of NC_134720.1, read as the reverse complement.
TGGACATCAGTGGTTTTGCATTATTAATCGGCAAATATGGTATGTACTGTCCTCTACACAGTGGCTGTAATCATCTCAAGCCATCTGAACATTATACCGCTGTGTAGTATGCGCCTGTCTGAGCTGCCTTCTCTTCTTTTATGTGTACGTGATACATACATACATACATACACCCAGATATCTCCTTGGATGGATGTGTATTTATCTGCTGGTCATATGTTTGGCCTTCTTTCCTTAACCAAGTGCCCAGATTCTTAGGTGTCGTAATAGCGGTCTGTCGGGGGCAGTACCTAAAGCTGCAGTTTCTAGCTCCTAAAAAAAAAAAAATACATACCAACGTTGTTAATTTTTAACCCATTAAATATTTAAGGTGGATGCTATTACTCAGAGTAACTAAGCTTGACTTTTTCAGAGGTGTTGGGATTTTGTTCCTAGACTTGTAAGACTGCCATATCAAACCTTCAATGTTTTTAACCCACCCTGCATAAAAGAATATCAACTTGGTGGGTTAAATTGTTAACAGGTGAAAGAAATGGGTCTGATCCCAGAAAATTAGGCAGCTTTTCAGGATTACTCAGAACATTTTATCCTGGTTCTTATTTTTTTCTTCACTTTTTGTTTTTTGAATTTTGGTGATATTTTTATTGTTCATTTTAAGATCGAAATGGTTAATGTTTTGAAAAATGGGTAACAAAAATTGTACTGAATATATAAAAAACTAATAGGTTTATGAAGGCTACTTGTTTCAAGTGCATTTCCTACAGCATTTTGTGTACCACTTTGTTTCACCTTATTACATTCTGTAGAAAGATCAAAATGCCAATTTAAGTGTAGAAAAATGTCTAGTACATCTAAAATAAAAACGTGGACAATAGGGAATATGAGTAAAATCTCACTGATGCGCTTGATCATATGCTGATTTAATACAAATATTGAATTCCTTGGTCTATAAAGACCTTAGTGAATGCTGACCATCCTATGAAGAGGTTTTTTCATAATCCTTGCATTTTGTCTCTAATTATTAAATGTCTTTGGTAACTCGTAAAATAGAGATTAAATCTCTCCATTGATCCCACCAGTTCTCTTTTCATTGTACATAGAGAGAGGGGTTAAATGATAGTTGTTCTCATTGTTCTATTATAGTGATACACTTCCAAAGATTGGTTCACATTTCTTTAGCCAACATTTCCTGGTTTATAGGAATTGACATAAAAGTAAACTGCTTCAAGTATATCAATGTTGTATTCTTTATTTTCTCTACAGCACACTCCTGAACAGGACTAGCATGATTTTGTTTTGTTGTTAAATGTATGTTGGCTAAATCACAACATATCAAAGCTGTAGTTACCTTGTGTGGGTGGAGAGGACAGATTTCTTTTTTAATAAGACATGAATATAATGTGTCAGGTTCAGTAATGAGCATTCTGTGGATGATATTGAAAGTCACTGTTAACTGTAGGCATTTTAGAAATAAATACTTCTGTGCTTGTCCTAAAATCTCTTACTTGCTTCCTTTTAACAATGAAAGTCAAAATATTAATGTTAATCAGGTTCTGCAAAATCGGAGAGATTGAAGTGGGTTAAATAGAATCCCCCCTCTGGCAAATTATAGCAGTCTTGCTAGTAAGACTATGAGTACTTGGGTTTATTGTGTTTTCTGCTCTAGAAAAGACAAAGTTGCTTGTGTGCTGCTGCCAATTGCGGTTATTCTTGAGTGTCTGAAATCCATGACTGAAGGATAAATGGCTCTCTTACAATTTATAAAAATATTTAACACCTACTGGCGTCATAACCTGCAGGAGATGTTATATCTGGGGCTTTGGCAGAGGAGAGGAATGAATTTCTTTGTAACCCGAGAAAATAGATAATGAATATACAAGCATAATTTTTATTAAACAATGTGCAAGGGCTAATGCTATGGTTATTGTTTATAAAATGTTTCTTTGAAATATCACTGACTTTTATTTTAACTTATGGAACAATAATTTTATAAGGGAAACATTCTATACAAAAGATAAAAGAAATTCATCTTCAGTCCTTATTGACAGGGATTAAACATAAACATTTTAGTTCACTCTGAAAAGTGATTAACCCTCCCCCCACACACGCACACAGTTGTAAAGGAGGAGAGAACAAAGCATCTGCCTAAAAATGAATAAGTAAAATATTGCAGGTAGATGCATACAAAAAAGGTTATTCTCATTTTATCAAAGTGGGAAGTGGGAAATGAGAAATAAATAAGAATTAATTAATTGGGTAGTAGTTCAGATGCCTTTCTTTTTAGCAGTTTAAAAAAAAAACACAGCACCTCACCGGTGAAAACAGGTGTACTCTGTTGATTGAACTTTTCCATCTCAAGTGGATTCTAAGACACGAGGAATTAAAATTCTAAAAAGGGGTGTGAGAGAACTGGGTGCTAAATAAGGAAGATTGTTTCAAATGTAAAGCTCCGGTCTCGGGCAGAGGCATCTCAATGTACTGTTGAAGATGTTATTAAATTATTAAAGTGGGGGGAAGATGAGGGGAAACAAACCCAAGTAATGAGTCCAGTTACGCTAAAATAGTTAAGTCACTAGTGATCTGAAGATAGTAAATTTGCATTACTGCAATTTGTCATGGAAGTGGAATATCATCTCATACGTTTGCTCTCTGAAAACAAATTAAAATACAGACCTGATTTAACTCTCTTCCCTTTCTGTAATAAAAAGATGAACGAACAGTTCATCTGATTCTACATTACTTTGATGTAAGTAGGTAAATAGTCTGGTCAGAAGAGGACTTGCTAGCACTCTTCTCTGCAGGTGCTGTCAGATGACTGATAACATAATCACAGTTGGAAGTTACCCAGAACTTTCTCTGTAATGTATTAACTGTATCCATGTTTTTATGCACTTTACAGTGTTCTTGGTGGAAAGAAGTGATGAAGGAAATTGGCACACCAGATTCACTTGAGATATTTTTGAAATCCACATCTTTTCTATCACCAAATGCAATCTTTCACTTCTGTGTTTTTTGTTTTGTTTTGAGCAACCATTTTTCCGTGAGATGTGGCGGTTGCTGTGGTAACTATTTTCTACTGAGCGGAAGAAAAAAATCATTATCTGTTTGCGCATACATCAAAATTACTTGTAGATAGTTTTGATATATGTTGTCTAGAAAACTTCTAGTTTTTCTTACTACTGTATGTAATATTTTTAGATTGCACATTCAAGAATATGCCTGGCTTTCATTACACACAAATAATGGAGTGACAATTTTACTTAAGAAGTTAATTTTTTGCTTTTATGTATTGCAAACTTTTTTTACAATACATTTGGCTCTTCTGGAGAAATTGAAACCAATTGGAAAGTTTTTAGCTTTATTCTGAAAGAATTTGGCATGAGGAAAATGTATATCTAATGAAAACAAGGGTATCATAAGATGTTAAAATTATGTTGTTGTTAGTCATATATTATATTTCTGGTGTTAAAAACCAAAAGATAATGCTTGGCTAGAGAGAGAGAGAGAGAGAGAGTGCTGTATTTTTTCTTCGATTTAATATGTGTAAAACACAATAAAATTATTTCTTGAAAGAGACAGATTGTTGTTTAGCCTATGTACAGTATTCAGTTAGAACATATGCTATATGGAAAGTCATTTGGATTAGGGCATTGTTAACTTCAGAGACAGAAGAATCAAAACAGTTACAAGGGAATAAAGAATTCCATGATAGAGTTGGATTTAAAAAAAAGATAAAATGAACCTATCAGGCACAGTTTTTTTTACATTAATCACTTTTAGTGATAGTTTCACTAATGGATCTATCTCTTGTAGAAACTGCTATTTGTTGTTCTGCTGAATACTTTTAAGGAGCTACTGTCAGGTACTTCTATCATTTTTATTTTTTGCCCTTTTGCTTGAAAATAAATTATTTTCCTTTTCCCTCAGTTGTCAAATATACCCTCTTCTTTTCTTTCTGACAATATGGTTTTATAACCTTAGTTCCTAGACTTCTTCAATAGTGTAATCAAAGCAGAGAACAAGTATTGTCTTTTGGGTGGAGGTCAGAACTGGCTATCAGCATTTGAGTTCTGTTCTTGGGTTTGCTGCTACTCTGTTCACTTTCACACAAGTCACTTCAGTTATCTTTCCTCAGTTAACCTAACATGAAGATAATCTCACATGTTGGTTTTAATTTCTTAAATAATTTGGGATCCTGTGACTAATATTACTGCAAGAAGCACTTGTATTATGCTAGCAATTAAGAGAATATTTTCTTGTGCTCCTCCTGCTGGACAGCTTTCTGCATCTGCAAAAGAAAAAGTTTTCTATTCGCTTAATTATGACTCTGAACAATGTTTTTATATAAAATGGAACATAAAGAAAGAGAGATCCCGAGTGTGAATTGGAGATGCTTTTAAATGTTAAATGTAGCATCAGATATACCATCTTTTAACTTTTGTTCTTAATTGTTTTAGTGCAAAAATATACTAACCATAGACAAAATTCCCTTAAAAATCACCTTTAAAGTATCCCGAGACAATAGATTCTTTCCATTTGATTAACAAGTTCATGGAAACTTGAAAGTTTGGCAAGCAAATATCTCAGCAATCCTTTCCTAGGGTTGTCCGGTATCCGGTTTTCGCCCGGACTGTCTGTTAGTTGGGTTCCCCATCAGGTTAAAAAAAAACAACAGAAAATACTGGACATGTGAAATGTCTGGTATTTCCTGTTTCCCTTGGACGGAAGCCCAGCGGGGACAATTTTCCACTGCCGCGTCTGGTGGGGGGCAGGGAAGTGAGGCGCGTGGGGCCATTTTTTTTCTTAACTTTGGTTTCCCCCTTTTTTTCCCTCAACAGAATTTTTTCCTGGTGTTTTTTTTTTCGGGGGGGATGAGTTCGGTATTTTTTTGTTGTTGACCTATCTGGCAACCCTATCCTTTCCATCCCTTTTTCACTGTGGGATTTTTACATCCAGTACATTTTTTGTAGTTTTGTCGGGTTTTATAAATACCTAGTGACTGTCACTTGATGTGCTGAAACACTGAGCTAACCTTCTTGGGAGCCCCTTGTACTCTGTCTTGCTCAGCCAGGCCATAAAGCCTCTTCCAGCATTGAAGCCTCAGAAGAGTAATACAGACACAGAGGTCAGCTCAGCTCTGGGAAGGCTCTGTCAAAGGGACTTGTTACAGCACCCAGGTGCAGAGCCCCAGTGGGACCAGAAGCCCAGATTAATCCATCGTGCTGTGTATGAAGTTTTACACAGAGCAAGCTCATACTGTCCGCCCTCTTTCTTATGTAAAGAGAGATGTTCAGCTGCTTGTTCCCACAGGTAACAATTATTTACATTAGGTTTATTTAATAAACAAAAGTGATTTTATTAAGTATAAAAAGTAGGATTTAAGCAGTTGCAAGTAATAGAACACAGAGCAAAGTAAGGTAATAAGCAAAATAACAAAACGTGCCAGTTAAGCCGAAACACTAAGAAATTTGTTACATGCAATACCTTACTCTGACAGTAGTTCTAATAATATTTCTTCACAGTCTGGAAAGCCTCTCAACCTGGGATTGATCCATCCCCTTGTTCAATCTTAGATGTTTCTAACAGTCACCTTGGGTGATGAACAGGGATGTCCTGACTCCTTACAGATTCCCCTGCTGTTTGGTTTCCCACCTTTATGTGGACTTCGTCCAAAGTGGGAATCCTTTGTGATCAATTTAAACTTTTTCTGACTGCTAGTGGGGAAAATAGAAGGACCAAAATGGGTTCCAGCATTGGATGACCTAAACACATGCCCTTGTGGGGACTTGCAGCCTCTCCCATGGACAGGTCCAAAGGGAAAACAGTCCAATATGCAGATCATTGTCTTTTTTTTATGAGCGATTAGCTTTCTGAAATAGCCTTAATTGTCTTCACTTAGTATGTCTCTTTTAATAAAACAGGTTTATACTTCATATTTCTAACTTCAAATACAGAAACAATACATGCACACAAATGGGGAAATAATTCAATAGATTATAACTATTCAAATGATACCTTCCACAATATTTTGAATAAATCATTTTCCAGTCATGCATATTCATGGGCATATTTCCATAGATGTGGAAATGTGGATAGCCCCATGACAATGTGGTTTCCATCTCTTCCTTTGAGAGACTCTCATATGCTAATACATCTTGCTGTGAATTTTCCTGACATTTCAGCTTGTGTTTTTTTTCTTAATTCCTTTCCTTTACTTGTTGTTGCTATGTATTACACTAAATAATTTCCTATCCCCTCTTGACAGTAGTGCTCTTCTAACATTTGAAGATTGTTCTGTTCCCTCCTAGCAAATGCTACTCTCTGATTTTTCACCAGCACTATCATCTTATCTGAGAAACCTTCTCCCCGCCTGAACCTCCTGCTCATTTGCTGGGGCTCTGCAGGTGCCAGAGGTCTTCTCTCCTTGTGACCTGCATCACATGCAGCTACTGTACCACCATGTCAGATGGAGCCTCTCTCAATCAGAATTTTTCAACCCAGCCAGGAAGCACCACTCAGGAGTCAGTGCCTTGTGCTGGCACTCAAGAATCTAATTCTACTTGTAGGGAACCCAGTGCATAGGCAGGACTTTCCCCTCCTTATGCCCTTCTTGGCCCCAGATGTGGGGCTTTGCCTGCTGAGCAGTCCTTGTATGCAGGTAGTGGAGTGGCTTAGAAAATGACATTTCCAGAGATAGATTAGAGTTAGCCACTCCGTGTCTTTGGTCATACTAAGGTTACCAAGATGAAATCTATTTCTTCCTCACTGTACAATATAATGCCTCTATGATGTAAACACGTTTGATTTACTGGTTGCACTACACAGCTTTGAGTCTCTAGACATCCTTCAGTCTCTTCTGCTAGAAGATTTAAGATGTACTTTGCCTTCACATCATGCCCTAATATATTCCATTCCTTCTTTGGTGTGTTTCTTGCTCCTGTTAGGAGGTGAGTTGTTTTAGGCCTGTACTCGCAATTGACATATGATGTTTTAAATCTTTTTTTGGCCATTTCCAATTTCTTAATTGTTTGATGGCATTTTCTAACATTTCTAGGCAGTCACTGAATGTGTTTTAGTTGCATTCATATGGTCCATTTGTTACTTATTATCTGTTTATAAGAGTAGACTGTACTATTAAAGGACATCATTTTGATGTAAGACAATTGGCTCTCCATTCATTCTCCAGCATAGCATAGGTTCCTGAGACCTTGTTACCAGACCCCTGGTGAACAACAGCACTATTAACTCATACAGTCTTTCAAAATATCAGACCATAAGTATTAATACTGATTTTTTGGTTGTGTTTTTTCCCTAGGGCTGTGTCTACACTGGCATGAATTTCTGGAAATGCTTAAAACGGAATACTATTCCGTTTTCAGTTTTTCCGGAAAAGGAGCGTCTACATTGGCAGGCTGCTTTTCCGGAAAAGTCCTTTTTCCGGAAAAGCGTCTGTGGCCAATGTAGACGCGCTTTTCCAGAAAAGAGCCCCGATCACCATTTTCGCGATCGGGGCTTTTTTCCGGAAAAGACTACTGGGCTGTCTACACTGGCCCTTTTCCGGAACACTGTTCCGGAATAAGGACTTATGCCTGAACGGGAACAGAATAGTTTTTCCGGAATAGCGGCTGATTTTGTACAGTAGAGCATCGTTGCTTTTCCGGAAATTCAAGGGCCAGTGTAGACAGCTTGCAGCTTATTCCGGAAAAGCGGTTGATTTTCCAGAATAAGTGGCCCAGTGTAGACACAGCCCAGATGTGATGTTCCTTGGTTCTTTTCTTTCCTTTTTATTTCTTTGATGGAGATCCTGTTAGATCATTTCCAGGTGTTGCTGTACGTCGTTTATGCTATTTCAAGAATAATTAAATACTGATGTGCAATTTTTAAAACAGCCTAACTCTGCCAAACCTGGTTGATAGTGTTTCAGCCACATTTTTTGAGACACTTTTGATTGTCTGGTTACTCAGTTGATGGCTGGATGGTTTGAATTCTGTAGGGAACAGACCACTGAACTCTGGTTTCAAATTTCACAATACTCTTATATTGACTTTGTGATGATGTTTACAGTGGTCTGAATAATGAGCAGTCCTGTGGCACCTTACAGACTAACAAATTTATTATGTCATGAGCTTTTGTGGGTAAAACCCACTTCATCAGATGAGAAGTGGAAATTACAGAACTCAGAGTATATATAACAATAAAAGAAGTTACTTGCCAATTATAGTGATCTATTTTTTATTAGATGTAGAAAATATATTGCACATGGCACCGGTATTGGTGATATTGTTATATTAAATAACCTTATTAATTTTATATAACCTCTTTTGTATTTCTTTAGGTGCAAATTCTGCTTTTCTGTTACAGAGACTTTGAAGCCCCTGCCTGCACTGAAACTGGTGCATTTTCAGCAGTATTTTGGGACAGGATATAGCTTTGATAGAGTCAACAAATTATCCCCCACCTTACCTACAATTTCTTTGAGTTATTATAAACTTTGATATTCCCAATAACTGCAATGGGATATTTTTTAAAGTTGGTGTTGTCTCTTGAAAAATTGTGGGCATTATCATAAAAATTGCCATATGAGCAGGGTCCAAATGTTTGTAATAAGTTATCTAATTGAATTGTTCTCAGTTCCTGTAAAGGAAGGGTAAAATTACTTAAGAACCAAATGTTATGTCTCAGATATGCAAATAATTAAGATAAATTTGACAGTTTAAGTTCTGTTCAATCTACTTAAATAGCCCATTGAAATCTATGCAAAACACTTCTTTGAATCATATGCAGGTCATTACATCATGAAAATTATGTGGCTCCCAAGAACTGTCTGATATAAAGAGAATTTCAGATGTTGAATTGGCTTACAGTTATGTCATTAAAGATGCAAAAGAAACTTGCCGAAAGATTTGAGGTAGCTGAATGATTACGGGCTGTAGTGACACTCTAAAATGCTATTTTACATGTTCATTACATTTTCCATTTTCATTGCTTTACTTCTCTGTGTATTGGAATGATTTCTGATGATTTGTAGATGAGTATTTATTTTCCTTTGAAATATGTATCAATATCTAATACTTCATAGTTACATTGAGCACTCCAATACAGACACAGTCAGATACTTTCTAAGGGTATAGCTACGCTGTGAGGGGTTTTTCGAAGAAGGTATGCAAATTGCGCTCACAATTTGTGAACCATGGATATCTACTGTCTGGGAACCAGTTATGCACCCACCTTATTGTAGCTCCATCAAGGTTGTATTTCCCTAGTTTATTAATGAGAAGATCAGGTGAGACTATATCAAAAGCCTTACTAAAATCTAGATATACAATATCTACTGCTTTCACCCTCATCCAAAGATCTTGTAACCAGTGTTACCTCTAAGCTGTGTGGCAACACAGCTTCACAGGTGATTAATCAGCTCCCCCCCCCAGTCAGAGGCTCAGGGCTCCATGCATTGAGCAATGAAGCAGTAATTTCACTGAAGTTTGGTTAAGGCTATGGATAATAGGTTTCAGTATACTGAACATATCTTCTGCATTCCTCTTTAATCCAATGCTAAATACTTTAAATAGATGGAAGTATCTCATCCAATCCCTGTGAGAATAGGCCAGTCCTTACAAAAGTGATCAAAACAATCAATCACAGAAGTCCATGAGATATTCTGAAGGAGAATTGGTTTGGATCCTCCTACTCTCTTCAGTGAAGCAGAAGTGAAATGGAAACATTTTGTGACACTTTCTTTTATTCCTGGAGTAGACATACTTAAGTCTTTGGCTAAAAGATGCATTAGATGAGCACTGCAGCCATATGTTATTAAGTAGGATACTTCGATTTCTTCTAAATATCTTCTCATTTTTGCCATGTTGGCAGCATTGTCTGACAAAACTGCGCATATGACAGTTACATTTTTGTTTGCAGTATATTAAAGCTTTCATTGCCACTGCTTTTAAATATTCTGTTGTGTGGGCATTTCCCAATTGTATCTATCGTTTCTGAAAGATATGTAACCCCATCTTCTGTTGTCACACAGGCACATGTTACTGGATTATTGTGTACATTGCTCCACCCACCAAGGCTTAAACTGGCAAATTTCCCCTCTGAGTCTTTTGCACACTGTTCAGGTTCCTTCTCTTACACTATAATCTGGCAACCTTCCACCAATGTCTGCTCTAGCAGGTGGAGTATAGCTTGATTGTAAGGACTAGGGATTTAAAATCCTATTTAATTGGTGAAATGTCAAGTTTAATTGATTAACCAATTAAAGGGGGGGTGTTCCAGGCCAGCTGTGCTGGAGCATTTCCCCCATACCCCGCACCACAACTAGGCTGAAGTGATGCCTCACCACAGCCAGAGGCTTGTCCCTCTCCGACTGCGGACAGGAGCTGGTCTGGATGTCTGGGTCAGTCCTTCCCTGCTTGTGATGCGCCCAGGCCCATTGCAGACAGGGGCTGTTCTGGACACTTGGAGCAGCTCCTGTCAGTGGCGAGCTTCGCAGGGCTGGAGCATCCCCCTGCCACGGCGGGCAGGGATCTGCTCCAGCCTCCACCAGTTAACCAGAAATGGTAAACATCACCTGTTAAGGGTGATGTTAACCTTTCACATCCCTAGTAAAGACGCAACCAATTTCAATTTATTGATGATAATGTGAAGAGGCATACCTGTGGTTTAAATGAACTAAGTAATCTTTTCATCTGTGGTGTCTTGTTGGTCCTTATGACAAACTCATCTGTAGCAATGATTTACTGGATGATTGAAATCTTTTGCTTGTTACCAAAATGTTGTTGTCTGTAATATGTGTTGTTGCAGCACTGCTGGTAAAAATGCCAGTGATGACTCTGAAGTAGTTGCAGATGGACAACATGCTTAAATGGGATCCTGAAACAAAATTCATAAATGTTTTTTGAATAGTCATTCTTCTTCTCTGTTCTTTGCACTCTATTATTCAGTTACTCTATTATTTACTTTTTTTTTTTCAACAAGGATCCAGATCTGATTGTTTAGCGTGCTTTTAATTTTGGAGTAAGCCCCATTGAACCCACGGGCACTTTTTGAGAAAACAAGTATAGGATATAGTTCTCTTGGAAAAGCTGAGTTATGCTGAAGTAAAATAGGGAATAGAATTATGGCATCACCATTATGGTCTGTAGCCATGATTTTCCAAAATAAGGGGCATATATTTTGTAATATGAAATAAGAAACTGACACTAAGTGGCAACTATCAACTCTAGATTTCTCTTAGGTCAGCTTTCTATACCATATACTTAGGTAATAGATTCTTGACCTACTTAGCTAATTAAACAAGCCATAAGGAATAACTAAGATAATCCTTTTTTCTAATAACATCCAATGTAACCAACAGCTTGGGAATTTACTTGTTAAATCACACTTCTAATAAAAGGCATAAAGAGAGTCTTGAACAACAATGCATTGCAAAGTGAATTATTCACATTACTAACCAGTTGATCTACATTGTTCTTCAGACATATCTACATCTTCATCCACATAATTTTCTCCCAGTAAGCAGTTTTCCTTATGATGATTCATTCTTGCAACTAAGCCCTGCATCATCATCTTGCACTGCTTATACTTGACACGTTTTCCTTATTTACCCAGGGAACAAATTTCTTCAAAATATTCCCAGTTAAGGTCAGAAGCCATGGCAGTTTTTCTGTAATAAAAGTGTGTGGGGGGTGAGGAGTGTGTGTGTGTGCGGGGGGAGAGAATAGAAGAAGCTCTGTGTGTACTGAATAATCTCTTCCCTGTCCAGTCCACTTCACTGTTCCTTTCTACTCTGCTTCTGTCCTTTCTTATATATTATCTCCCTGTCTTTACAACAATGTCTTAACTGACTCCACTGTAGTTCTTGGCCTATGTCCATTACCAAATAACCACAGAACAAAACCAATCCTATCCAGCCTCTTGTTAGTCTTTAAAATGCTACATAGTTCTGTCTTTTTTTTTTTTTTTTTTTTTTAAATCCAGCCTGTCTGTGTCTTGGCACATGTCAATCTGTTGAGAAACAGAAATTGAAAACCCAGAACTTTCAAGGAGCAAGAGCTAGTAGTTAGGCTGGAGGGATTAGAGCTATTAATTCATTTTTATGAGATTGAAAGTGTAGGTGTAGAATGTTTGTGATGAGATTTAATTGTAACTGTCTTAAAATGAGCAATTTAGTATTTTATTGATTTTATAAATGTTTAAAAAATGATTTTTAATTTATTTTAAATCACTGATTTTTATCCACTCTGCACTATAGCTGCCTTTGTGGACAACCAGCACTTGGCACACCTAGGAAAATTCCCCATTTCTATTTATCAAGTGAGAGCCCTGATAGGGGAGGCAACTAGTAGACACATGGTTCTTATGAACTACCTCCAATATGGTTTGGGAATCCCATGCATGCAAAGCCATCAATCTCTGAGTATTACGAAGCTTTATAACCTCGTGCAAGAATACCATTTCTATGGCATCGCAGACCTGCATAACAGTGCCCCCAACAATCAGTTTCTCTACGTTGAATTGTTTGGCTATGATCCAGTAGCATTTGGATGTGGCTAGCTTTCAAGATAAATGTGACAATGAGCATCTCCATATTAATAGATTGCTGCTGAAGCACTGTAAGCTAGTTGAGCACATATCTTAATCAAATGTGTTTCCCTATCCTGAAATTCTCTTGCCCCTGTTGGTTGTCGCATGTCATTAGAATGACCCTTTTCCACCTTTGCACACTGATTTCCTGAGACCAGAAATGGAACTCTCCAGTTAAAAGTTTTTCCAGAAACTGTTCTTGTACTAGCAATTGTTCTGTGTCTTTCTTCTCATCCTTCTTGTTTGGCTGCTGAAGCTCCTGCAGCTGCTGCAGGACTTGCTGCTGCTTCCACATCATCTCTTCTGTGATGCAGTGTGTGGAATCCAAAGCCAAATTCCTCTGGCTATAGGTGCTGAAACACAGCCCCACCAGCCTCAGCATGTTCGTGGTTGCCAGCATAGCTGCAGAACACTGTTGGGAGTCCATGCTGGCCAACAGCAATTTAAGAATGTTAGCCCACCTAAAAAAGAAGTATGGGTTTGAGACAGTAGAGGCATGAAACTTTAAAAAAAATGTGAACCTAGTTGGCCATGTGTAGTGAGAAATTCCAGAACACACACTGCTTGGCAGCAAAGCAAAGACCATGGGATGCCTTCCAAGAACTCCATGCACATAGTACACAGCAAGCTGCTGCAGTATGTGTTCATTGTACAAATTGACAGATGGCACAGGCATCTTAGCGCAGCTTGTGTATTAGTGTGTTATCCCACGTGCTTCAAAAAGATGTGATTAACCCCCTGACCAGACAAGCCCTTTGTTAAAAATAATGGAAATGGATGAATTACAGGCAGTCCCTGAGTTACGTGGATCCGACTTAAGTCGGATCCGCAGTTACGAACGGGGATTTTCTCGCCCCGGAGAACTGGAGCTGATCTGGAAGTGACGCGGGTCTGGCCCGGGTCCTCCGCCGCTTTGCTCTGCGTCTCCCTGGTCTGCTGGGGGAGGGGGGGACACAGCTAGTGCCCCTTCCCAGCAGACCAGGGAGACGTGGAGCAAAGCCCGGGGCCTGTGGTAGAGCAGGTGGGGCGCTGCCGGTTGGTCCCGCAGCACCGCTCCTTGGCGCTACTGGACCAACCCGGCAGCACCCCAGCTGCTCTGCCCCAGGAGTCCTGATTCAGCTGCTGCTGATCAGTTTCAGCAGTGGCTGAATCAGGACGCCTGGGGCAGAGCAGCTGGGGTGCTGCCGGGTTGGTCCAGTAGCGCCGAGGAGCGGCCACGCTACTGGACCAACCCAGCAGCACCCGAGCTGCTCTGCTCCAGGCATCCCCAAGTCAGCCGCTGCTGAAACTGACCAGCGGCTGACTACAGGAAGCCCGAGGCAGAGTTGCTCTGCCCCGGGCTTCCTGGAATCAGCTGCTGATCAGTTTCAGCAGCAGCTGACTTGGGGATGCCTGGGGTTCTTAAGTTGAATCTGTATGTAAGTGGGAACTGGTGTCCAGATTCAGCCACTGTTGAAACTGATCAGTTTCAGTAGCGGCTGAATCTGGATGCCAGTTCCGACTTTCATACAGATTCAACTTAAGAACAAACCTACAGTCCCTATCTTGTACGTAACCCGGGGACTGCCTGTACCTTTGTTTTAGGATTTTTTTTTTTTACTGTCTTTACAATGTGACAGTTACTAATCTTGCTGTTTCCAGGATATAGCTTTAAAGCTACTTACTTACTTGTTTAGTTACTTGTTTAGTTACTTGTTTAATAGGTCATCTCATTATTTAGGAATTCTGTACATTTTTCCTATGTGACATTTGAAAATCAATAGCTATTTTCTTAACCATTTAAAATCATTAGGCCAGGAGTGGGGAACCTCAGGCTACGATTGCCAGATGGTTTCAACAAAAATACCGGACACACTTGACATTACATCACAATTTACATTACATCTTATTTAGAAAATAACGGACATTTATATTTTCTCAATTTGTTTCCCAAATAGAAAGCTCAAATACTGGACTGTCTGGTTCAAAAGCAGACACCTGGCAACCCTATCTCAGGCAAGGGGGCCACATGTGGCCCCAGTGTGTCTGGTTCCAGCCCCCAACGCTCAGCATTGGGGAGTCTGCATTGGCATTGCTGCCTCCCTTGATACCCCTTACCCTTGCTAACACTGGACTGGAGCACACAAAATCTACTAGGTTGGCTCCCCCTAGGCTCTGGTGTGGGAGGGGAATGTGGGGAGTGTCTGTCTCCTTCTCAGTTGGGGGACCAGGTCAGTGAGGGTTTTTGGGCTTTTTTCCTTCTCATTTGTGTGTGGCCTTCAATTGATTTTTTTTTTATGGATCAATGGCCCCTGACCCAAAAAAGGTTCCCCATCCCTCCATTAGGCCTTATGATTCTTTGTGTGCCTAGTTTAATTCTGAATTTTTCCTTTATATTTATGTCAATAAACATTTTAAGCTTCCTATAACCTGCGTTTTCACAGTTTATACCCATACTAGATGCATAGATGGATCTGTTGAGTAAAGCAGCATTTCAACAAGTTAAGTTACCTAGCAATTCATTCAGCTGGCAAGCTAGACAAAGGCAAGTTGCCTTCTGATTTTAATATAGTTTTATAACATTCTTTTCCACTGGAAATACACATAATAGCTGAGTAATCCGTTTTGTAGCGTTTTATAGTGGTGTTAAGTTCATAAATAAGATCAATAAAAGCGAATTGGATAAGACCAAGTGCACTGACTTGGACTGTGAAAATAAGGTGATTTTGAGTCTGGTCTCCAATGGTTTCAGAGATTTTGCTGTAAGTATCTGATGTGTTGGTCACAAGAGGGAACCAAATTGCTGGCTTGATTGAGAAGCTAGTCAAGGAAGCACAGGTCCAAGGCAAGGAAAAATAGACAGAATGTTCAGTAACTAAAGGATTTCCTTTATAGTAACAATCCATCTTTTCTGTGTAGATTACTCCTTTCTGGTCCTTCTGAAATCCAGAAGAGCCTAACAAAGGTGAAATTCAGTGTTAAGAAATGCAAACTGGAAGGAATAATTTGGACTACTTTGTACATTCTAAATGAATTCTATGGACTTGGGAGAAAGATCCACATGTTGTCATTGTATAGCTTGTTGACAACATTTTACTATGTAGTAGTGTTCAAAAAAATCCAAATAATATTACACAGTATAAATAATAGAACAGAAAGTGTTTGAAATTTAACGCCATTGTATGAATCCATAATATACCGTCCCGAGCTCATATGGCTAATTACTGTTGATGGACTTATCCTCTCTGAACTTCTCTAGTTCTTTTTCATCCACATGCACATTCTGCACACGTTTTTAGAAGACTTAGTTTTAAGACCTGAAGTTCTAATTGTTTTGATTTAAATTCAGCAAATCTGTAAAACTGTCTGCAGATTTCTCCTGTTACTGATTTTAAGATGTTGCCCCTTTGCAGTGAGATCTTCTAATAACTCAAATCAGTATCACACTGAGCGCAGGAAAATGAGTAAAATATATTTTACCAAAATGACATTTGGTGAATATAAAATTTGCTATTGTATTTTCCTTCATTGTTTACCAAAATATTAGGTGTATATGCCTAAGGATCCTATACGTTCTTTGGCAGATCAGTTAAACTTTTCAGACATATTAGTATTACCCATCCTGTTGTGATGGTAGACATACATGTGGCCTGTTCCCTTCCTGCAGCCCCCAGGGGTGGGAAAGCTTGGGCTAGCTCGGGCCACACTCCTGCCTCCCTTCCCACTGCTCTGTGGCTGGAGCCATGTGGCCTCCTTTCTCTCCCCCCCACCCCCTCCTTCCCGCTGCTCCTGGGGCTGGGGCTGACTCGGGCCACAAGGCCTCCTCCCTCCCCACCTCTTTCCTCCCTGATGTTCCTCGGGGTGGGGGTGGGGTTGGGGCCGTGCATTCTCTTCCATCCCTACTGCTCCGGGGATGCTGGGGCACACGCGCTTTTCCCCTCCCTGTGGTGGGAGGGGTGGGAGTGTGCGTCCGCGCTCGGCGCACTGCTCTTCATGGTGGGGGCAGGGCCTCAGCAGAAGGGGCAGGATTGTAGGTGGGGCTGGGGGCCTGCCTACCCCTAGAAACTTCTCAAGTCTTCTCAAATGTTCTCTGAGACAGACATCATGATGGACACCTCTCCTTTTATAGTAGCATAGATTAATTATCAGATACATGCATTAATCTTAAAACCTATTTTTAGGCATGACCTAAGTGAATACTATTAAAAAAAAAAAAAAGTAAAGTTGACTGGCAGGAACTGTAGACACTTCTGACTCCCATTTCTTTACTGTGCCCCCTAGAAGATACTAGTACCTTATGACTGTACAGGAGTTTTTTTTCCTAGTGTTTATTATCATGATATAACATCAGGAAGATGTTACAACATACAGGCCTCATCCTGGAAACCTTGGGTTTGTCATGTGAGATTTACTCATAAGTAAAAGTTTTCTGGATCAGATCCTTGATCTTGCATTATTAATTATATACCATGGTGCATGATAACTGTATATGTGATAATAGTGTAAAAATAGTGCCGAGTCTTCTGTTTTAGGAAATTAATGTTTAAGGACAGATTTAGATTTAATTTACATGACTGTAAATGGACTTGAAAACTTGATCAATTACGATCTCTTAAGTACTAAGAAGGTACTGAATTAAAGCTATAGAAATGCTTAAAGAGGTGTTAGGGGAAATGATTCAGCACATACTAAAGAATTTGAAAGGTCAAATAGTGTCTTTTTTGTCTTGCGGGCTATATCGGACTCGAATTATGATGGTTCTGACAGTAAAAAGTTAGATGAAATGAAATCAGTCTTGTATTATTTTTTGTTAACCATTGTTAGATTCCTCTAGTTATTTCAGTTATGATGCGCACACAGGGCATGTTAAGTCTTCATATAGTACTCATAAATGAAGGAGTGCTTATTGTATGCGACAAAGCACTTCTGTGGAGTAAATCAGAGGTTCAGGATCTATTGTGAAACTTATCTATGGTGTATTTGGAACAGCTTAAAAAATCCCAACCCCTTCTTTTGCAGACAAGTAGCAAGACATAGCAAATAATTACCAATTAAGGTAATGCAACCCAATTATAATGTATAATAATAAATTCAGTAATAGTTTTACATTTTTGAAATTAATAGGGATGACACAAAAAGTAGCATTATCATAAAGATGTTTTCCAGGATGAAATTATAATTAGTTATAAGTAGGACCCAATATATTGTTTTTTGTATTGCAGTATCACCTAGAAACTGTAATCATGGACCAAGATACTCTTAAAGCTAATTTTAAGTTTATAATGCATTTGATCTTTGAATGCAGCATTAGCCAGTGAGTGAATAATTTGACTGCATTTTATGTTTAGATAAGGTAATCCATTTGAAGAACAAACTGGGAATGACAGCTATGGTAGTACATCTTTTGTGTCAGTGACAAGCAGCAGACACAAGTGCAGTCTGTTTTCAGGCTTGTCTACATGGGGATGCTCAGAGAAGTTAAAACAAATCAACTACAGGTGTGCTGTGAATGCACATGAGATCAAGTACGTTAATCCCCCATGTGAATGCTTTCATGCTTTTTCAGCGGTAAAGTGGCTTTAGTTCATTCTTCTCCTTTAGACATGGCCTTTGTCCGTTTCTCCCTGCTTTTAGTGGAGTCTAAAGAGAAGTTACTTTGTAGTTGATTGTGTAATTATTGGAGATTTAACATTTGGAGCAGCCCTGGGCAGGGGCCTTCTCTCCCCAAACAGTCCTGTGGGGTCCCATCCACACTCCATCCCCAGGCCCCCTCCTGCTTCCCTTGGGTGCTCTGCCCCAGGCTAGGCTAGCCTCACGCATGGTGCTCAGAGGAGGTGTGCCTGTCCTCCCTACAGGCACTCCAGGGCTAGGGGATGCTCCTCTACAGGGTTGGGGAGGAGTGGGACAGGGCTCGGCCACACATCTGCCTGGAGCTGCAGAGGCACTTGGGCAGGTGGTGCAGGACTTGGGAGTGGAGGGCTCTGTACTCCAGCAGGGAAAGGGGAGGGGCAGGGCCTCATTCAGAAAGGATGGGTTGGGAGCTCATCTTCCTGAGCCTAGGGTTCACCCTTCCCCTCTGGTAGAAGTAATGGTGTAATGCAATTGATCTTCCTGGACTATTTTAGCAACTTGAAGCGTCAGTTAAATATTTGTATTTTAGAAAGATAGATTTACTCTGTTTTGTTTTGTGTTTATTTTGGTGGTATTCAGAGAAGTTTTAGTGGTGATGGCTTTGAAAAACCGTTGGGGGGAAATATGCCTTTTATAAAGACTCGCTCGCTGACCTTCATAGTGTTGCCAACGTCTGAATTAACATGCCTAAGAATCACTTTTTCAACACTGTTGGGAAAATGTGGATTTTGTGTATTTTTAAATTCTAAAAATTAAGTAACAGATTTATATTGTTAATTTTTTGCATGCTGTCCTTATACTAGGAACAGCTTTCTTCTTTCACTGTACAAATGTCTTCACTACCCTTCAAATCTATCTTAAACCCCTCTTATTTCATCTGATTTTCAACCATTAATTCCATTCCAGTGTTGTTTTTTCCCTACCTCCTCCTCCTTTTTCTTTTATTATTGTCTCAATTGAAAAAAAAATCACAAAAATGGGTATTTACAAAGTTCATGCACAAGATAGTATCAATCATTAGGAGAGTCTGGTAAAGATGGTAATGCTAATCCCTGGGAGGGGAGAAGTATAAACTGGAAGGAAGTTTAGGACCAAGATTATGAGTAGTTTGCAGACAGGTGGTAATATAGAAAATTTATCTTTTTAGACATGATGGAATGAGGGGAAAATAGGAGTGTATGGGAAAATATATTGCCTATTTAAATCATTTATATAAAACAGTGAACTAGGAACAGACACTAGACGAAAGAACAAAAGTTAAGCTTTAATATGTGCACAATAGATACCCTCTAGCACAGTGGTTCTCAACTTGCGGTATGCGTATACTTGGAGAGTATGCAGATCTCTTTTGGGTGGTGGATATATCAGTTCATCTAGTTATTTGCCTAGATTTACAATAGGCTACATAAAAAAAATTAGCAAAGTCAGTACAAATTTAAAATTTCATACAGACTTGTTTATACTGCTCTACATACTATACACTGAAATGTAAATATAATATTTATATTCACATTGTTATATTTTCCATTATATGGTAAAAATAAGAGTCAGCTATTTTTTTGAGGAATAGTGTGCTGCAATAGTTCTGTATTTTTATATCCGATTTTGTAAACATAGTTTTTAAGCAAGGTAAAACTTGGGGGTGGGCAAGACAGATGACTCTTGAAAGGGGCACAGCAGTCTGGAAAAGTTGAGAGCCACTGTTTTAACATCTGTTATTGATATCCAAACCAGAATTAAGAAATGGATACATCCCTGCTCAGTTGCAAAGCGCTAATGGCCATGTTCCAGCATGATGTAGTTTGGGAGGGGGGAATTAATTTGAAGTAGAAAATGTATTTCCAGCAAGGACTGTGTGTGCTTCTGCTGCTAGCTTGGGATCTAAGAAATGAGCTTGAGTCCTAAACTCTGAACTCAATGTACTGCCACTGGACCATCAGGCTGACCTTGCTTTTGAGTCTTACTTTGGGGGTATTAAATCTGTCTTTCAGATACTAAGTATATAATGAAAATGGTATAAAATTTAGCTTATTTGGCAAATTGAATTTTAAGTGAGAGCCCTAAGAATCTCAATGTATTTGTATAATTCCATTACACCTTAATTAGTAGAACATCTGTTTAACACTTGGTTTCTTCAAGTCCATTAAGTCAGGTTTCATTGTAGTTTCAATAGTGTGATTTCTGTTGCTCCTGATAATTATTTTCACTTGGGTTTCTTTGAGTTTCTTATAAAATTAAAACATTCGTTTCTAAAAATAAATCTGTTTATCCTAAAACAAGTCTCATATCCTAAAAGAGATTTTATAGTTTAAAGTTATTTTATAAGTGTGATTGTGGGGTCTGATGTTCATTTTAAATCAGTGTTTTCAGTACCAACTGTTCTCATGGTACAAATAAAATGATGGCTTGTTTGTTTTTTCCCCCAAATATCAGCCCTGCACACTCATCCAGGGAAATGAGAGAGAAGCTTAGACCTTTGCATTTGAATCCTCATTAAAAGGAGGTTTTGCAGACTAAATTACTGTTCCCAATTATACCTTTGTAAACCTAAATTATATTCTCAGTTAAATCAGTGCTCTCTATGTTTAGTTGAGTAGCACATGTGTGTTTAATTGTCTTCCATGGTTTCATAGGTGTAGATAGGGGCCGAATTTTGTCCTGCTGTTGGGAGCTAGTTAATAGTACTCTAGATGATGAAATAAATTAAAATAGAATCTAGATGACTCTCCTATTGCCTCTGGATGATATGAAGAGCAAAAAAGTAGTAAACAATTATTTTTGCCATTTAACAGATGAGACTGAAGAGATGCAGGGAGCAAATATTTAAATTTAATTTCCTTTAGGATAAAGTCTATGTAGAATTAATCAAGTTGGCAGAATATCAGTATGCTCATAAATGAGTCATTTTCCAAGAAAACTTACATATAGGATCATTTTAATTGGTCCACTCATTATTTTAGGCTAGTGAAAGCCAGTTGTTCCTGTGGGGTTAGTGATGAATTTCAAACTATAACAGAATGATAGGTGTCTTCTCCCTCTTCCTTTAGCAAAGATGATCCTCTTACTACAGAGCATGATGGAATTAACATTTGTGATCTAATTTTGTTTGCATTTATTCTTGTGGGAGAAAGTTCTGGGATCTTATGAAATTAAAATTATTGTGCTGTAGTAGCTAATTATAGTGATGACACTTTTACTTGTTAGATGTTTAAAGTATTTTAAAAATTTCACTGTGAAGAATTTCACAAGTTACTAGGCACAAGAGTATATTATTACAAACTTATCTGTCTTAGTTAATAAAATATTAGGTTCATCTTCATTTTGATTCCTACTTTATGTAAAAGTAGGGCACTATTATGAAGAACTAATGTATGCATGATTTTTAGGGGTAAGGGAAAATTCCATATTTGTTTGTGTCTTCTAGTTCAGATTTGATGGGTTTGCAGGTGAAATGAATGTTCTTCTTTTTTCCTAAATGCTAGTTCTGTAAATTCTTCATGAAAGTCAAGTTGGGTTCTTTGTAACTTCTGCATCATTGCCATAATTAAGCTTTGGTACACCAACTTGGGACCTCAGTGATATTTCTGGGAGTCTTGGTCTTCAGTGTCATTGCCCAGGTGTAAGAGATTAGAATTTAGTATGCAATGTTAACTACCTAAAAGGAGTAGTTAACTACCATAACTGTGCTAGCTCTCAACTACTAACAGTCTCATCAGAATCCAGCCAATAGATGAGAATGGGAGAGCATAAGGCACCTGAACTATCAGGCTACGTCTACACTGGCCCCTTTTCCGGAAGGGGCATGTAAATTTCACGAGTCGTCGTAGGGAAATCCGCGGGGGATTTAAATATCCCCCGCGGCATTTAAATAAAAATGTCCGCCGCTTTTTTCCGGCTTTTAAAAAAGCCGGAAAAGAGCGTCTAGACTGGCCCCGATCCTCCGGAAAAAGTGCCCTTCAAAGTAAGTGCCCTTCAAAGTGCCCTTCAAAGTAAGAATAAGAGCCTCCGGAAAAGGGCACTTTTTCCGGAGGATCGGGGCCAGTCTAGACGCTCTTTTCCGGCTTTTTTAAAAGCCGGAAAAAAGCGGCGGACATTTTTATTTAAATGCCGCGGGGGATATTTAAATCCCCCGCGGATTTCCCTACGACGACTCGTGAAATTTACATGCCCCTTCCGGAAAAGGGGCCAGTGTAGACGTAGCCTCATTGTCTGTCTATGCTGGAAGATATTTGGTATGGGTTTAATCAGGCTGCAACTTTATTATTAGATGTCTGGGACTACCTGTCTGGCAGATAAAATGTGAAGTGCCAGGTAAGCCTCGCTCCTTCCATCCAGTTTCCTTCAGCAACTCCATTGCCAAGACCTTACTAACCTCTGCAACTCCTCATAGGACGTTTAAGGAGGGCTATAATAATGGGAGATTGGTGCAGCAGAGAGCCAGTCTTAGGGAGTGCATGAAATACCTGCATCCACAAATTGAATCTAAGGGGATTAACTGTGCCCAGTTTCTTCAGGTCCTTTGGGATGACTCAGCTGCAGTTACGCAGTTTGGATTCATTGGTTTAAAACCATTGGGTCACCCACAATCCTTATGAGAGTGAGTGGGAAAAGCAGCAATCACAAATTGTCTTGTCATGAATTTTCACATGCTAGTTGTGCTTTGGTATAGGGCAAATGTTCTTGTTCCCTCCAAACTAATGAATAGATTCTTCATGATTCAGGAGTGGATATATCAAGAGAGAGGAGTAATTGGTGTCTGTCTTGCAGAGATTCTTCAATCCAGGATGGCTGTTTCTATTTGTTTAGGCTGCCCTATGGAATGTGATCTCAGGCACCTGTCATTGGACCTTCCGTCTTGAGTAGTTCTGGCAAACCTGAGTCAGCAATGCAGGCGTCAATGGAAAGAATAAGACATTCTCTTGGTTTTAGATAAACATTTCTCTCCATTTTTCTAGTCTGGCATGGCCTCTCTGATATCTTCTGAATATTTGCTTCTTGTTAGATTCATTAACAGTACCATTTCTGTGTAAGGTAAGTTGATTACATAATGCTTCTGGGAAATTTTATTTTGCTATTCTCCTACCCAAGATTTGGATGTTGACCTCATCTTTAGTCAGTTTCTGATATTTTTCACAAAGAGGTACAGAGCACAAGAATGTATTACCTTCAGAAAGTAAAATGGTCAGACCACAAAATGGGCTATTTGTATATAAAAATAGAATATAGGTCTTCCTGACTACCTCTGTTTTTAGTTGGGTCAGTCCACTGCTTATTTTATGATTTAGTAATCTCTGCAGTTTTGCTGTTTTAATGCTACCTTTGTCCTTTTATAAAGCACTGATCATTTAAACTAGGGTGAGCAACACTGCAAAAGAGCCTCTTTACTTAACTTTAAGCACTATTACACTGACCTGCTTTCTGCTTTTGTTGCTGGACCAAAGCAAAAAAAGTGGTGCCTTTTCATATACAATGTTCGTTTTTTGTATCATAGTCATTTCATGTGTATAAAAACACATTTGGATTATTCTTTGAGCCTCATTCTGAAAGGTGTTATAAATCTCTGTTGCTGTTTCTCCCACCACAATCTGGAACAGTGATGTCTTCGATAACTTTTCATCTATCTGCCTAGCCATTTAATTGGAATTTGTCATGTGATCCATCTCTGTCATACAACAATGTTTCCTATGAAAAACTGCTTCAAAGAGGCATTCAGTTTTTATCTTTAGTCTCAGTTGTAATTAGAAGTATAAGCAGACAAAAAAAGCTGAGGAAATTTTTGGAATGGCATGAAAATGCAGGAGTATTGTAGGGGAGCACAAATGGACTGGTGTAAAGCTACCAGCCAATCATGTTCCCCTTCGACTTGAAGGGTTTAACTTATGATGATAATTCCAGTCTAGCATCATATTGCATACAGAACCAGCCTAACTCCTCTGTTATGCAACATTAGAAGTACACAAGAAGTAATGAAATATAACCATTAGAAGGGTCTTTTGTAGCAACATACTGGAATAGTTTGTTCTGAACGGAGGGCCTCTGTGTATTCCCACTAATGGGATTCAGCACTTTGACATACAGCTGGAGAACCTTATTAAAAAGCCATGTCTACTGGGGACTGCAGTAGTGCTCTTGCATTTGAATGATGCCCTTCATTCTGTGGCTATATTGGGTCACACTCTGTAGGTCATGTGTCTTGGCTGTCTCTGATAGCTAATGGCTCTCTTTTGCTAGCAAGACTAGTTAGTTTGTTTTCTTCAAATAGATGATTGTAGTTAGCTTAACTGGGACCATTGATTTTTGCTCCCTGGAGACCATGTTGGGTGCTGAACTACAGAGAGAGTTCAAAAAATGTGTGATCTGCTCAGTAGCATTCCCTAACACACAAACACCTATCCAGAGCTTTGTGTAGTTGGGAGAATCGCACATCATATCGCAATGCATGATTTGAGATGCCTTTATCAGATAAAAGTACATGTGGCTTTAGTAGGTCGTGTACTGGACCATTGTGATTCTCTGTGGGAGGTTAGAAATCTGCTTTTGTGCCAGCGTTTTCACTAAAGAAGCCTGTGATACTCTGAGCACTGCGATGCACTGAGCCACTCCTCTCTTGTCTGTCCTGAGGTCCACCTCCATGTGCAAATGCCTAAGTTTCCTGGCTAGTCTTACAACGTTGTCTAGATGGACAAAGTGCCTCACCAGCATGGTCTGTTTGAGCACCAAAACTACAATGATGATGCTATCAGAATTGGTGCTGGCTGATGCCATAACCCAAAGGCAGGCTGCCTGTCTATCTTGTGACTGCTCTGCAGAGGAGGAAGCATCCCAGTATGCCAAGAGAGCCCAAGGAGAAGAGGCGTTCCTCTCTCTCTCTGCCACTGGCACTTAGTTCCTTTGGGGACTCCTTACTGCTGCCAGTGTCACCTTTGCAGCACAACCCTTATCAGCTTGGGGCTCTGGTGCAGGGTTATATTACTGCCAGGACTCCTATACTGTCAGTTTCTCCTCTCATCAAAGAACTCCCATTGAAACTGTGGGCTGTACCTCCACTGCTTGGCTTTGAACAGCAGAACACAGGCTCTTATTGGCACCAGCTGTGCAAATGCCCCTGGACTGCTCCAAAGAGTCTAGTGAGTTTCCCTTACTGAAGACTTCATCTGCATGGAAAGACATTAGGGATGTGAAGTTAACCAGTGGGGGCTGGAGCAGCTCCCTGCCTGCAGTGGGCAGGGAGATGCTCCAGCCCCTAGGGGCGCCCTGCAGGCAGAGGCTGCTCTAGGTGTCTGGAACAGCCTCTCTCAGTGGTGTTCCTGGGTGCACCACAGGCAACGGCAGGAAGAGCTCCAGCTGTGCAGGGGAGGGGGAGCGTATGGAGAAACTTCCCCTGCCCATCCCCCTTCAATCAGTTATTAACGGGTTAAGCAATTGCATGGGGATTTTTGCATCCCTAAAAGTCATTATCAGGGCATTATTCAATTACTTATCTGGTCCTGCATTCAGGAGTCCATGTGGGCTCTCTGAGACACCGCCAAACCCTATATGACCTATGCTCATGCCACCTTGGATCATGGGTCTGTGAAAACAGTGTGAATAGCCATCCCCTCTGCAAGAAGGATTACTGCCATGAATGTAGCAACTCCACTATGCGACAGTGTAGCGTCCACTTCTGGTGAGTGCCCCTTCTGGCAGGCTATGTCTGCAGACCTTCAGATTATGGTGACCATGACCCCCATCAGTGGTTTTTCAGGTGGTTTTCAGTGGCTCAGATCTCTGACTGAGTCTCATCCACTGCTCTAGATATGAAACATATCCCAGAAGGGACTTGTTCTATAATCTTGAACCTTTCCTTGCCCTGGTGTGGGGCCATACCTCCAGGGCTTCCTCTCTGGAGACACTGTTGTCCTGCAGCTCTCCTTGGGCTTAGTCCTTACTCAGTCCTAGCATCAGCCAGGAGCTCCTTTGTTGTACCGTCTTCTCTGCCAGCAGACAGTTGTGCAGCTTGTTTATACTTACCTGAAGATTGATCTTCTGGAGTTTGATTTAGTGGGTCTAATAAGGACCTGCTTAAATTGAAGCTGATGGTGCCTCTGTCGACCCTGACAATTTATGGGTTCGCGAGGAGTATGGGAAGTTGAGAGGAGAGTTTCTCCCAGCAGCCTCCCACAGTGGGGTCACCAAAGAAATTCAGTTTAAGGTTCATTGACTGCAGCTATGCTAGTCTCGTAGCTGGAGTTGAATATCGTGCATCAAATTTTTTACCCTGTTTAGACCTGACCTTAGACTCAATCCCAGCAGCATCTAGGAGCTCTCACTCCTCTGGCCTGTGCCCACACTGTGCTGTCCATGGTCCTGCTGCTGTTTCAGCTAGCCTTTCTCTACCAGCTCCAGACCTGCTTCTTTGTTCTGTTGCTCCTTTTACATGGCCCTACTGGGCCCTAATTAGCTGCTCCTTGCAGCCCCTCACTGGCTGCTTCCCTGCAACCATCCTAGGCCACTTCTCTTCTGCTCCTCTCTGAGAAACAGTGTGACAGGACATGGAGGTCTCCAGCAGGGGCTCTCTGGGCCTAGTCCACCCATTACGCAGGTAGACAGAGATGATGTTGTCATGAGGTCTCATTCTAACTTTATGCCTAAATAGGGTTGCCAGGTGTCTGGTTCTCAACCAGAACACCTGTTTGAAAAGAGGTAAATTGCTGGCAGCACTGATCAGCACGCCTGACTAGCTGTTACATCTAGTTAGCAGTGCAGAGGCACTAATGCAAGCTCCTGGTGTCAGTCATGCAGGCTCTGCTTGCTGCCCCTGCCCTGAGCACTGGCTCTGCAGCTCCCATTGGCCAGGAACTATGGTTAATGGGACCTGTGGGGCAACTCCTGTCGGCATGAGCAGCACACAGAACCCACTTGGCTCTCTGCCTAGGAGTTGGAGATGCAGGCTGCCTCCTGCAGCTATGCAGAGGTAGGGCAAGCAGGGAGCCTACCTTAGCCCCAATGCACCACTGACCACAGGTAAAAGCTACCTGGTTGGAGCCCACATCACAAACCTCCTGAAACATCCCAACCCGCTGCCCCAGGTTGAAATCTCCTCCTGCACCAGAAATCCCTCCCAGAACTCCTCATCCACAACCCGGAGTCCCCGTCTGCACCTCCATCCAGAGCCCTCACTCCTGCCCAGCAAGGGAAATTGAATGAGAGTGGGTGGAGTGAATGACTAAGGGGGGGGGGCAAGGGTGTTTGGTTTTGTGCTATTAGAAAATTGGCAACCCTATGCCCAAAGTGATTCAGACTTTGAACCAGACTCTCTCTTTGCCCAAGGGAGGCCTGTTGGTACTCCATCAGATGTTGAGAGCCCTGTGATTTTATTTGGAAAGGACTAAATCACTTATAAAACCAAGCATACTGTCTGAAGCTTAGAAGGAGAGAGATAGAGGGGAGCTTGTTTATAACCAGACACTGTCCCACTGGATCAGGAGCTATACTGAACACCTCTGCTCCTTATCCAAGAGGCCGATAGCCATGTGTTAAAGAGGCCATAGCTTCCTCTGTGTTCCTTTGAGACAAGATACCTTAGTAGAGATTTGCAAAAAAAAGCAACATGGAATTAGCTTCAAGCTTTCACTCAGCACTGCTATCTTGGTATCGTGTTCTGCCCATTTCAGCCTAATTCCATTTTTGCCTAGAACTCCTTTTCCACCTTCCTCTAATTGGGGATCTGATTGGTAACCCATCATTAATGGGAACATACATAGGCTCTCAGAGAGTGACTCTATGCCCATTCTTAGACCATTTCAGTGGCTCACTACAGTGCTGCAGCTTTGCCATTGTAGTGCTTCAGTGTAGATACTCGCCACAATCACAGGAGGGGTTCTTGTGGTGCTGCAGTTAGCCCACCTCCCCCATGAGGTGGATTGTGTTGAGAGAAGAACTCTGCTATTGATTTTAGCACGGTCTACACTGGGGGCTAAGTTTGTATGTAGATATGTATTTTGAGTGTGGATTTCTCACACTTTGGGGAGATGTAGCTCTTCTGAGATAAGATTTCAGTGTACAGCAGTCCTTGCAGTTATTATTCTTTGAGAGTTGTTTCTGTGCATTCACACTATACCTCCATCTTTTCTCTGCACCAGAGTTCCAGAGTTCTTTGTATTTCAGGACTAACTGCGGTCATGGGAGAAAGTACTCAGACTGCCTCAGGGACATGCTTCTTTATATATATGGAGCTAATGATGTTATGCCAGGCATGGGCAAGATACAGCCTGTGAGCTGGATCCGGTCTGCCAAGCCATTTGATCCAGCCTGTCCTGCTGCGCCCCTGCCCCCAAGCCAATCGAGAACAGGTAGGGGAGTGCACAAAGTCTCTCCCTCCCCCTCTCCACCGCCAGAGTCACACAGCACCAGAGGGAACTGCCAGCTGTGCAAAACAGCTGGTGGTTCCCTCTAGGGCTATGTCTACACTCGCGGCTGCTTGCGCGAGTAATATGCAAATGAGGCTAAGCGTGGAATATCGCTGAGCCTCATTTGCATACCTAATGAGCCACCATTTTTTTCAGAAGAGGCTCTTGCGCAAGAAGGAGCATCTACACTGCCCTTTCTTGTGCAAAAAAACCCCTCTTGCGCAATGCCGTTCTTCCTGTCAAGTAATAGGTGTAATGGCATTACGCAAGGGTTTTTCTTGCGCAAGAAGGGGCAGTGTAGACGCTCCTTCTTGTGCAAGAATCTCTTCTGAAAAAAATGGTGGCTCATTAGGTATGCAAATGAGGCTCAGCGATATTCCATGCTTTGCCTCATTTGCATATTACTCGTGCAAGAAGCCACAAGTGTAGACATAGCCTAGGTGTTGTGCACCCCGGCAGGGTAGGGACAGGAGATTTTGCACACTCCTCCACCCCCAGGCCAATCGGGGCTTATGGGCGGAGGAGCGTGTGAATTCTCCTCCCCCTGCCAGGCGCACGCGGCACCAGAGGAAACCACCAGCTGTTCAAAATGGCAGGTGGTTCCCTCTGAGTGCCGCATGCACCTGGCAGGGCAGGGCAGGTTGGTGGTGATCACCTGTGCCTAGAAGGAACCGCCCCTTCTGCTGATGGCCCCGCTTCTTCCAGGGCTGGCCTGTGACCACTACCAACATTGGTGAAGTGGCCCCCCTACAAAATTATTGCCCACTTTATGTTGTGCTATCTGAAGACTGCCATTGCACCTCCAGCAGATTTGGCTTTTCCATACAGTTCTGCAGCTGAATGCTGGAGGTGCTTGACTCCCATGACAACACTTAGACAAAACTTTCAAAGAACAATTACTAGAAACCTCTCTTGACAATTAATCTGTAACCGCTGTTGACTGCATTCTGTATTCCTTGTGTATGTAAATGTAGTGAGAGGAGAGGTGGATTGGACTGTGTGTAGATGGGAGAGGAGAAGGGCGGTGCCTCGTTTTGCTCTACAGCATTGAAGAGGATCAAGAAAGTGCTGTGGCATCAGATCAATTTCAGCCCTACAAACTCTGAAGGAGGTGATGGGAAATGCTGTCACCATTCTTTGCATGTAACCTTAGGGTGTTTGGTGTCCTTTTGGTGACTATTATATTCTCTCTAATAATGCATCCTGTGTATTGTATGTAGAACTATCATATGACTTAGTTTTTTTGTTGCAGAATATCAATCTAAACATTATTGAAAAATTCAGCGATCCAAGTGACATATGTTTAGGCCTACTTAAAAACAAACCAAACAAACCTGAGCATCATGCAAACTGATATTTAGAAGATCATTTAAACTTTACTCTGTATTAGAGACTTATGGTTCACCTATCATCTGTGTGTCACAGTGCTCACTAAAAGTTTCCATTTAGCTCTTCATTTCAGAGTCTCCTAAGAATCACTAAATTGGATGATTTTTTCAAACTCCAGTTTAACTTCTGATTCCAGTTAACTTTGTATATCTTCATCTGGAGTGGACAATTTGATTCTGTCAAACCGAAGATTGAAGAATAAAATTTCTGTTTATTCACAGATTAGGTACGTCACAGAGAATGGCAATACATGGCAATATGCCATGGGGTTTTCTTGTTGAAGGCAGTAGTTAAATTTCCACATAAGTACAGTCCTTCATCTCTGATAAGATTGCTGTTAATGGTGCCAGTTAATAACAATTGTGATGCTAGTATTCGCATACATATGTGTCACAAAACAGCTTTGAGCCAGTTTAGGTTAACTACCAGCTGATGCTTTAAGCCAGCATACTGGAGGTGTAAAAGTTGTCATTGTCTTCACCAGTATCCTGACTCACTCCAAGAATGAACTGAGTGAGTTAATAATCTTAACTAAGTTTGGTTTATTTGACTTTTAATTAGTTAATAAAAATGTTAATTGCAGATGAAAAGCATCATTAAATAGTTCATGAATTTTAGTGAGCAGTCTGTTCCTAAGAATAGACCTGAATCCTAGAATAAAAACACCCTCTTATACATTTATTTTTTCTAGTACTATATGTAACTCACAAAACACAATATTTCTTTTGTCAGAGACAAAATCAATGTGACAATAAAATGTGAAGAAAGCATTGGGTTTCTGTATACAATTCCCTCTGCATTATTGTCTACAGAACTTGACAAATGACTAATAGACTCTACATGTTGTCTTACATATGTTTCTTTGGGGAAATTACTAGTGTTAGCGGTGCATGATTGAATGCTTAGTCGATTCTTTAGGAGGAAAATAAACTTTCTCAATCATGGAAGATCCTTTTGGTAAGCTGCTTATAAACATCTGGTTGTATAATAATCATAAAGCCAGAGAGAAGACTATATTTTGTAGACTTAAACACAAAAATTATTTCACATTAATAATCTCCAAAAATACCATGAATGTATGTCTCAGGGGGTAGTCGTGTTACTTTAAAAACAATGAATATCTTGGTTTCTGTTATTTTCACTCCAATTGATCTGATGAAGTGGGTTTTATATATATATCAGAAGTACCCGTCAGTTGTAGGATCATGGTAAGTGGGCTTCATATGTGCCATACAAAGCTTTTGATGTAGAAATGCAGATGTCAAAGATGGGATAAATTGGCTTTGTAATGTGCCAACCATTTAATGTCTTTGTTCAAGTCCAGGGTAATGGTATCAAATCTGTAGATGAATTTCAGTTCTGCAGACTCTCTGTGTAATTGGTTAGCGAAATTCCTATCTACTTTTAAATCCATGACTGAGTGACCAGGCAGGTTAAAATATTCCCCTATATGTTTGTGGGTTACCATTTCTGATGTTTGATTTGTGTCCATTTATCCTTTTTCATAGAGACTGTCTGGTTTGGCTAGTATACAAAGCAGAGGCTATGTCTAGACTGCAGGCTTCTTTCGGAAGAAGCTTTTCCGGAAGAGATCTTCCAAAAAAACGTCTACTGTAAGAGCATGTCCACACTGCCAAAGCGCATTGAAAAAGCGATCTGCTTTTTCTAAAGATAGCATCCACACTGAATGGACGCTATCTGGCACGTAAGCTGTGATTACTATGGACAGAGTGGCTAGCAGAGCATCTGTGCTTTTTCTTCTTTCCTCTTCTTCCGAAGAACTCCTCTTCCCCGTCCACACATGCCTTTTTCTGAAAGAACTCTTTTTGGAAAAAGGCTTCTTCCTTGTAGAAAGAGGATTACCAATGCCAGAAAAGCCCCTCTGTTCTTTTGATTTTCTTTTGAAAGAACACAATTGCAGTGTGGACGTAATTGAAGTTTTTTTCAGAAAAATGGCCATTGCTGGCACTTGATGGCATATATCATATTAGAGGATGGGCAGTTGTATGAGCCCCCAGTGTTGTGCCCTATGTGGTTAGGTCCTCTGATGGTGTTGCTTGCATAGCACTGCATTTAAAGTTAAAATACCCTTGAGCCAAATGAGGTTGGCAAGTAACTTTAAGTCCTGGTTTATTTTGTGAGGATAAGGGCTACCGGAGTCCATTAAAATAATATATTTGCTTTATATAAATAGATTTCCTTAGGCATTTGAAGAAAGAAAATTAGTGGGCAAGTCATATTTTCATCCTAACTGTTCCAGGCAATGTAAACTAACATATACTGTACAAAATGGAAAAGAAAGCAGATAAATAGTACTATTAACACTGTGATATTATATCCCATAGTCTTCATAGAAATATTGTGATAATATGCAGATGGCATAACTAAGATGTATTTTATGCAAGATGGGTCGTGAGATATCATTGGAAAAGTTATGATTTGCTAAATATGATCATCCTATGTGAATGCATATATCATTTTTATATCTAATTTTAGGAATATAAACTATGTAGCAATTACAGCTGTGTTTGCACCAGGGGAATGCCTGCCAGACAAAATGCAATCAGCCTGGTGGGCCATTAGGGAGGACAATAAAACTTTGAAGTTGCTCATCTCTCTCCTTCCTGAGAAGTTTCATGGGATGCTGCTTTGATACTGCAAGGTCAAGTGATCATTGCACCTGGTTTTGGACACCATCTTGACATGCCCCGCCCACACACACAAGAAATACTGGCGGGCGGGGAGGGGGGGAATCAAACTGGGAAACCTAGTATTCCTGCCTTATGTAAATCCTATATAAGGCTAAAATGATCAGGGTAGTCGGTTATTGTCAGAATCCCCATCCAAGATGACTACTGGAAACACCTAAGACTGAACGGGCAAAGGACTGGACCCCAAAGATGTTTGGCCTCTTAAGGAGATGCTTAAAACAGCATTTAGGGTGAAAAAATTACTACTTGAAGCCAATCTCTGTAATGAATTAAACTTAGTTCACATGTTTGTTTATTTGCTCAGTAATCTGCTTTATTCCTTTTGTTATCCCTTATAATCACTTAGGCTATGTCTAAACTACATTCCTCTTTCGAAAGAGGGATATAGTTTGGACATGCCCTTAAAGTCTACCTTTTGTAATTAATAAACTTGTTTTTTGTTCTAAAACACGCTTTGTACAATTCATATTAGAGGGAGGGAAAGCTGTGCTTATCTTCCTCCACAGAGAGGAAGGGAGTGCATTTCATGAGCTTATGGTATATAGACATTTATACAGCACAAGACAATATAATTTTGAGTTTATACTCCAGAGTGTGTGTGCACTTGAATGTTGGTCAATCAGTGAGCTGAGTCTTCTGACAGAAAGCTGCCTGCAGACTCTGTGTGATTCTGTAGCTGAGTGTGTCCCTACATGTATGTGAAAGAGGAGGCTTGAGGGCCTGGTTTAGCAGGACAGGGTGAGAAACCCTGGTGGGTGGGTCAGGATGGGCTCAGTGGAACCACAGTAT
The DNA here is from genome assembly GCF_049634645.1 of Pelodiscus sinensis. NCBI lineage: Eukaryota > Metazoa > Chordata > Testudines > Trionychidae > Pelodiscus > Pelodiscus sinensis. The sequence goes on along the minus strand of NC_134720.1, from coordinate 20,265,016 downwards.
GTCAGGTGGTACCCACAGTGCAGGGGGGAGCCCATCACAAACATACTTCTTTTGGGTACCCTGCTGCAGGAGAATCCCAGTAAAATCAATTAACTTGGGTCCTGATCTGCAAACCTTCACTGAATGAAATTCCATTGAATTCCAGGATAATTCTTTACACATAAAGCGTCCATGATTGGGTATACAGTTACTTGCTCAAATTGCAAAGTTTAAAAGCCTCCACTCATTTTCATGTACTCAACTTTATTATGCATCTTTATCAGGGTATGGTCCTTATACTTTGGTTTGGCATGAACAATACCCCTAAACTCTCTGAAGTAGAATTTGTTTACAACACTGTTGTTAGCCGACTTTCAGTTGTTATTAACAGCAAATTCATTTTAAGGGTGTCCCTAAACTACACCCCTCTGTTGGCAGAGGGATGTAAATTAGACACATCGAAAGTGCAAATGAAGTGGGGATTTAAACATCCCACACTTTATTTGCATAATCACGTCATGGCGCTCTTTTGAAAAAGCGCTATTTCAAAAGTAAAACCACAGCCTAGACGTGGTTCTTTCAAAAAAGGAAGGCTTTTTTTGAAAGATCCTATAAAACTCAAAAAATTAGGTTTACAGGATCTTTTGAAAAAGGCTTCCATTTTCGAAAGAACTGCGTCTAGACTGCAGTTTTATGTTCAAAATAGTGCTTTTTCAAAAGAGCGCTAAGATGTGATTATACAAATGAAGTGCAGGAAATTCAAATCCCCGATTCATTTGCAATTTCGAAGTGCCTAATTTGCATCCCTCTGTCAAAAGAGAGATGTAGTCTAGACGTACCCTAAGGCTGTGTCTACACTGGCATGAATTTCCGGAAATGCTTAAAACGGAATACTATTCCGTTTTCAGTTTTTCCGGAAAAGGAGCGTCTACATTGGCAGGCTGCTTTTCCGGAAAAGCCCTTTTTCCGGAAAAGCATCTGTGGCCAATGGAGACACGCTTTTCCGGAAAAGAGCCCCGATCGCCATTTTCACGATCGGGGCTTTTTTCCAGAAAAGACTACTGGGCTGTCTACACTGGCCCTTTTCTGGAACAGTGTTCCGGAATAAGGACTTATGCCCGAGCGGGAGCAGAATAGTTTTTTCCGGAATAGCGGCTGATTTTGTACAGTAGAGCATCGTTGCTTTTCCGGAAATTCAAGGGCCAGTGTAGACAGCTCGCAGCTTATTCCGGAAAAGCGGCTGATTTTCCGGAATAAGTGGCCCAGTGTAGACACAGCCCCTGTGTTCAGTCTTTGACCATATTGGAATAGACCAGTCATAACAATGATTCCATTAAACATGGCAAGAATTCATTTGCCAACTAGGATCTGGAGGCAACTATGGTATTAATAATACTAAAAAAACCCTGGAATATATTATACATTGCAGTGCCAGCTACATTATCATACGGTGTGCTTTCTGTCCTGCCTTCTATTCAAGGCTGATGGTTGCTAAGCAACTGAAAGGGAGAGTCCTGTAACCTTGTATTGTTTTTGTCCCAAGGGAATTGGAAAATCAAAAAAGTAAATATACATCTCACAATAATTGTAATAATTATTATTAAAATTGTTGCAGTCTGGAGACTATTTTCTGAAATAGGTCCAGTCTTACCATTTCTGGATTTACTTGGACCTGCTTCAGACACAGAGCTGAACCTTGACTTTGTAGGATCCTTTTCAGCCCTACCTTTTTATGATTCTGTGAATTTACAAGGTTATGTGGACTGTTTCATTTCAGTTGTATCCAGTATTCTAGCAGTATTTACCTTTGATTTTATTTTACTATTGCATGTGATTTAAGATCAATTAATAAAACAAAATCTCAGACTCACTTCAATTTAAAATGAAATTAAAAGATCTGTCTAAAATCAGGAAATTTTGAGTTAAAATTGGGTTTTGTCTGTCCTTTTGGTTGCCTGAAGGTAGGGAAAGGATGGCTTTCAGCAGGAGTTCTAAACTTCTGAGATGAAAAGATGTCAGGGTCATAATGCCTTACCTATCCAATAATGTTACATGGGAGAGGCTCCCAGCTAAACCCCAGCTCTCTGAAAAGAAGATCCTGGCAAGGACTATATTGAGAACCAATGTCTATTTAACAAAGCATGATCAGTGAGTGTAGGTCTGACGTTTCAGCCTGCCTTCTGAATTTTCTGTTTTTTGCTGATTTCAGAAACAATTTTTTTGCCACTCTTTCTGCATATAGATATCATATTTGGAGATTGTGTATATGCACAATCTATTTCCAGCAAAACAAAAAACAAAAACAAAAAAAAACAGAGGGCTGAGTGAACAAGAAAATAGCTGCATCTTTTTGTGTGTTCATGGGGTGTAGATAAGTACCTTGAGGATCTAATTTCACAAGGCACAGTGTATTAGGAGTGGTTAATAGTAGTGACCCTAGATGAAGACAATTTTGATTCAATAAACTGGAATGGCAGCTGACTTCAGCCTGCAAAAACACCAGCTTTGTGTATCAAGGCATACCTTCTGCAAAAAAGTTGTCTTATTAGGTTCTGATCCTCAAAACTATCCAAAGACTCAAATGTAACCATTTCCATGAGGGGTCTTTAGGACATATGTGGTGGGCTGTATAACCCCGCATTGGCTGGGAAAAGATGAATTAAGAGTTTGAGAACCTCTGTTAGTTCACCCTGTAGATATGTACTACATGGATCAGACTCTGGGATAATTTAAAGAGAGAGTTCAGTGCAAATGGTTTGACGTTATCTCTGTGAGAAGGGCCTAACAGGAACCAATTGGAAGGAAAGATATGGGAAAAACACAGCAATTGAGTGGGCCTTGCAAAAGGGGAAAAACTTTAAGGAGGTAACATTGTGGATCAGCATACTGTAGAAAAGTAAAGAACTGGTAAGAACTAAGATGGACTAAATCTCAAACTTGGGATAGGAAGAAGTTGCTCAGTTTGTGTATTTGGTCTGTGAATTTTGAAAAGGGAATAAGGTGTCTGAGGAGATGTGTAGGCTACCACTTCACCAGTAGCACAGCTCAAGTAACGCAGCTATGCTGTTCAGGACCATCATGTGGATGCTGCTTACATTGATAAAAGGGGGTTTTCTGACAAGGTAGGTCATTGGTTCTTAAATTCTATGGAAGGTGAAGGAATGTGTCAAAGGAGGCATGAGCTTGGTTTTTTTAAGTGCTTTGCAGCGGAGGCTTGTGCAGATTGTGCACATCCAGGAAGGGGGAATGGACATAAAGGGGACAGAAATATAAATATTTTAGGGGCACAAATTACCCTGCAGTTTCTGATAATTTGGTCTTCAACATCTTGAGTCCATTTCAAGATAAAAGGAAAAGGTTTTTTTTATTTGTATACATTTTTTTTGTTTAATATAATGAGGTTAGAGATATCAGGTATTTGCCATGAAATAACCTGAGCTTTCATGGATAACTACTCAGGAGTACACTAGAGTAGTGGTTCTCAACCAGGAGTGTGTGTATGGGGGGTGGGGGGAGGAGTTTCAAGGTGGCTGCAAGAAGGTTTCAGGGGGTCTGCTGAGCAGGGCCTATATTACAATTCCTGGGGTCTAGAGCAGAAAGCCAAAGCCCCACCACATTGGGCTGAAATCCAGGACCCTGAGTCCTCCTGCTTGGGACTGAAGCCATAGCCTAAGAAATGTGGCTTCATGATGCCTCTGGCAGTTGCCCTGCTTGCTACCCCCTAATTCTGGCCTTGACTTCGATATGCAGAAAACCAATTATTGTGGCACAGGTGGGCCGTGGAGTTTTTATAGCATTTGGGAGGGAGCCTCAGACAGGTTGAGAACCTTGGAACTAGAGTATTGTCAGAACCACAAGCCTATATCATAGGCAGTGTCAAACCATGTGTCACAGAGATTAAAACCACTGAATTTCATTTTTCAGCATTGCTGATCATCCACATCTTCTAGTGACATGAAGACAAATCAGTGTGCTAATGTTTTTAATTAATAGTAGGTATAGAAAATGCTTGCATAATATATTCAAATATGAAAATGAATTCTTGTTGAAATGTGAATTGGCAAACAAATTTAGCTTATATGCCATCTGAACCACCCATATTCTATACTGAATGATCTAAATTCAGACTAGCCAGTTCTGATAAGTGTTGGATTCCAATCAGAAGTGGTCATCTTCCTTGTCCTGTCCCAGATTCTGGGTGTACTATGTCAACAAAATGAGTCTACTATTTTCCACCTTGCACTAGTCTAATATACACGTTGTCTTGATCAGATACAGACTTACAGTGGATCCATCAGCAATTGCTGTAATAAACTAGCAGGCATTTCTGACCTTTCCATTTGCAGTTACTTCTCTGAAGTCTTTTAGTTCATGAGTATGTGTGTAAGGTTAAGGTCATGTTTGACCTGTAGGTTGCAGAGTGTTTCAATATCTGTTTAGCTGAAATAATGTATTTTGCTTCTCAGTGGTTACACAATTGCTGTTTCCAAATTTCTGATCATCCATTGCATTTTACAGAGTGTGGAAATAGTGAGATGCCTTCTAATTCTGTATGTATTTCAAAATTAGCAGAGCAGCCATGTAAATCCAGGGAATGAATTCAAAAGGTCTTGGAGTCTTCTAAGGGAGAATTTCTTAGTCAGGAATAGTCAGCAATAACCCTCTGCTGATTGAGGCTGGTATGTGTAGATGTTTGGGGATTTTTTGAGCTTTGTGCTCAAGATATTTTTAAATTTAAAAAATCAACCAAGAATGTGTATGTGTTAATTTTTATACAGACCTGTTGTATATTAATTTATTAATCAATTATTGAGTAATGTACACAAATGAAGTCACACTATTTGTTTGTTTTTTAATTACAAAAAGTATTTGCTTGTCTGGCCAATTAAACTATTGCTTGCTTTTCTGCCAGCAATAATTGTGCAGAATGTCCTGATAAAACATCTTAACACTAAAGCAAGCCGTCTTTCAAATTACAGGTTGGATCTCCCTGGTCCAGCACCCTCGGGACCTGACCAGTCCCGGAGGAGGGATTTTGCTGGACCAGGGGAGGCCATTTTTGGTCCTTCTGCCACTAGCTCCCTCTAGCCCTGTCCTGATTGCCAGCCTCCAAGTGAGCTCCCTCCTCTCACTGGCCCCCGCTGCCAGGCAGCCCCCAGTGATGTAACCTGCCCGCTATGCCAATTTAAGTCCACCTCCAAAAGAGGTGTAACTCTTAGGTTGATGTAGTTAGGTTGACACAGTGTGAATGCAGTCACTGTGTTAGTTACATCAAGTTTAGTGGCTCCAGCAGGTGTCCCACAGTGTCCACTTTTACTGCCCTGGTGATCGTTTTGAATGCTGCAGCCCAGTGACCAGGTACATACCTCTCCCCTTTAAAGCTCCACATATACTCATACCCATGGGCTATCCCCTCCTTATTTCCAACTCTCCTCCTCTCACATGGCATCTCTGGAACTGCCACCATGCTATATGAATCCCAAAGAGAAGTGAGACGGTCATGCTTTCAAGCAGTGTAGGTCAAAGGGAGTGTTCATTATACTAAGTTTCTGTTTATCTTGTGAATGCACTCATCATATTACCTCTATACATTGTATCTTTTGCAGCAGGAAATGTGGCTTTGAGGATCTTTATACTTACAGCAGAGTAGCTCAGTTAGATATGAAGAAGGAGAAAGAGGATGCAGGATTACGTGTTCCAAGAGATCCCTCAAGCCTCTCCTGCTTCAGATACTGAGCACAGGACTTGGAGGATCACTCTTGCAGACAGCATAGCCATGGATAGGGCAGAGAAGAGAGGCACAAGAGGAGAAGAGAGATATGCAGCAGGAGATGCTAGCACTTCTCAAACAGCAGATGGATATGCTACGGGCTCTTGTTGACTTTCAGATTCAACAGTCTTATGCTCAGCTCCCTCTGCAACCCTATTGAGAACTGCATCCTGGGACCTCCCTACACACTCTTCCCATGTTCCATGTGGTATCCGGAGCTGTTGCACTACCCCTTCCACTCCATGCCAGGGGAGAATACAGGCAGTCACAACTGCACATAAATTGACACGTGAAATACACAGTTAGTATACGTGTTTGTGAAATGGAAATGACCATTGTTCCGCCTTCAAAAGTTCTTTCCTCTGTTTTTATTGAGTTTCGTTTCAATTTTATAAATGTCTGTTTACCTGGGGTTGGAATAAAATCTATTTATGAAAACTTAATTTGTCTTTATTAGTTCACAACATATGCTGACTGGGGCAGTCATCATTCATATATAACATAATATTGCAAGTGCACCAATTGCTGTTACTACATGTGCACAGCACTCATTACAAGGGTCAGATTTGGATATAAAAAAGTAATGCCAGGCAGAACGCACTACAGCAATGCATTTTACCATGGGCTTACTATTCAAATGGTCTTCCAAAGCCTCCCTGAGCCGAATAGCTTCATGTTGAGTTCTTCTTAGCCCTGGTATCCAGCTGCTCAATATTAGCAGGCATTCCACCTCCACCCCATTGGAAACTTCCCCCCTTTGCTTCACTGATCTGATGCAAAACACAGCATAATATCTGTAATGATTAGGCTTTTTTTCCCCCACTGAGGGAAGAGTCTCATGAGTAGACAGCACCAGCGACCTTTCAGACAGCCAAAGGCACATTCAGTTGTTATTCTGCATATGCTGAGCCAGTAGTTGAAGCACTCCTGGGTGCTGATGAAGTGGTTGGCGTTCGGCTTCATAAGCCACAGAAGTAAGGGGTAGGATGTGTCTCCCAGGATCTCTGTGATTTTCTGATCTGGAAACAGTCGCTGCTTTCAGCTTACGGAACAGCTTTGTGTTCTTAAAGATGCCTGTGTCATGCTCCCTCCCTGACCAGACCACATTGATATCAGTGAAGTGTTTCCAGTGACCCACCTGCACTTGCGTTTCAACTGAAAGTAGCCCTTTCTGTGGATGTACTTTGTGGCAAGGTGATCTGGTGTGAAAATAGGGATATGTATGCCATTGATTGCCCCACTGCAGTTTGGGAACTCCATTGCTGCAAAACCATCCACTATGTCCACTGTACATTGTAGGAATGTGCAAAGTTAATTGGTAAGCATCACCATTGATGGATGATGCCTATTGGTTCCAGTTAACTGGTGGGGGCTGGAGTAGCTCCCACCTGCCGTGGTTGGGACCCACTGTGGACAGGGACTACTCTGCCCATCTGGACCAGTCCCTGCCCACTACGGGCCTTGGTGCGTTGCAGGCAGGAGCTGTTCTGGCTGGGCTGAAGTAGACCCTGCCTGTGGCTGGGCATCCTTTTCAGCCCAGCCGGGCAGGAGCAGCCCCCTCCACCCACACCCTATTAATCAGTTAAGGGGTTAAACATTACGTTTAACTGGTTAACCAACTTAAATGGGATTTTACACCCTTAGCGCTTTGTCCAGCATTCATAGTCCTTCACAGCAATTTCTCCTGCAAGGAAACTTCATGTTCCTTGTGGCTCTACAAATACTGCAGGATCAGGCACTCTGTCCAAGCAACTCTCCTCACAGTATTGCAGAATCCATGCTGTGCAGAATCCGTGCTGCTTATACATACGGAAGATGCATAGGTTTTTTGGGGATTTTGAAAAGAGTGTGAAACATTCTGGGATGCAGATGAATATATAGGAGAGAGAATAAGATGTGCACTGAGGTTCCCAGTCACCCTGCACACCTCATGTGGCCCAATAAAGTAAAGCAAAATCTTTCCAGAACTTTGTGTTAGATGGCAGCAAGTTGCACAGTTGGATATGGTGCGCTGCCCTCTGCATTGATACAAGTGCTGCTAGTGAGGACATGGATCACCAACACAAGGAGTGGGGTGTGGAAATGCTAAAGTGATTTAATTACTACGGTGGCTGTTTGTTGACTTAACTTAAAGTTGACATTTTGTAGTGTGGAGTAGGCCTCAGCCTCAGGTTGCTCAGTGTATCTCTTGTCTCATCCCCTTTTCTCAAAGTGGTATTTGTATGGCTAGCATTTCGTAGAACAGTCTCCCCCTTCTGTCTTGGGGGTAGCTGAGTTCTATTACTCTAATCAAGGCTATTCTTATCCCCAGTATAAAGATTCTTTGTTCCTTTTTCACTCAGTCAAGTTTCCTTCTGATTAGTAGCTTGGTGCTGCTTTATTTGATGCAACTGAGCCTGCTACTCACCTGCTTTCTTGTGTTTGCTTAGTGGACAGAAAATTGGACCATCTGACTTATCACCCAGAAGACATGAATATTTCCCTTACAATACAATTCAATAAAAATAGGATTTGGAATTTTCTATATGAAGGTTGCCTGAGCAGCCTTATGTTTGGAATATTTGACTTTCAGCTTTAGATTTCTTGTAATGTATTATCATTATTATTACTTATTTGGCACACTGATTTACAATGAAAGAAAAATAAAGAACATAAAATAAAAAGACTTTTTTTTTTAAAGACCAGCAGATTTAGTAACGCTGCCTTAACAATTCTGAAATCAGTTGTAATGTATGATTCCTTTAACCAATTAATAACATTTTTCTTTTTTACATGAGTAATGCTTTAGTTTTTAGTTACTAAAGGGAGTTTTGGGTAAGATCTGAATTATATATTGGCCCGGGGGAGTGGCTAATCCTTTGGCATTAGAAGAACCTGATATATGATTAATCTGGTTTTCAGTAATCTTTTATCAAAAAGAGCTGATGAATGGGTGATGATAGGGACTGGCTTTCCTAAGGAGACTGTTGACCAGCATGGTGATACAGGGGCCTATTTTGTTACTGATGAAGTCTAATGTCAGAATAACTATTCTGGGGTGCGTCTGCACTATTTTTTTTTATCAGTCCATCCTGAATTTGACATTCTCAGCTGTGACCCACAATGATCCACAGGGGGCAGGGCAATAACATAAATTGCAGCAATGGTCAAAATGTTAAGTGTCTCTTTTGTTTGTTTACATAATAAAAGTACAGGTTGAACTTCCATAGTCTGGCACCCTTGGGATCTGACTGGTGCTGAACCAGAGAATTTGCTGAACTACAGGATGTCAGTATTGTCTAGCAGCATTACCAAAATTTCCATTGCTTACGGGTTTATTAGAAGACATTTAGGGGTGAATTAGAGCTAAATAATGGCACAGAACACTGAGAGCCAGAACTAGTGGCTGTAAACAAACTTTATGGGACCATGGAAAAGTTGGCCACACCCATAGTAAGCAGACATCTGGCTAACTACAGTCATGCCAAACCATGGATGGTGCCAGCCCAGAGAGGTTCTAGAGAAGTTCAACCTGTAGGAGTTAATTGGCAAGATCACTAATATAATGGTAGTCAAGTAGCTTGCTGAAGTTCTAAAAGAATCCATATTGTGGTACCATTAGTCTTGTTTCTTTATCCAATCATTTCCTCCCTCCCCCCGGGATATTATCAACTGTGGAAACAACTCTAAAGCATGTAAAAGCATCAATACACATCAAAATGCTGAGATAAAATCAAATAAATAGTGGAAGAATATTATCATGGAACCAGCCAAGAGGCCAAGGCAGTGATTGTCAGCAAGCATGGCTATATAGTGGTGAGTTTTTACTGTCCTGAGTATTACTGAAATATACATTTTTAAAAAAGAAACAACTATTTTTAGAAAAAAGACTGACACAGTTGAATTGCTTCAAGTAGTTCATTGGTCTGTTATTTATCAATTGATGTTTGCTCAGCCCTTTTAAAAACGTAATATAATGCTAAATGTGATTATTATTATTAAAGAGGAAAAGGCAAACTTCAGTCACCTTATACTACTTGAGTCATAGGGCCCAAATCTGACCACAGCTATGCCAGCACAAATAACTCAATCATTTAGGGTAATAAAATGAGGCTACAGTGCATGGGCGTTCAGGCTGCAAATGGAACAAAAGAGTAATAATGTCCTTCTGAAATTTCTAGGCAGGCGCTCTTAATATCACAGTGTATTTTCTTTTCTGCAGCAATACAAAAGTCTCAGTTTCTGAAGCTGTGTGTGTGGATTGTAGACTCCCAAAAATGAAAAACACCATCCTGGGAGTAGAATAAACAAGTGGAGGAGTTTCCAAGGATGGTAGTGTTATGACTCAAAGCTGTTAGTACAGGCAGTCCCTGACTTACGTCGGATCCGCACTTACGAACGGGGCTTTCTCGCCCCGGAGCTCGCAGGCAGTGGTCAGCCACCTTGACCTCCGGGGCGAGAAAAGCTGCCCCTGGTCTGCTGGGGACCGTCTCCAGCAGACCAAGGGCATCGGGAGCAAAGCCGCAGCCGTGGCGGGGTCCCGCGCTTCTGAGGCTTTGCTCTGGCAAAGCCTCAGAAGCGGGGGAACACGCTGCTGCTGCGGCTTTGCTCACGGTGTCCCTGGTCTGCTGGAGACGGTCCCCAGCAGACCAGGGGCACCGGGAGCAAAGCCGCAGCGGCGGCGGGTCCCGCACCAGAGCAAAGCCTCAGAGGCGAGGCATCCCGCCACTGCGGCTTTGCTCCCCGTGTCCCTGGTCTGCTGGTGGGGGGGGCGCAGCTAGTGTGCCTCCCCCCCCCCAGCAGACCAGGCTTTTGTTGTGGACCCTGGGGCAGAGCAGCTGGGGCGCTGCCAGTTGGTCCCGCAGCGCAGCTCTGGGCACTACTGTACCAACCCGGCAGCATCCCAGCTGCTCTGCCCCAGGCGTCCTGATTCAGCCGCTGCTGGTCAGTTTCAGCAGTGGCTGAATCAGGACGCCTGGGGCAGAGCAGCTGGGGTGCTGCTGGGTTGGTCCAGTAGCGCCGAGGAACAGCGCTACTGGAGCAACCCAGCAGCACCCCAGATGCTCTGCCCCAGGCGTCCCCAAGTCAGCCGTTGCTGAAACTGACCAGCGCTGACTACAGGAAGCCCGAGGCACAGTTACTCTGCCCCGGGCTTCCTGGAATCAGCGGCTGATCAGTTTCAGCAGCAGCTGACTTGGGGTTCTTAAGTTGAATCTGTATGTAAGTCAGAACTGGCGGTCAGTTTCAGCAGCGGCTGAATCTGGACGCCAGTTCCGACTTACATACAGATTCAACTTAAGAACAAACCTACAGTCCCTATCTTGTATCAACAGGTGTGTTGTAAGCAAAACTCGTGAAGTCATTCTGCCGCTATACTCTGCACTAGTTAGGCCTCAGCTGGAGTACTGTGTCCAGTTCTGGGTGCCACATTTCAAGAAAGATGTGGAGAAATTGGAAAGGGTACAGAGAAGAGCGACAAGAATGATTAAAGGCCTAGAGAACATGACCTATGAAGCCAGGCTTCATGAACTAGGCTTGTTTAGTTTGGAAAAAAGAAGATTAAGGGGGGACATGATAGCGGTTTTCAAATATCTAAAAGGGTGTCACAAGGAGGAAGGAGAAAATTTGTTCCTCTTGGTTTCTGAGGACAGGACAAGGCTTAAAGTGCAGCAGGGGAGGTTTAGATTGGACATGAGGAAAAAATTCCTAACTGTCAGGGTGGTCAAATATTGGAATAAATTGCCAAGGGAGGTGGTGGAATCTCCTTCTCTGGAGATATTTAAGAACAGGTTAGATAGACATCTGTCAGGGATGGTGTAGACGGAGCTTGGTCCTTCCTTGAGGGTGGGGGGCTGGACTCGATGACCTCTTGAGGTCCCTTCCAGTCCTATGATTCTATGATCTTGTACGTAACCCGGGGACTGCCTGTATGTTGCTGCGCCTTTCTCCCTGGGCTGGCAGTTTTGCATTAATCTCCTAGTAGGATAATGTGTCTTGCATAGTTCTTCTGAGACTCCCTTCTAAAAGGCTTTCAGGGTGTGATTCTCTTTGTACGTGTATTGGTTTACAACGCAGGAGCAACACTATTCAATTAAATGGGGTCAAAGAGAGGGAAATAGGTCCTTAGTGTTGTATTTCTGTGTCAAGCCTTTCTTGGCAAGATGGACTGTTTCTATGACGTGCTCAAAAGATGGTTGGATGGTTTGGGTGTCACTGAGGACTTTGCAGCCCCCACAATTGAGAAAACATACACGTTATCTGATGACAATAGCAATCTTGGGAAATTAGAAGACACACTATATACACACAAAGTCATATATATTTTTATATTTTGGTATGTGGGTGTATGCCTATCGATATTCTAAACCTCTATCTTTTCAGGAGCGACGAGGAGTCCTGTGGCACCTTATAGACTAACTGAAGTGTAGGAGCATAAGCTTTCGTGGGCAAAGACCCACTTCGTCAGATGCATGTAGTGGAAATTTCCAGAGCCAGGAATAAATATGCAGGCCAGGATCAGGCTGGAGATGACCAGGTGGATCCAATCAAGGAGGATGAGGCCCACTTCTAGCAGCTGATCTGGAGGTGTGAATTCCAAGAGAATAGAAGCTGCTTTTGTAGTTAGCAAGCCATTCACAGTCTTTGTTTAATCCAGAGTTGATTGTGTCAAACTTAAAGATGAACTGTAGCTCAGCAGTTTCTCTTTGAAGTCTGGTCCTGAAGTTTTTTTGCTGCAGGATGGCTACTTTTAGATCTGCAATTGTGTGTCCAGGAAGATTGAAGTGTTCCCCTACAGGTTTTTGTATGTTGCCATTCCTAATATCAGATTTGTGTCCATTGATTCTTTTACGTAGGGACTGTCCTGTTTGGCCGATGTATATAGCAGTGGGGCATTGTTGGCACATGATGGCATATATTACGTTGGTGGATGTGCAGGAGAATGTACCAGTGACAGTATGGCTGATCTGGTTAGGTCCTGTGATGGTGTTGCTGGTGTATATATGTGGGCAGAGTTGGCACCGAGGTTTGTTGCAAGGATTGGTTCCTGAGTTCGAGTTATTATGGTGCGGTGTGTAGTTGCTGGTGAGAATATGCTTCAGGTTGGCGGGTTGTCTGTGGGCAAGGACCGGCCTACCTCCCAAGGCCTGTGAGAGCGAGGGATCATTGTCCAGGATGGGCTGAAGATCACTAATGATGCGTTGGAGAGGTTTTAGCTGGGGACTATAGGTGATGGCCAGTGGTGTTCTGTTGGTTTCTTTTCAGGAGTTAATCACTGATGAGTACTTACATAGAAAAATAGTTTCAAACACTTCAGTTTCCAGTGTAATGTAGGAAACCTCTCTTTTATTGTTTCATGTACTGAACCATTTAATATTTTTCTTAAAGGATTTTTGATACATAACTTGAGATAATTGTTGATATATTAAACTCCAAATATGGAGCAGCCATACTAGAACTCCAGATCTGTTTCTAGGATGTTGATTTATTTAACTGCTGCTTAGCTTATATTCTCAGTATGACCGTTTTTATGCATAGTCACATAGTCTGCATTCTAGCTGGTTTAATTTCTAGCAGATTTTAAGGAAATAATATAAAAACAAATTCACGCTCATGATGGATGTTGTAAGAGTGGTTTCCAAACTTTTTACCTTGCACTGCTCCTATCCCTGTCCATCTCTCCCTCCCCCATAACTGGGGCTTGGAGTAGGGCTGTGGCTCCAGGAGGGGGAGATGCGGACAAGGGTAAGGGAGCTGATGCTGGGGATAGGCCTCACTGGCAGCTGGGGTCAGGCACAGGAGCAGAGCTGGGTGGCACTTCTCCTCCCCATCATAGGGGCTGGACCTGGCTCCAGCTGTACCCCACCCAATTAGGGAGCATGTCCCACTGTTTGGGAACCTTTGTTCTAAGACATTATAAGAATTGAAAAAGCAATATATAACTATATACAGGGGTACCTTCAAATAGGACATTTGAAATAATTAGAGCAATTCTTTGAGATGCACGTCTTCTGTGTTACTGGCATTTGAGACCATGACATCTTGTAACTTCCCTCAGGTGTTTCATGTAGATTACAAAGGTTGAGGGAGAAAATATATCTTTCCATAAATGAGTGCTCTGGAAGTAAAGGAACTGTCCATATCTCAGACTCCCAGTAAGACAAGTCTCTATCAAATTTGGTGAAGGGACAGGTTTTGGTTCGGTTCCTGTGTGTGGTTGCTTAAGATCTTTAGAAGGTCTCTGTTACCAATTCTTTGTTTTGTTTAGAGATTTGGTTGGTATGGAGTCAGAAAGTAGCTATTACAGTGGCAGAAAAGGAGAAGAATGTCATAGCTACTACAGCGGCTCAAATAAAGGAATTCTAGTAAATTAATGTACTGGAGAGTATCGTCTCATTTCTTATCTCCCCTCCCACCTGGTTTCCCATTTTCCTGCATCATCTAACACAAATAATCAGAGAACCTTGGTGGGCTGCACCAATAGAGTGGTGGCCATTGTGTGGTGTTAACATCTCTCTAGCCCTTTTATTCCTCAGCCATGGTTTGGGCAAGGTTTTGTTGATTATTCCTTCCCTCCACCCCCCTTCTGTTTTCTTTTCCAATCAGGCTCCAATTTTTTTTATTCCCTCTCCCTCCACCCTGATAAACAACATGTTGAATGACTGAAATAAACAAAGTGGATTTGTTTCTTCAACTGTTGCATGGTTTTAAGTATGGTAAAAGTTTTGTAGCAATTAGTGCCTTAGTAATATTTGAAATGTACTGAAACAATAAATTGTGAATATATATTGCATAAAATGGCAATATTTCTAGCAGTTTTTTCCTGGGGCAGTAATTGTATTTAACATTTTGTCACCACATGGTTTGTTTTTTGGAATAAACTCTTTGAGAAGTAGATTGCTCAGCAGTTTCTAGGTCAGTAATGAGTGTGAAGTTTGATGTTTCTGAAGAGATCCATAGGGGCCAGTATAGACTGTGACCTAGCAAGATTAAAGCATTCTCAAAACTGCAAAGTTTAGACTCTGAATTTACTTCATCTGTTTGAAAGAGCTGTATCAGCTTTGGCTAGAATTTTTGCTGATAATTACTGTCTTTTTTTTCCTTTCTTTCATGGAATTAGCACATGAGGTCACTGAATGCGCATTCAGAATTAATGGAGGTTTTACAGAAAACAGTTGAAGCTGCAAAGGCTAAGCTCACTAAAAGGGCTATGTGCAGTAGCATCACAAAACAACTCAAATTGCCCGAGGAGGACCTATCACACATTGGATGCTATTCTAATGAAAATATTTTTTAAAATGACATTAATGTAGGCTTATCAGAGAATTCAGGTGCTCTCAGTTTCTTGATTTGTCATATTAAGCTCCTTGTCTTCACTTTCAAGGCTCTTCACAGTCTTTCTCCACCCAACCTATCATCATTCTGATGGGTTTGGTCACAGAGATCCCCTTGTGAGTGTCACTTGATCATCCCACTGAGCCCACTTACCTGCTCTTTGAGGTGCCCCACTACCTTCTGCTGAGCCAGGCCTTTTGAGCTCCTCCATCACTGACACAGAGATAGGGTCGGAGCCCTCTGCAGAGTAATACAGACACAGATCTGTTAACTCACAGGGCCAGGGCCAAACAGGGTTGTAGATTCGCTTTACAACAGTCGCGATTAACATAGCGGTATTGTCCACTAACGCCTTCACATCATCTCTCAATGTATCATACATTTTACTTGCATCCTCTTCTTTCTCTGTAACTGCTTTCAAGAGGCAGAGGAACAACCATCTCCAGCCCCAATCCCTATGTTCTCTGTTGGCCGCATAGGTGGTTACTGCAGCCTCCATGCGCTCTACAATCTTTTGTAGAGACTGAGGGAGGTGCCCCATATCCCCTCCCTCCCCCCACTGGGGGAGCCACCAGGCACAGTGCT
This sequence comes from Pelodiscus sinensis, assembly GCF_049634645.1. Classification (NCBI taxonomy): domain Eukaryota; kingdom Metazoa; phylum Chordata; order Testudines; family Trionychidae; genus Pelodiscus; species Pelodiscus sinensis. The sequence continues at coordinate 20,249,370 of NC_134720.1, read as the reverse complement.
TTCACAATGGGATTCCAACGGGAGGTAGCTGGCCACCCCACTATCCCATCAGGGGAAACAACCCCCGCTTCCCATTTACTCCACATTGCCTGCTGTCCCTCTTCCCGCACTCCAGACACTGTACACAGCGAATCCTGTTTGTAACGCCAATTGTCAGCTTACAGGGCCATGGCCAAACAGGGTTATAGATTCGCTTTACAACAGAGTCGATTAGGGATAGTTGCTTTTCTTAATCGCACTATGTCACTACTATTACAGGCTTAATACTGCCAGATGGCTACACAGCTACTGCAAAGTGACTGATCACTTAAGCAGAGCAATGCATAAGAGAGTAACAGGCACTTGGAAATGCTTACTTCCCTTCAGTTCTGCGGGGAGTCCCGTTCCAGTCACCTTGCACCAGGCTGCAGTGGATGTGGCTCCAGCTGGGAGGATCCAGGGCACCTTCCGAGGTGTAGGTCCTGGTGAGACTCACTGGGCACAGGACTCCCTACACTAGTTATACTATTGTAACCCTTCTGCCAGGCCGAGTAAATAGCAGCAGCAAGGGCCGGGTTCAGTATCTAGGGGTCTCCTCCCAACGAGGTAATACAACACCGGCTCGAGCCCCCACCCAGTGACCTGGGAAATCTTACATACACCTCTGGGTGCCTCAAAAGAGGCAATTCTTCCCCTCTCGCAAGCACAGAGCCTCAGTATAGTAGCAAACCTTTAATAACATGAGGTAACCAACATCTGCATTAAATTGGGGAAACACCACAACTCGGATTTACCAATCAAACAATGAGCAAAGGCCCTCCCCCCAGCCACAAATCTCCCCAACGTCCCAAAAGTCCAACACCCCAAGAGTCTCAGCCCTGGGTCAGTGCCGTCCCAGGGTTCAAAAGTCGTCCCAGGGTTCAAAAGTCCACCCGGCAGGGTTTCACCATCCCAACCTGGAGGGTTGGGGGATCGATGCACCTTACGTGGCCCAGCAGTGGGTCCGCCTCTCCGTGCCGCCGCCATCAATGCGAGTCACTCCGCCACACTCCACTTGTCGTCAGGTGAGCCGCCTCCACTGTCCGGCTCTGCAAATCCGCCAACCGTCTCGGTCCACGCTCCGGGCTGCCAGCTGGTTGCTCCTGCCGCTGCTCTGCCAGCTGCCGCTCTTACCAGCCACAGGCCGCCGTCAGCCGCTCCGCTGTCTGCCCTCAGGTCGCCCCGCCAGCTGCATCTACTGTCCGCCTGCGCTTGCCCCTTGCAAACTGCTCTGCTAGCAGCACAGCGCCAGGCTCCCCTCAGCAACAGTGATTTCAGCTCTTGTCCACAGCTCAGCAACAGTGATTTCAGCTCTTGTCCACAGCACAGCACCAGGCTCCCCTCAGCAACAGTGATTTCAGCTCTTGTAGCGCTGGCCCACAGCAAAGTTAGCTCCACAGCTCACAACTAGACTCCTAATGGAATCTAAATTAACTCTGATATTCCACAGTGGAGAGAGTACAATCAGTGTTGTTCAGGCCCTCAGACAGGGCCCCACCACCAGGTACCAAGACCTGTCCCCAACCTCTCTCAATTTGACTGGGTTTGGAACCTATGCCCCTTGTCTAGCGAGTGCTACTTAGTTTATGGCGAATCCCTCTGTCATAAACAGTTCCACCATTCCATTGTCCTTGATTCGCATAATCAGGGTAACAACACTTTTATCCCCTCTGCCTCAATAAGAGAGAGACTGGGGCTCCCACAGTGGCCAAAGTGACGATTTGGGCTGCTGTGGCACATACTAGACAGGGTGGGTGTGTCTATGCAAATTGGGCTCAGCCCCTGAAGTCTCTTTGCACCACTTGCCACAGTTCGCCACTAGATGTCAGGATAGAGTTTACCCTGACCCTGCTTACACTATTGCGGCTACGTCTACACTGGCCCCTTTTCCGGAAGGGGCATGTTAATTTCACCTATCGTAGTAGGGAAATCCGCGGGGGATTTAAATATCCCCCGCGGCATTTAAATAAAAATGTCCGCCGCTTTTTTCCGGCTTTTAAAAAAGCCGGAAAAGAGCGTCTACACTGGCCCCGATCCTCCGGAAAAAGTGCCCTTTTCCGGAGGCTCTTATTCCTACTCTTATTCCTACTTATTCCTACTTTGAAAAAGCGCCCTTTTCCGGAGGCTCTTATTCCTACTTCAAAGTAGGAATAAGAGCCTCCGGAAAAGGGCACTTTTTCCGGAGGATCGGGGCCAGTGTAGACGCTCTTTTCTGGCTTTTTTAAAAGCCGGAAAAAAGCGGCGGACATTTTTATTTAAATGCCGCGGGGGATATTTAAATCCCCCGCGGATTTCCCTACTACGATAGGTGAAATTAACATGCCCCTTCCGGAAAAGGGGCCAGTGTAGACGTAGCCTAGTTGTTTACCGAGTGTGTGTGTGTACCTGGCTCAATGCCATTCTTATCACTTTCATGAGCTGAGACTGAGGTCAAACTTGTTTACCATTTAGTAGTTCCCCAGCTCAAGGCATGGGTTAAAGCTGATAAAGCCCAGCTGCTTTTTGTGCTTGCAGGGTCCCAGGCTACGCTCAGCTGGATACTCCAGGGATGAAAACTTCCATCCCAGGCCTGCTGAGCTGCAGGCCCCACATACGACTTTTTCATGTGACAAGATCAGAACAGCTTGGCTCTGGGAAGGCTCTGTCAAATGGACTTGCATCAGCACCCAGGTGCACAGCTACAGTGGGACCAGCACCCCAGATAAATCTGTCTTGCTCTGTATAAAGTTTTACATGGAGCAAGCTCATACTGTCCACCCTCTTTCTTATGTGAAGAGAGGTATTCACAGCTGCTTGCCCTCGCCAGGTAGCAATTACTTGCACTGGGTTTATTTAATTAACAAAAGTGATTGTATTAAGTATTAAAAAGTAGGATTGAAGTGATTGCAAGTGAAAACAGACCAAAATAAGTTAAAATAAAACAAAACATGGCAGCTAAGCCTAAAACACTAAGATATTTGTTACATGCAATAGCTTACCCTAATAATAGTTAGAATCATCTTTTCTCACAGGCTGGAAAGCCTCTTGGTCTCTGCCTGATCCTTCTCCTGCCTTCTGTGTTTCCAGCAGTCATCCGGGCTGGCAGCAAGGGTGTTCTGGCATCTGTCAGCTTTCCTATTGTTTGGCTTCCCACCTTTATATAGATTTTGTCCAAGGCAGGAATCCTTTGTGTACAGTTTAAACTTTTTCTCCCCTTCAGTGGAAAAGAAAAATGACCAAGATTGGTCCCAACATCAGGTGACATAGTCACATGTTTTTGAGGCACTCCAGAATCCTGGAGTCAGTAACAGTGTAGCACGACTGCTGGAGATGGTTCTCCTCCACTCAATTGTCCCTTGCTAATGGGCTACTAGCTCTGTGTCTGGCTTCGTTTTTGTTCCTGATGGACTGGTAATAGACTTTTCCCAACGTGAACACATTGATAATAAATCTACAGTCAATATTCCTAACTTCAGACACAGAAATAGTACATGCATACAAATAGAATACACATTCAGCAGATTACAGCTTTTCATATGATACTTTACACTGAGTATTTTGCATAATTCATTTTCCAGTTATGCATATTCATATTCATATTTCTCTAAAAATATGAAGTGCACCATCATAGACATTCATTCAGTATTGAAATGTCTAAACCACATTGCCAGCCTCCATCACTCATGCTTTCTCCCATGCTGCCCCTCACTCTTGGGAGGAACTTCTCCGTAAACATCCGCAAAGCTCTCTCATTATTTTCCTTCCAGTCCCTCCTTAAAATCTCCTTTGCAGTGATGCCTACAAAAAACTTGACAATGATTAGGCCACTGGTGTATTAAGATCACTGCCTGGTGTGCTGACCAATTCTATCTCATTGTTTCTTATATGCTGCAAACTGTATCTATTTGTTGTCTCTTCTATTTTACTTAAATTGTAAAATTAGTGGGAGCGAGGACCATCTTTCTGTTCCATTTGTTCAGCACAAAGCACAGTGTGGTCCTATTCCTGTAACGAGGACTCTAAAATTAGTGGGAGTGAGAACCATCTTTCTGTTATATTTGTGCAGCACAAAGAAAAGTGTGGTCCTAGTCCTGTGACGAGGGCTCGTAGGTGCTACAGTAGTACAGGTAATTAATGGCTATATTCAGTACAGGCAGAAGCTAAAATAAAATAAGTTTTGAAAATGAGTGCACCAAATCAGAAGATCCAAATATCAACTTTTCAGAATTAATCTACGATAGACATGCTATAGTAAATTGAAGAAATCCTTAAATGTGAGAATCAAGCATTTCCACCTATGCTGTCCCAAGCAATGTGAATACACAGAGATGCATATATATTATAAGTACATTTGCACTAATGCTACCATTAGTCTAGACTGCAAGCCTCTTTCGAAAGAGAGCGTCTAGACTGCAACCTCTTCTTTTGAAAAAGTGAGCCGCTTTTTCGAAAGAGAGCACCCAGGCAGTCTGGATTCTCTGTTTTGAAGAAGCCCTGTTTGCATTCAAGAACGCCTTTTTTTGAAAGAACACTTTCGAAAAAAGGCGTTGTTCCTCGTGAAATGAGGATTACCGCAATCGAAAGAAAAGCCGCGTTCTTTCGATTTAATTTTGAAAGGACGCGGCTGTAGACTAGACGCAGGTGAAGTTTTTTCGAAAAAAGGCTACTTCTTTTTCGAAAAAACCCTGCAGTCTAGACACAGCCCATCTGACTCAGCTATCACTTCCATGATCCCATAACCAACCTACATAGAGTTTGGGACACTTGCTCCTCCAGAAAACAACTAGAAAAGGAAGCAGTACTGGTGTTGTTAAGCAGATACTTTTAATATATTTTCTCACATATAGGCACAGTGGAAACAAAATTGAACACTTCAGGCATCTTGATTAAAAGCATATATCACTGAAATTTGGACAAGGGCCTGTGCAGCATTGATGGTGAAGTGGTGCTTTTTTTTACCATCAAGAAACCTCAGCAAATACCTGGAATACTGTTCCTTTGAAAATGCAAATGGCTATAGGCTATACCATGTTGTGATGGAGCTCATAAATCAGCGTCTGTCCATGGCGGGCCCAGACTAATAGAGGCAGCAGCGTGGAGGGATGGGGGTGGCACTGTGAAGACAGTGCTGGGGGAGACCCAGCTTTTAAGCCGGCTTCCTCAGCACCTACTCATGCTTCCCTGTCCTTTTGTTACCTCTCATACAAAGGCAGCAGGGGGGAAGGGAATGTGAGTACTTGACTCAACTAACTGATAAGCCTGGGCTTATGGGTTAGTGACTACAGGCAGTCCCCGGGTTACGTACAAGATAGGGACTGTAGGTTTGTTCTTAAGTTGAATTTGTATGTAAGTCGGAACTGGTACATATTGTAAGGGAAACTCTAGCCAAACATTTCTCCAGAGCTCAGTTTTATTCTCCCACACCTCACTTCCCTCAGTCCTTTATTCTCAAGCTGAGGTGTCTGCTGAGAAAAGCTGCTCTCTGTCTCCCTTGTCTGCTGGGGAGGGGGGTGCTAGCTTTGCGTCTCCCTGGTCTGCTGGGGGGAAGCAGCTAGTGCGGGGTTGCCTCACCTCGTTTGTAAGTAGGGATCCGATGCAAGTCGGATCCATGTAACCCGGGGACTGCCTGTACTTGCTTACATCCCTAGTATGGAACAAGCTACAGGCATTGTGCATAAATGGCTTCAAAAAAAGACCAAATCCTTGTCTTTCATTAAATAGGCTGTGATTTGCTGGACAAGTGCATAAAAAGCAAACAGTATAAATATACTAAGAGAAAGAAAACCACAAATATTCCTGGAAGTAATGTTTATTCTGTGCAGTCACACACACTTTTTGTAATCACCAAATGCTGATGTTGCTGATACTTGCCTGAAGAAAACTGAGCAGCTTTCTGTGATTGCCTCAGAGCACTTAGTCATGTCATTAGATAGTATTATATTGTATGCTAAGAATTCTCAAAAACATTTAGCCAACAGAAGCATACAAAACCTAGGCATTTCTTAATGCAGCCCCCTCTGTGGCTTCGAAACTCTGGATCTGGGGACTGTTTTCCATAATCACAACTGAAAAAAATCAAACGAGGAAATGAGTGGCAGTTCCAGTTGACTGAATACCAGCCCACAGCACACACTGAAGGTAATTGGAAGCTAATCTCAAGTGTGCCGCTTATGTGCTGCCCATCAGTGATCAAGAAGAAAATATAAAGTATCAGTAATAAAGTTTCCACAAGACACAAAAACTGGGAAAGTGATGAATAGTGAAGAAGATCAGAGTAATCTAGATCACTTGGTTAAAAAGGATTCAAGTAAATATGAGTTTTAATAAAGTCATATGTAACTGTGTTCCTAGATGTGCACATTTACATATAACTGTATTAAAACTCATATTTACTTGTTCCTAGATACATAAAGAATGTAGGGCATAGTTAGAGGATGGGGGTCTCTATCCTGGAAGCAGTGCCTCTGAAAAAGATTTGAGGGTTTTGGTGGCTGAAACCCTAGGTCTTTGCTTCCCCTAGGTCTTTTGGCCAGCAGCCATTTTGTGCCGGCAGCCTTGGGGAACCAGGTAAGCATGGGGGCTGGGGTCGAGGGGACTGGGGGCGTTGGGGGCCAGAGGGAGAGAGGGGGGATGCTGGGCGCTGAGTGTTTTTAGGATTGCCAGGTGCCCGGCATTTTTGCCTCCTGGAGGGGGGAAAATTCAGAAAATACCAGATATCTCAGGTGTCCGGTATTCTCTGAATTTTTTTACCGGACAGGAGCCGAAAATACTGGACCGGCGAATGTGCACCACGAGTACAAACACAAAATCTAACTGTGGGCACTCTGCTGTTCAGCTGAGCAGCATTTGAATCTCTCCTGAGCAGCCACACAAGCACACAGCTTACAGCGAACACTGCTTATAGTCAGTGGCGGATATAGGGCAGGGCGAGCGGGGCAGCCACCCCGAGCCCCGTGCTTAAAGAAACCCCACGCATGCACTGTGTCAAAGGGGGGGGGGCGTGAAATTGTGCTGCCGTGGGCCCTGCAAAATCCTCACCTGCCCCTGCTTATAGTGATAGTCTCTAGGAGTTCAATCTGTTTAGTTTAAAGAATGATTTGATTACAGTCTGTAAGTATCTATCTATAAACAAATATTTAATGATGGAACATGATCTAGCTCCCAAACCCAACGTGAGTCAGGACTGAGTGCTTTAGCTGCCTTCACTTAGTGGCTGATCATGTAGTCAATAGAATTTCAATCGACTACGAGATTAGCAAATTACTAACTTCTTAACATCCCTAATTGCAAAAAAGGTGTATATTTTTAAGAGGGTAATTAATCAGTGGAGCAATTTTATCATAGGACAGATGGATTCTTCATCACTGGGAATTTTAAAATAAAGATTTGGTGCTTTTCTAATCGAAATGCTCTTGGAATTATTTTGGCAATGTCCCATGGCTTGTATTGGTAGGAGGTCTAACTACATGATCACATTGGTCCTTCTAGCCTTGGAATCTGAATCTGTGAAAACCGTTGTAATCAGGGTGTTTAATGTTCTCAAAGATACTAGTGTTCATGCCACTTCGTTCACTGTGTTTACTGATACTAATGGCAATTAAGCTTGTATTTATTGACCATTAGAACTATGAAGTACTTGGAGTGGTTCAATGGTCTGATGATGCACCAGTGTATAGTGGGATGGCTGTCCTACTCTGGCCAGGAGGAGTTAAAAACAGATTGTAGGGAGCATGTGCAGAGCCCTGGCCAATCAGAAGGCAGGTTTCTGGGGCCACCCTATATATAAGGAGCTGCTCAGCAGAGCAAAGGGCCGTTAGGGTCTGACCAGGGATGGTGCAGGATTGGTTCCCAGACAAGCACTTGGGATAGAGCAGTGCTGGGCAGGCTCAGGGAGAAAAGCAAAAGAGGCTTCAACTGGATACCTGCTAGGCTGCAGGCCTTGACATACGGGTCAAGAAGGTGCATGGGTCACAGGGGAAGTGGCTTGGGGAGCAGGAGGCAGTAAGGGGGAGGGGGTAGAGATGTAGGACAGGACCCAGAGTAGTAGATGGGCCTGGATCCCCTTCCCCTGCTTGCACTGCACCTAGTCACACCGAGGAGTGGCCCATATGGGCTGTGGCTTGCCCCTGAGATGAGGCGCTCGACTGAGGTTGTAGTTGGCCACAGTGACAGGCACAAGACTGCAGGCTACCTTCCAGAAGGGGGTCGAGAAATTAATGTGGTGAGCACTGCCAGCAGCCCCTCCACCCGTGGGATCCTGGTTAACCGGTTAACTTTTGAAATGAGATTTTACATCCTTAGCAAGAATCAACAGCTGTTCAGGGAAAAAAACCCTCTTAAATTTAACCAAATATATAGCACAGAAGAACAAGCCAAATACTTATTTTGTCTCAACACAAACCACATTGTGTGGTAAACAATTAGTTACTTCATCTCATTAAAACCAATGAGATTTCACTAAATTTTACAAGTATGTTGGAGCATAGTTTTCACATTAGGAAATTAATTGCAGTCTTCTTGACCATGAGGCCAGATATCAAACATGAGTTCCTAAAGGTAAGAACTTAAACCTGAATTTAGGTACTTACATGGGCATAACCTACTTCTTCTTAGTTTTTTTTTTTTTTAAGAAATGGTTTCTACAATAAAATATTCAGTTTTTCTTTGCTATAGTTTAGATTATCCCAATCTAGATCCCTTGTATATGATCGCTTGTACTGTATACTATCAAGACTTAATTCTAAGTGGATATATGTAATATATAATGTGTGCTGTGAATGCATATATTCATGTTCTCAAATAACCTGTTAAAGCTATTCATGTTTGAAATTTCTGCAAGAAAACTTCTAGGTGCTTCTTTGGAATTATTCAGGTAGTCCTCTGGAGTTGAAGGCAAATACTTTTGTACATTATGCAGGA